>NW_021620459.1:1002237-1022769 GCF_004785775.1 Grammomys surdaster | reverse complement strand
ACAAAACTATGTAATATATATTAATATATATTACACAAAACTATGTAATATATATTAATATATATATTACACAAAACTATGAAAAGAGAGATTTACTATAAGAAACAAGCTTACAATCATGGAGGTTAACTACAGAACCATAGTCCCAGATCAAGGCTAAGGCTGGAAGCCTTAGAGCCAGGAAGAGTCTGAGTCCCATTCCAAAGAGCACCAGACAGGAAAACTTGCTTATAACTCAGGTCAGCCTTTTATTATCAATTTTTTAAATAAAGGTAGCCATGGTGGAGGGTCATTAGAAAAGACAATGGTGGGAGCCTGTGAGAAAGGCTATCTTTCATTCTTTTTAGTTGATTAGATAAAGCTCACTCACAGTTAACAATCTGCTGTACTCAGTCTATAGATCTAAATGTTCATTTCATCCAAAATATTCTCTCAGAAATACTCAAGAGTAATATTTGACCAAATATCTGGGCACATCTTAGGACAGTCAAGTTGAACAAGAAATTAAGCATCACACCTCCGAGGACAGTTGGAAATTCCAGAAAGATCAGGAGTTAATGATTAAACTAGGAATGGTGGCAAATGTCTATAATCCCAACAGTGGAGAGGCAGAGATCAAGGCCTGCCTGAGCTATACAGCATGTGGTTCAGGTCAGCCAGGACTGTATGGTATGTCCCTGTCTTGATTCTTTTAAATGTTTAATGAATAAGGGATTGATAGGCTGATACCCACTAACGTATTATCAGTTATTATTTTTATCATGGAAGATCAATTGGTGCTACAGGAAGGTTTCTGGCCCAGACCCTGGAATCATATGCATGCAGTCCTTCAAAAACTTGAAGTATAACACACCTCACACCAGAATTAAGAACCCCTTGGAGATCTCCGTCTTTCCCTGCCAGAACCATAAAGACAGCTGGATTCCACTTCATGGCCATTACAACTAAAGACCCTAAGACTTAAAACTTAGGGCTGGGTGTGGAGTTCATGGGAGAGTATTTGCCTAGCATGCCTGTGGTGCCGATGAGTTTGAGCTTCATCACTGGGGGAGAGGGGGATCAATTTGTGAAATTCACAATCCCAAATTAATATATCCTCTAGGGAAAATGTCGTAATTATCTATATTTGTCTGAAATTATTAAAGAAATCTTTATTTTGACTCTTAAAATGCTAAGCAGTTAAATAGCAAAGAAGGATTTCATGTTAACCACTAAGATGAATGGAAAACATCCAAACTTGTGTTAATAAAATGATGTTTCGCATCTGTTTTGTTTACTGAGAATCAGGCGTGCTTAGGAAAGACTATCAACTGATGTTCTCATTGTCATGTGGAACCCCAGGGCGAGGGCTTGGTCCTGGATGAATGTAAGGATTATATGTAGGCTAACATAATGCAGTTGCCTGGGATTGCAGACTTATTGCTGGAATTTCCTTCCCTTTTGGTTAATAATGCTAATCCAGCTGTCCCATTTAGGGATAAGGACTTCACAGTTTCTCCTTCTCTGCTGCGAATCTCCACCTGCTACAAAAACAGCTTTTCTGAAGAGTACTAGTCTATGAGTATAAAGATAAGTATTTAGAGGTCAGTTTGATATCATGCCTGATTAGAAAATAATAGTAGTTCTTTTGTAGGACCTATTACCTGCCCTTCCATGGGTTCTGGACCTGTTAGAAGTAGCTGGCATGAGTTCTGTATTCTGGAGCAGACCTTAGGTTCAATCAGAAAGTAGTTGATGATCCCCTCCCCTTTCCTCCCAGTGAAGAATAACTATTCATCTGTAACTATTTCCTTCCAAAGTGCAGGGATTATTTCAGAAGAGAAGGACAAAGTAAAAAGTAAGAGTCAGAGTTTGCAGAAGACTTCCACAAATCAGTGTGTCCCAGATATAATAACAGCATTGTGCACAAACTTATCCTGCTATGGTTGACTGCACAAGACCTGAGCACAATCAAGCCAGCAAAAATTCCAGCATGAATGGGGGAAGGTCTCATGATATTCTGTCCGTATCTGATGAGCTACTGGAAGCAAAAGGCTACTAGTGGAGGGGAAGTCAATTTTCTTTAGGGAGGTAGCCCCTAGTAGGTTGTCCATGCTCCAGTGAATGACCTTACACCCATAAACATACAGGCAGCACTAAGTGAGGTCAGTGGGTCAATAAAAAAGTGCAGCAAGTTAGGACAAGATGATGGAGAGTACAAGAAGAGTTTGAAGGGAAGGAGTAGAGGCTGGGTTCGATCTAAACACATGCATGAAATTCTCAAACAAGAAATTAAGATGGAGAATGCTGACCCAAGATTTTACTCAAACAGTTGGCTTGCTTGACCTCCTGGCCTGGACTTTGACAGTCCCAAGGTAAACAGTAAAATGTCACAGTACTAGACACGTGAAGTATGATTAATAAACAAGATCTGTGGCTACAATTTCATAGGCAATGTCTCTATAACGATTTTCTCTGATCTAATTAAAATAAAGATTTGGATTGGACAAAGTCTTACTCATGTTATATTTCAAGTTAATCAGCAAGCAATAACATGTAGTATTAATTTTAATTTGATCAATGTCTAGGAGAAAATTTTCAGAACTTGGATTATACATTTACAATCCGTCTATCTGCTAATGATGCTTTCACATTCCTAAATGCTACTTCATTTGAGCTTAGCTTTCTGATATTAATGACATTTTTGTCATTATAGACTTTATATACATATATACAGATTATTTGTGTGTCCCACACACATGTATATGTATATATATGTATATATGTATATATACCACGTGTGACATGTGACCTGCTACAAAGTCTATAGAAGTACTGAATATTTACAAGATATGAGTTTTGATTTTGAAGCTATACCTATTCTATTCTAGACCAGTACAAGCTTTAAAAATAGCTACTTTAAGAACACCTGCAAAATATATTAAAATTCTTAGAAGAAACTACTAATAATCCTAGCATTTGAGAGCCTGAGGCAGGAGAAACAACAGGACTTCAAGACTATACTGGAACAGATTATGACACTCTGTCTCAACTCACCACTATGCCAAAAACAAGGAAACTAAATAAGCAAATACTGAAGACAGTGCACTTTAAGAGCTACAGGGGATCAATACGGGTGTAATAGTTTTTGTTTAGTTTTGCAAAGTCAGTTATCAAAAGACCATCCCTCCTACCACAAACAACTCCCCATATCTAGCTAGCAGGTAAATGTGCTACTACTCCTGAATCATTTGCCCATGGGCAAGAAATTCTGAATATTCACTGAGCTCCATTTATACTCCTTATCTAAAATTGACATTCTAGGGCTAGAGAAAAGGCTTGGTGGTTACACTAGTTACTCTTCCAGAGGACAATTCTTCCAGATTCAATTCTCAACACCCACACGGTAGTTAACAAGCATCTGTAAGTCCAGTTCCAAGGGACCCAAAACCCTCTCCTGGTCTCTGTGGGTACCATGCACACACATGGTGTGCAGATATATATGCAAGCAAAATACTCATATACATAAAATAAAAATAAACAAGAATCTCTAAAAACTTAACATATACATTCCACAGTGCAGTGGAGTGACCACAGCTCATAATAACTTGTATAATTTATAAAGAACTAGAGAAGGTTCCTAACACTTTCTCGTTGACATTGTAGACAATGTCTACTTGACATTAATCAAATTTAAATTAATACTACATGTTTTTGTATGGTGATTAACTTGAAAAAACAACATTAGTAAGACTTTATTTGATCCAAAACTTAATTTTAAGTCAAACCAGAGAAAATAGTCACAGAAACATTGCCTCTGAAATTGTAGCCTTATTGTTTGTTTATTAATGATGTTAGGGATGATGTTTATACTAATTATGTCACTGTTTCACTGTCCAAGCAGGCTCTATCTTATCTTATTAACCCAGGGATTTGCACATTTGGCTGAGCTTGAGTTATCTGGTAGCCAGATTCCATTCTCAAAGATACTGTGTAGACTGGTGCAGGGCCAACCTATCTTCCCAAGTGACCATTGGTTTAAGTCAACTGTAGGTGGCTTCCCACCCACTCAGCTACTCCACCACCACCTTTGGAATGCATAGCCAGAACCCCAACTCCAGAGAACAATGAAATCATATAGATTAATAACTTTGATGCTAAGCAGAGGGAAGTCCTTCTGAACTGAAGCATCCTCATCCTGGATATAATCCCAGAGAAACCCTTTGGGAAAATTGTCCCTTACTCCCTGTAGTAGTTTGAATAAAAATGGCTCCATAGGCCTACAGGAAGTAGTGCTATTAGGAGGAGTGGCCTTGTTGGAGTAGGTGTGGCCTTGTTGGAGTAGGTGTGGCCTTGTTGGAGTAGGTGTGGCTTTGTTGGAGGAGGTGTGTTACTAGGGGGTGGGCTTTGAGATTTCAGAAGCTCAAGCCTGGCCAATATGTCGTTGTCACTTCCTGCTGCCTGCAGATCCAGATGTAGAATTCTCAGCTACCTCTCTAGTACCATGTCTGCCTGTGTGCTGTTTCCTGCCATGATGATAATGGATTAAATGTTTGAACTGTAAACTAGCCTCAATTAAATGTTTTCCCTTGAAAGAGTCATAATACAAGTTGAATACAATGAAGAACTTTCAGTCACAGAACATGTGATTTCCCCACTAAGAAAAGTCTGGCTCACTCATGAGAAATGCTTTGCTTTAGTAAGCCAACATTGCATAAATAGTAAATAAATTCATAGGTTTTAAATATTAAATAAATGTACTTGTTACTTTTCTTCTGATGTGACAAAAATGTCTTTAAGGATGAGTTTATTTGTGCTCACTATTTAGGAATAAATATAGTCCACCATGGTAGGGAACTTGGTGACAAAAGCATGAGGTGGCTGGTCACATTATAGCTATAGTCTTAAAGCAGAAAGTGGACACAAAGTAGCACTGGGCTGTAGGAAACCCATGTTTAAACACAAGAGTCTATAGAGGGCATTCCACACTCAAAGCACAACATTTTGTCCCTGGTCACCATAGGTTCATAGCCACCTTATAGTGCAAACTGTATTCAATCCAATTTCAAAAGTTCCCATGGCTTTTACCAGTTCCAATACTGTTAAAAAGGCCAAAGTCTCTTCTGAAGTTCAAGGCAATTTCTTAACCATGAATCACTGATTAAAGTTAAATAAATAAATAAATAAATAAATAAATAAATACCCCAGTTGTAAGCTTGGCGTATACAATGCTGCAAAGTAAACATTTCTATCCCAAAAGAGAAGAATGAAGACCTAGCAAGGAAACACAGGGCCAAAGCAAAGCTAGAACCCAGCAGAGCAAATACCAAGTCCTATAGCTCTAAGTTCAGCATCTGAAGCATCTGTAGAATCATCTGGGCTCCACAGCCTTAGATAACCCAACTCCACTGCTTCTCCCAGTTGAAACACAAGTAGACTTTCTCTTGTGATAGCTCTATTCTGTAGCCTGCAGCTTTCCTCAGTAGATGCCTAGCAATCCAGGCATCTCCAAAATTCTGGGACCTACTTTACAACTTACACTTCACTTCCCCATCTTCAAGAAATGACATGTGAAGGCCTCTTTTTGGGAAATCCAGTCTTGCCAGACATTACCTGTCTTCCACATCTCTCTGGAACTTTGGTGCAAATCTCCATGATCCCTTCACTCTTGCATTTTTCATGAGTGAAAAGCCTGTACCCTATAGTCAATATTGACAGGTTCACCTGACAGCTTGTGAGCCCTGTGGAACAGCTGCAAAAGGCCCTGTGTGCCTATGAAGCTGATCCTAGAGAAATACTTCTCTGGGTGTTTTCATCAAAGAGGATTCCCCCTTCAGCAACATTCAAGGCAGGCATAGGGCTGGAGGAGCTGAGAATTCTACATCTTGTTCTGAAGTCAGCTAGGAGAAGCATCTCAAACCCCACCCCCAAGTGACACACTTCCTCCAACAAGGCCACACCTACTCCAACAAGGCCACATCTCCTAATAGTGCCACTCCCTAGGCCAAGCATATTCAAACCACCACAAACAACTATCCATATTTCACTCAGCCTTATCGTCTTCCAAACTCCCACCAGAATGACCCACAGGCTCTGTTTATGTCATTCTAGAACTTAAGCTTGCAGCACAAACTCTTCTGCATTCCCCTGGCAAAACGAGTCCAAAGGTCTATGAACCACACAGCCAGGTTTATCATAGCAACAGCCCCATTCCTCAGTGTTACTTGTCTGGATTAGTTACTTTCTTTTTTCTTTTTGCTATGACCAAATACCTGCAACATATTTGGAACAAAGAAGCAACATAAAAGGAGAAGGGTTTATCTCAGTTGATACTTTGAAGGGCTATAGGTCATCATGGAAGGAAAAGCATAGAAACAGATGGTAGGAATGTACAGCTGGGCCTCTTAACTTTCCCACACCTTGTCAGAACAGAAGCAGGGAGCAGACAGGACGTGGGGATATTCTACATAACTTTAATGCCTGTTTTCAGTGACCCACTTCCTCCATCGTGACTCCACCTCCTAAAGGTTCCACAACCTTCCAAAACTGGAGTTCAGGTGTTCAAACACATGAGCCCATGCCGTGAATTAAATATTTAAAACACAACAAATGTTTGAGATGCCTTTTTATTTATGTTTACTATTTTCCCTTGGCTACTTGAACCAGAACAGATCTTATAATGGAAAGAGCTCCCCTCTTTTTTTTCAGTTAATACACATACACACACACAAAATATTTTCAAAAATCAACACAAACTTATTGTACAACACTCCAACAATCAGAAGCACAGGAAGTAAAAATAGTGTTCCCACCCTTGCCAGGCTTCACTCTGATCTTTTCTAAGACAAGGAGACACACACACACACACACACACACACACATATATATATATATAGATAGATATAGATATAGATATAGATATAGATATATAGATATTGATATTGATATATATATTGATATATATATATTGATATATATATATTGATATATATATTGAGCTGTGGTATGTCACAGTGTGTCACATAGTATATACCCTTTGGCTCAAACAGGAAATGTTCACTGCAGTGAGTTATTGGTCTGGTTCAAGGCCTCTAGCTTATATATATACGTATATGTATATGTATATTATATTTATATCAGCCTAGAGACTCTCCTCTGTCCAAAATATGATGCCTCACTCTTTGTAAGACCACTTCACTGCTCATACTACAAATGTGCCATACTTTCTCAGTTTTCTCCTACCAACTGCTTTTCACTGTTCTAAACAAAACTACAATGAATGCCCTTTCACTTGGTACAGTCCCTCCCCTAGTCCCTCCCCTAGTCAGTACCCTTCCTTCCACAGCTGTAGGTAGCAGAGCTCAAAGAAGGAAATAATACAACCTGCAACTGAGCTCAGAGGTCTGGGGTTATAAAATGGTCATACTTTTCACAGAGCTTGGGCTGCTGTCATTTGTTAGTCGTTGTCCTGGCTGCTGACTTAGAGACCCAAGACCTGGAGAAGGCAACTTAAGAGAGGAAGGGCTTGCTTGTACTCACAGTCTGAAGATGTGGTCCTTCATAGCAGAGAAGGCATAGTAGCAGGAACAAGAGGCAGCTGGTCACACTGAGGCCACAACCAGGAAGGAGTGATGAATTCTGTTACCCAGCTCACATTCTTCTTTTTATTCATCCTGGATCCCAGCCTATGGGATGGCGATGCTCACATTCAGGTCTTCTGTGCTCAGCTGAACCTTTCCAGAAATACCCTCATAGACACAACAGAGATCTACAGGCATGGTGATTCTAAATAAGTCAACTTGACAAGGAAGACTGATCCTGACATCATTCCGCATGGAGACTTTTCTTCCATGTTTATAATACTAAGTTCACACAGAAAGATAACCAACCCTACAGACTGAGCTCCTACACATCGCTCATCCAGGGATCTGGATGCTGGCTGGAATCTAGTCACTGCCCTCAGCTTGCTCACCCTAACACTATATGGCAAGTAGCAATCTTTCAGCAAAAGTGAAGTGTGTGGATTCAAGTGGGTGGAATGGCTTCTCTAAGCCCTGGTGTGAGGTTACACTATTACCTTCACCAGCTTTGCCCCTAACCAACTTAGCTGCTCTCTCAATACCTGCCTAAAGAAATTAAATAACTTTAAACATTCAAGAGCATACCTTCTGGAAAAATGCATTGGCTATATATTTGAAAAATATTGTCAGTATGCATACACATTGTGAGAGTACACATATGCATGAGTCAACATCATGAATCAATGTCAAATCAATTAACATCAGACAACAAAAAATTCCTTCTGTATAAGCCCCACACCAACCTACACATTTGTTTTCTAGATACTCAGGGCTATGTGCCCTTCTACATGTGTCTCACTAAGACAATCATTTACTACATATTAAATATGTTTACAGTTGCTTCATGTTTTAAAGATACTCTCCATGACTATGATGATTAATTTTATGTATTAATTTGACTGAGCTGTGAAGTGCCCAGATATTTGGTCACTTTGCCTGCGTGTGTTTGAAGGGTGTTTCTGGATAAGATTGACATTTTAATGGGTGTTCAGAAGAAAACAGATTGTCCTCCCTGACGTGGGTGGGCTTCATCGATGGAAGGAAGGCCTAGACAGAACAAAAAGCTGAGAAAGAAAGAGCTTCCTCTGCCTGGCTGCCAGTCTTTGAGTTGGCGTTGGTCTCCTGCCTTGAGACTCAGATGTGAAAATCCTAGTCCTCCTCAGCCTCAGGCTCACAGCTCCTGTTGGAACAGTGATATCAGCTCCCTTGAGCCACTACCCCTCCATGCAAATTTTCAGGCTCCTCAAACTCCTTAATCACACAAGACAATGTAATACAGTATAGTAAATAATATGTTAACAGATGGGGCAGCAAGCATTCCTAATCTAAAATCTAAAGTGTTCCAAAATCTAAAATTTTCTGACCCCCAGTATGATGCCAGAGTAGAAAATCTCATACTGTGAAATATTATTTTCTGCATAAAATTATTTAAAATACAGTTTTTAAATTAACTGCAAGATATTTGTGCAATATACAGATAGATAGAAGATAGATAGATAGATAGATAGTAAGATAGATAGATAGATAGATAGATAGATAGATAGATAGATAGATAGATGAAACATAGATATTTTTAGTGTTTATACTTGGGTATCATTGCCAAGATATCTTACTCTGTGTGTGTGTGTGTATGGTGTGTGTGTGTGTGTGTGAGAGAGAGAGAGAGAGAGAGAGAGAGAGAGAGAGAGAGAGAGAGAGAGAGAATATTACAAAATCCATAAAATGTCTGCCTCCCAGAATTTCAGGTATAAGGCACATTGATGGGCAATATTGATTATTGATTGTCAACTTGACAGGATTTATCACCAAGAAGTCAGGCTTCTGGAGATGTCAGTGAGGGCTGTTGTATGTCAGCTGAGATGGGAAGACTCATCCTAAGTGGATGCATCAGTGAGCAGGACAAAGCTCAGGCAAGCTGGGGAGCATCCTGCTGAGCGTAAGGTGACAAGAACTCTGCAGTACAGTTAAGGTTGAAAGATAAAAAGTTAAATCGTATACAGCCACCATACACAGGAAAGAGCAATCCAGCACCAGTGTCCATTGCACTCTGTGGATACCACGTGGCCACCTGCTACCATGACTGCCCTTCCATGGCGGACAGCACCCTTTAATGGGAGTCAAACAAACCCTTCTTCCCTTAAGCTGTGTTTGTCACGAGTTTTGCTGTGGCCATGAGAAGAGTAAAGATGGAAGCATTAACCCTGTGCTTTCTGCACATAGGTGGGAACTCCTCAATTATGTGAGTGTCACCAATGGGTCTCATTGCATGCAGAGGGACAGACCTCCTTACTGCACTTCAGTTTCCTTCACCTTTCAACCTTAACTGTACTGCAGGTTTCCTTCAGCATTATACTCAGCAGGATGCTCCCCCACGGGACCATGACCAAGGTGTAATGCTGCCAAGACAGCTTTGTCCAGCTTACTGATACTTTCAAGTCTCCAGAAGGGTAGCTGGTCATGTTAAGTGCTTATGAGGCTTTGTTGATAGACTGAACAGATGTCCTTGTCTCATCATTTGATGCCACAAATCAGACTACCTGACAAGAGTACCAATTAAGGTAAAGAGCCAAAAAAAAAAAAAGAATCATAATTTCGATAGTTATCCAGATTACAATAGCACCTCACAGTTTTCTGCTGGAGTACACAGAGAAAATGTCAAGATCTATAAAACAATTTGTGTGGCTACTTTCCAATTTCTTCTCCATCTCAGGACATTTTATATTCATGGGCCTTGATGTTATGGCAATAACCCTGCTTTCAACCACATTTCATTTCTGGTTTCTAAAAAGCTAGGCACCATTTTTTGTTTTTTTTTTGTTTTGTTTTGTTCTGTTTTGTTTTGTTTTGCCAATTCCCAGCTGGGCTATTATTGATGAGTAAGCATACTCTTTGGCTTCATAAGTCAATGACTATTGAGCCTTGGATCAGAAACCAATTTTTGAACTAAAGGCAAAGTTAACGTTTTTATGTTTCTTTGTGAGTGGTTATCTTCTGCTCGACTTTGTTGTACAGCACTGAGATTGCCAGAAGAATGTCCTTGGCTTGGAGACACTAGAGAAGATTGACTCTCAGATAAGATAAATGTCACCTTTTCCCTTTTCCTTGGATTCTTAGTAAATTTGCCATTGTTCTTTAAATTATGCAAAAATGAGAGAAACCTAGAAGAGAAATCTGAACAACTAGGAAGGCTCCATTAGACCTTGGCAGAGGCCCAAAGAGACCACCAAGCTTGCTCATAAATGTGCAGTGTCTAATAAAAATGTGATGGTTATTATTATTATACATTTATTGAGTACCAAAAATGCACTAAATTAAAAAAATGTATACTCTCTGTTTTTCATATCTCCTGACGGGGATATAGAAACTGCTGGATGTTTGTTTGTCCCAGTAACTGGCTCGATGTCCTCATAAATTGTGGCTGCAGGAGTCACTATCCAACTCAAATGCTGAAGTTTCCAAGGGACCATAGTGAGTCACTACGTCATTTCACCTTGGTGACATTAAATTAAAGATCAATTCTAGTCTCTGATTGGAGGTGGGTTAGAATTTTTTTACCAAATCCATTGAATTTTCTTGTGTTTTTCCAAAAAAAAAAAAAAGAGGTTTCTATTTGAGGTTCCAAAGTGAGCAATTTGTTTCTTTTTTAAAATATTTATTTTTATTTATATTTTATGTATGAATGTTTTGCTGCAGGTATGTAGGTGTACATGTACATGCAAGATCCTAGGAGGCTAGAAGGGGCGTCAGATTCCCTGTGACTGTGTTACTGATGGTTGTGAACTGCCATGCAGGTGCTGCGAACAGAACCCAGGTCCTCTGAAAGAACTACCAGTGCTTTAACCACTGAGCCATCTCTGCAGCCCCGAAATTTGCTTCTTAACCTAGGACGGACTTGGCTTCCTGCATCTATTTGTGGTTGATGTAGCATCAAAGTCATCCTGGACTACCTTAAGCAAACTCTCATTCAAGTTGGGAAAAAAATTAGTTACGTACATACGCAATACCCAGATAAGCATTTCCCAACTCTTAGGCAACAGGTCTTAAAGGTATACATAGCAAATGAGCAGGAACTCAAACCTACATTTGACACCTGAAATGGGTTCCTTGCTATCTCTAAACAAAGCCACAAGAGTAAGACATAGTCAGGAAAAAGCTCTTCTTAGAAATAAGGTAAAGCAAGTTAGACTCCAAAACACTAAACAACCCAATTAAAACTGGAGTACAGAGCTAAACAGAGAATTCTCAACAGAGGAATCTTGAAATGGCTGAGAAGCACTTAAAGAAATGTTCAACATCCTTAGTCATTAGGGAAATACAAATCAAAACGACCCTGAGATTCCACCTTACACCAATCAGAAGGGCTAAGATCAAAACTTCAAGTGACAGCACATGCTGGCAAGGATGTGGAGCATTCTTCCATTGCTGGTAGGATTGCAAACTGGTACAACCACTCTAGAAATCAATCTGGTAGTTCCTCAGAAAATTCGAAATAGTTCTACCTAAAGACACAGCTATACTGCTCCTGGACATATACCCAAAAGGTGCTACACCATTCTACAAGGACATGTACTCCACTATGTTCATAGCAGCCTTACTCATGATAGCAAAAAAAATTGGAAACAACCCAGATGTCCCTCAGCCAAAAATTAGATACAGAAAATGTGGTTCATTTACACAGTGGAATACTACTCGGCTATTAAAAACAAGGACATCATAAATTCTGCAGGCAAATGGATGGAACTAGAAAATATCATCCTGAATGAGGTAACCCAGACCCAAAAGAACATGTATAGTATGTATTCACTGATAAGTGGATATTAGCCAAAAAAGTACAGAATATCCATGATACAACCCACAGATGACCAGAAATTTAACAAGAAGGAAGGCCCAAGTGAGGATGCTTCAATCCCATGTAGAAGAAGGAACAAAATAATCATGAGATTTGGGGGAGGGAAGAACCTGGGTGGGAAAGAGGAGGGGGAGGGGAAAAGGGGGGGTGGATCAGTTATGGGAGGAGACAGGAGAGAAGCTCAGAGGGCCAGGAGAATGAATAGAAATATGCAGCTTCTGGGGTGGGAGTGGGGGAAACCTCTAGAAAGTCCCAGAAACCTGGGATGTGAGAGGCTCCCAGGACTCAATGGAAATGTCCTTAGCCAAAATGCCCAACAGTGGTGAGATAGAACCTGAAGAGACCAACTCCAGCAGTTAGACAGGACCCACAGTGGAGAGATAGGGTCACCAACCCACCTTCAAATTTTGACCCAGAATTGTTTCTGTCTAAAAGAAATGCAGGGGCAAAAATAGAGAAGAGACTGAAGGAAAGGTAACCCTGTGACTGGTCCAACTTGGGATCCATGGCTGTTCCCTAAGAGGCCCTACAGGCAGCACAACATAACATCAGTAATAGTGTCAGGGTTTGGTGCCCACCCATGGGATGGATCCCAAGAGGCCCTACAGGCAGCTGGCTGAGACAGATGCAGATACTTACAGCCAACCATTGGTCTGAGGTCGGGGATCCCTATGGAAGAGTTGGGGAAGAATTGAAGAAGCTGAAAAGGATGGCAACCCCATAGGAAGACCAACAGTGTCAACTAACCCAGACTCCTGGGAGCTTCCAGAAACTAAGCCATCAACCAAAGAGCATACACTGGCTGGTCCATGGTCCCAGGCACATATGTAGCAGAGGACTGCCTTGTCTTGTTGTCAATGGGAGGGGATGCCACCAATCCTGTAGAGACTTGATGCCCCAGGGAAGGGGGATGCCTGGTGCAGGGAAGCACCCTCTCAGTGAAGGAAGGAAGGAAGGAAGGAAGGAAGGAAGGGAGGGAGGGAGGGAGGGAGGGAGGGAGGGAGGGAGGGAGGGAGGGAAGAAGGAGGAAGAAAGGAAGAAAGAAAGAAAGACAGGAGAAGCTGATGGTTCCCTTCCCTCCTCTTACAGCTCCACACCACAGCCAAAGCAGAGGGCAAGTGTTACAGGACCCAACTTGACTGGGCACTGTTAGCCCAGCATACCTAGGGCAGCTGCTGAGAAGGGAGACTCCCTTTTGCACCTACAATTATTTTCATGCACTAATAATATACATTAAATTGGTCATTTGTGAGCTGAATCCTGCACTGGCTCCTCATTTTGACCAAATAAGGGATTATTTTCTAGCGAAATTATATTTTACAAGCAATTTCTGTGTCTGCATACCTTAGCTGAGACAAATGCTTAACACCACAAATGACAGCAAAAGCTTTCTTTAACACTCTGGGACAGTGTTGGGGATGTAGCTCAGTGGCAGAGTGCTGACCTAGGAAATACAAAGCCCTAGGTTGGATCCCATGCACTGTGGAGAACTCAAAATAAATTGAGGTCACTAAGTGTGCATCTGATTCTTCACCTTCCACCTTCAATCTCTACTCTCCTAAGACTGTAAATCAACATGAACCATTACACAAATTCCAAACAGCTTTTCTTGTTTCTTCTTCCAACTCTAAATCGTTTGAGTCAACCAAGTGTTCTCAAAGAAAAGCACCATAGTGGTGAGTAAGCTTAGTCTGCCCTCATAAAGGAAGCTTCTTTTTGCAGCAGATAGAGGATCTAAAGAGATTCACAACTGGTTGGAATGAAGAGAATAAATAGCCACAAGGTACCCAGCTGCATCCCTTACACCCACATTGCAATCCCAACACCTATGCTCTGAGAGCATCTCAGAGGCAATAAAAAGACTGCAGGAGCCGGAGGGTCAGGATGCCTGCCTCAATGTAGTGTCTTCTGCATACAGCAAGAATGCTGCGCCCATTACATCTCACCAATACGGCTATGTAAGCCAGACTTCTTTAGTGACAACAAACTAAACTAGTTGATAGGCCAACATGGATGGGGGAGTCTCCACCCCTAGCTCACAGGCTACAGGCAATCAATGGATGCTGAGAGAGAATCAGTCTTCTTCGGGGATGAGCACCCCCCAACACAAACTGTCCAATCCTAATTGGTCAGCCCTAAGCACTTGTACATTTGAATAACACTGTACCGCCTAAGGAGGTGTGTGGGACAATAACAACGATAGAAGAGGGGGTAATGAATGTGGAGGTGAGTTCGAGAGGAGGAGAGGAGAGGAAATGATGTAAATACTATTTTATGAAACTAAAAATAATAAATTAAAGACTTAGTTTACTTTTGAATCCACCTAATTTTCCTGGCTTGTGTTTCTTTATGTACTTTATACTCAGAAATATTTTGCATGCCCAGGTACTCAGTAGTAGAACACTTACTTGCATCAGCCCTAACACAGGAAGAAAATACACACGCATACACACACAGGCGCGCCCACACACACATGCATACACACACAGTTAAACACAAATGAATGCTTTGCAATTCATTCACCACCTCTGTCTTTCCACACAGAAGATAGTCTATGCATCCATATTACGCTAAATTTAGTAGTGTGTTAAATTCAGTAAAAAAAAATAATTTACCCACATCGTTAAGGAAATAATACTGGTGGGCAAATAGTACAAAATTATTCTCAGTGTCAAGACTAGGATGAGGCAAGTGATGTGTCAAGGTCCAGGATCAAGAGGCCTCCCTCTCAGGGACTCACCATGTGTACACACATCTCTTGAAGAGACCCTCAACCTTCGCACATGGGTTCCCTCTCCAGTGACCTGAGTCATGCCCTTCTGGGGCACAGTCACTGTTGTCATAAGCGAACAGGACTGGTCATTCTAACACATGAAATAAAGCCAAGTCATCCTGAATGAGTCACCAGGAGCTCTCCTGTACCTTTAAATTATAGAGGTTTCCTAGATAAGGACTAACCACGTCCACATAGCTGCATGTGTGTTGAGATCTGTGATAACAAACTGGTTATTATTTTAAGTATTTTTATTTCAAATTGGGTCATAATAATTGCGCATAGTCAGGGGATACAGTGTGACATTCAGAGGCATGCATGCCATGCATAATGATCAGATCGAGATCAATGCCCTATCCATCACTTCCTCGTGATAGCTTTAGTCCTGTTTTATTTTTGTAGTGCTGGGAATGGAATCTGGGGCAAACACTGAGATATACCTCCAGACCCAAGAATTGTGTTTAAGTCTTACTCACCAACCTTCCCATGGGTTCGCAGCAATTCCATGCTTTCCCGGCTTTTGTCCCTTTGTGTTTCTCTTCAAGTATCTGTAGACTGTAAAGGTCGAGTCAGAAGCTCGAAAGGACCATGGCTGTGATGTTTATTCACTTGCCATCCCAAACTTCATTTCTGCACCCAGGCACGGCATCATGTCTCCCTCTACATCTTTCTCCTTCCACAAGATGTTCAAGCCACATCCAGCCAACCACACTGAAGTGCTGGTCAGTCAATGGACATTACTGGCAGGCCTGTTGTTGCTCAAATGAGATTAGTCTCTAACTGATGCACACGGGTCTCACTGAAAGGGCCATTCTGTAATTGTTGCCATTACTGCAATGACCATGAGGTGGTCACGGAACCTTCCTGGAGGGACTAGGACGCTCCAGAGGCCGGGTCACTCATGTAGAACAGCAGGCACTGTGCTAATTTCCAGGCTCTCGGCCATTAGGGAAAGAAGCAGCTCGTTAGAGGTCCTACCCTTTCAACGCCAATTACCCCAGGATAATGCCCCAACGTAGAGCACCCTGGGAACTCTTGGGACTTCACACATCCCTCTCATTCATGATCTCTGCTGATGACAGCCACAGACATAAATAAACCAGGCCCTCACATCTTCTCACAGCCAGGTCAGGTGACATGGTCAGTCATGTGGACATGAGGTCATGTTAATTTAAAGACTGAGTATTTTACCATGTGTCTTAGAGAAAATGCTTACACTTTGCATAATAGGGTAGCCTAGAACACTGTTCTGTTGTGCTTTCCTATCCTCAATTCCTGTCCCTCTGATAAGGAATAGATTTTGCAGCAAGGCAGGGCAAAAATCAATAGTTTTAGAAGTGCTGATATCTGTAACTTTCCTTTCTTTATGTGTGTACATGTTCAAGTATGCATGTATATGTGCTCATGTGTGTGTATTTAGCAGCCAGACGCCAATGTCAGGTATCTTTGTTAAAACAGGGTGCCTCACTGAACCTGGAGCTTACCAGTTCTGCCAGATCAGCTGGCCAGTGAACTGTAGAAATCTTTGAGCCTCCACACTAAGATCTCGGGCACGTACTGCCCTGCCTGGATTTTCTTGCGCACACTGACAATCAGAACTTGCACCCCCTCCTCCATGTCCTCACCAACTGAGCCATCCTCCCAGAACCTAGTACTTCTAATCTCTACAGGAAACCATACAGAACTGGAAAATTAGCCCACCTGTCTCTTCAGCCCATGACATATTCACATGGCAAGAAAAAGTTATAGTGGGAGAAAGTTATGGTGAAAAAAATGGAATTCTCTAGAAAAGCAGAAAAAAGAAAACACTGCTTTGTGTGCCAGTGTACTGTGCCATGAAGCATCACAGAGCTCCAGCCTCGGGGCTGACTGTTGCTACTTTAACCCAATGTCATTAAAGGTTCTCCCTTTCTTTGGTCCCCTTTGCCCAGTTCATTACTATTTTGCAATTTTACACCACAGTTTTGGGGCGTTTTCATTTGCTTCTCCCACTCTTGGCTGTAACGTACCCACCCCCATCCCACCCAGGCCCTCCTCTGGGACAGACAGCCCCTTTCTTACTCCCAAATGCCATCTGAAAAGGAGCCAAGCCACTCAGGTCCCAACTTGTTGCCAGCAAGGTCTCCAAAGTGCCGTAATAAGAAAATATACCACACAATTGTTTTATGACTTTAAATGAATCAATGGGTTGTTTTCTGTGTTATGTAAATACTCTTTCAAATATGCAGAGGCATATTTTGGAGACGATTTCACTGACAGATCTTGTTCATAGGCACTAATGAAGAAGATGTTTTTGCAGATAATTCAAATAGCATCAGGCTCATAAAAGGATACTGTTAGCAGAAACACAGCCCATGTTTTTCTAGTGTCTTAACCTGGCATCCCAAAATCCCAAAAGAAAACGACGTAACTGTTTGGAACGTCATGAAACCATCAAAACTACATGAAATAAACTTTGAAATGATAAATCAGAAATCACTCATGTTTAATTTGTGGCAAGATGAATATACAAATTGTGTTCTCAGAAAACATAAACGAGGAATCTAGGCTCCCTCGTGTGGAGAAGGCTGGTACTGCCCAGCCTAATTTACCCTCCTGCCCTGATGGAGAATCCCAAACCTTGTGAATATGTTTAAGGCCATTGTTGCTCTAGTGAGTCTATACCTTCCTTGACAATACCATAATAATTTCAGCCTACAGTCGGAGGTCCTTTCTTCAAATTTTCTGTCCTTGGGCTAGCTAAGCAGATCCATCTGCAGGTTACCATTGCAGACAGTTCCTGAGGGGTGATTCTTGTGACGGGGACCACTGTGGGTTGCAGAGATGGCAAGTCAGCTCCCTTAGGACCTGCCTGCTTGGGAAGATACTAAGGCCATCATAGATTTATTCGCCCACATCTGATGAATTAATTCTTGCCCTTTTCAACACTACATGAGTGTTAGCTTATGGGAAAGTAGGTCTGTGACCACAGTGATGCTCAGAGCAGCCATACTGTTCTTCCGCCTTGAAGACATGCCAGGGCAAGAACTCCACAACATTCAATCTGATGCGTTTGAATTGCTTCCATCTCATCTGAACTTTGTTCAACTCTCAGTGCTATGAGGATGGAGACTACCCTTTCACATGTGACATCTTGCAGTTTCTGATATGCAAGGCACGCTTCATAACAAGGTGTCAGTTCTACCCCCACATATGGCTTGCTAGAAGTAACAACTAAGACAGACACACAGGTATTAATGTGCATATCAGAAGAGTGCATAGCAAGAGATGGTAAGCGCTGACCCCCTGTGCCAGCTGAGTGAACGCAGAGCAAGCCAACCTCTTAAGTGCTCAACGGCTGTTTGCCTAGCGCATCCTCAGTGGCTGAACTCAGCCAGTCTAGTTCACCACTGCCTCAAGTAAGCCCTTCACCTGTCTCCTCTTTTCTTGGTCCTCTGCTAGCGAGCAATGTGGCCTTTCCACTGTCCTCTAAGTGATGAAAATTCTAGGGAAGGATGGATCCGTGCATCAGCAATGCCACCACTCCCATGATCAGAGCTAGGCCTTTTCCCATGAGTCATTGTTGCTGCTGCTGTTAAAGATATTATCAAATCCTAGTGCCAGCCATTGCTAGGGTGAGCACAGGTCACTGCAGAGCCTGTTCCACTGATGCAAAGCCGCTGCTGTACAGTTGTCATAAAGATGTGAGGTGCAAACAAGACCCTAAAATACTATAATGCCATCATAATGGTGACTACATGCTATAGGATTCACCAGCTGCTGATCTCTACTAGTATTTGGAAAAGGTAAAACATTTTCCCAGGGTATTTTCAGGCACACATGGGATACTTATCTTTACATCATTATTTTTAATTCTCAATCAGAAACAGTATACTCATCTTCTGGTCACCTTCAACTGGAAGAAACTGAATGTACCTCATACAAGAATTGATCTATTAAAAGAAAAAAAAAACATTGCAACAGAAAAGAGAAAAGAATGAGCCAGATCTGGCAGCACCAACCTTGCTCCCAGCTACCAGGGAGACTGAGGCACGAGAATCACAAGCTTGAGGCCAGCCTGGGTTACAGAATGAGTTGAAAGCAGCTTGGATAACTTAGAAAATCTGTGTCTCAAAAAAAAAAAAGTGTAAAGAAAGAGTTAGTGAGATGGCTCAGTGGATAAAAATGCTTGCCCAACAAGCCTTGCAACCTGAGCTGGAACCCTGAGTATGGTGATAGAGGGGCAGAACTGACTCCCTAAAGGTCTCCTTTGACCCCACCATGCACTGTGACACAGGTATGTCAGCATGGACAAGCATGCGCATGTAACAATAAAGAAAGAAACTTTTTTAAAAAGTAAACTGAGAATGGGGCTGTGACTTAGGGGTAGAGACACTCAGTACTGGTCCCAGAACTACAAAAAGTGGGAGAAGAGAGAGGGAGGGAGGGGACAAGGGAGAGACGGGGGTGGGGAGGGAAGTGGTTAGGTAAGAAAAAAGAAAGCAGAGGTATAAAATATGGTTTTGGCTCGGTGGTTACAAGCACTTGCTGTTCTTTCAAGGGACCTGGATTCAATTCCCAGCACCTACATGGAGGCCTATAACCATTTGTATCTCCAATTTCAGGGTTTCCAACATTCTCATAAAGCCTCCACAGGCATGTGCTACACAGACTTAGGTGCAGGCAAAACACCCATACACATAAACATTTAAATAAAAATAGACGTTTTAAAAAGTAAAATCTTTAGAAGAAAATGCTTCACTCGATTCTCCTGCTGGATCCAACCCAAGTCTCTAAATTTGTTTTATTTCCTTCTTAAAATCAGAGTTAGCAAGTAACTTTAAATGTTTCTTTCAGATCTACAAGTATAAAGGTTTTTTTTTTTTCTGGAAAGGAATTGAGTTGAAAAAATTACAACTTGTGTATCTTATTTGGCTGAAAATTCATTAGTTGGGTTTTGGGGTCTGGCTTTTTAACAGAAACATATATTAAAATATGGGTCAGTGACTGCCTCCCCTGAGAGGCAGCAACACTGGGATCAAGAAGGCCATCTGTGGCTGGGGTTAGAGTCTGAGGAAGAGTGGCTACCTAGTATGAACGATGCCCAGATCTTCACCCCTACCAACACACACACACACACACAATTCACACATAACCAAGTATTGGTGTGTACACACAAGCATGAGCACACACAGCAACGTGTGTGTGTGTGTGTGTGTGTGTGTGTGTGTGTGTCATTAGAATGCCACTTACCCCTGTAGTTAAACAAGATGATTTTCTGGCATGAATGCTGGGGAGACTGAGTCCTGCACATTGTACTCTGCAGTACCAGTGCTGGGCATGTGCATGTGGTACCAGTGCTGGGCATGTGC
>NW_021620459.1:990030-1002227 GCF_004785775.1 Grammomys surdaster | reverse complement strand
GTGCATGTGGTACCAGTGCTGAGCATGTGCATGTGGTACCAGTGCTGGGCATGTACATGGCATCACTTAAGTAAGCTATTCTATTTTTGTAGTTAAGTGCTAAGGGGGAATATCTTTCTTTTTCTTGGTCAGTATTTCAGGATTTTGCAGGATCCTATGCCAAAATTTATCACTGAAAAAGTATTTTAAATTTTTGAGGTCAATTAAATAGTCATTCAAAAATAAAATGAACGCTCTAGAGAATGCAAAGATTGAGGTACATGATGGGCGAGCAGGCTTTCTTGCTTGTTACTAATGTAAGTGTTAGAATAACAATAACCACCCTCTACTTAGGTAACACTTCTCACAAGACTTGAATGTATTTTTTTTCAGAGCTATTTTCTTTAACTATCTTGGCTAGAGGAAATGATCCCAGTTAAACTAAGTCGTGTTTTGTAGGGAATAATAATTATGATGTGTTTTTACAACCTGAAACTTTATTAAGGGAAAAAAATGATATAGGCTCTGTCATCTTCAATATTATTTTTAAAAGCATCACATTTTAAAATAGGCTTTCCTATTAATTATTATTATTAACAATAATAACACTAATTACAATCATCAACCACTGGCAGCTGTTCAGACAGAGGAATGAGAGGCTCAGTAAGCCTCTTCAAGTTTAAGGTTTTCATGCAACGTGTAATTTAAAATCCTGAAAATAGATTTAAACACTAGTAATTCTATATTTGTTTCCTTAATAGTGTTGTGACATAGAGACTCTTTCCCACTGAACCTGTTCCTTCCAGCTACACAGGTAACAGCTATTCACACCCCTGCAACTCACATTCAACAGAAACTTCACTACGGTCTAGAGTAGAACAATTGGTTGACTTTTATAATCTTGAGCTGGCCAGGTGACTCGGTAGGTAGGTAGGTAGGTAGTTGGTAGGTAGTTGGTAGGTAGGTAGGTAGGTAGTTGGTAGGTCGGTAGGTAGGTAGTTGGTAGGTAGGTAGGTAGGTAGGTAGGTAGTTGATAGGTAGGTAAGTAGGTAGGTAGTTGGTAGGTAGGTAAGTAGGTAGGTAGTTGGTAGGTAGGTAGGTAGTTGATAGGTAGGTAGGTAGTTGATAGGTAGGTAGGTAGGTAGGTAGTTGATAGATAGGTAAGTAGGTAGGTAGGTAGTTGATAGGTAGGTAAGTAGGTAGGTAGTTGGTAGGTAGGTAGGTAGGTAGGTAGGTGTGCTGGCTGCTAAGCTTCACAAGCTGGGTTTGATACCCAGGACTCACACAGTAGAAGGAGAGAACAGACTTCTATAAGTTGTCCAATGACCACAACAGGTGTGCATGAACACATAATAACAAATAAATGTAACTGAAATTTCAAAACCAATAAAAGAAGCAAAAAAAATAATCATTTTAATCAGAACTTAGAAGAGCTAATTCCACTAATGTTATATATCCTAAGTCATCCAGAGTTAATAACTTCATGTAAGCATCACTACGGATATTTATCAGAGAAGAATCTGAGGAAGTTTAACTGTTTTGAAGGACTATTTTTTTTTTGAACATGAAATGCATTTTTATAGCGTGTTTTACAAGGGGAGGGGGTAAGAGGGTCCAGGTGGTGGAAAAGTACAAAATCTTCTTGGCCTGTGCCTTGAAACATGTCATGGTCTATATGGTACACTGCCTTGAATTATGATCTACCTGCAGTTCTTCAGAAGATATGGTACACTGCTTGAGTTATGGTCTCCCTGCTATTCTTAAGAAGACATGGTACTCTGCTTTGAGTCTATCTACAGTTGCTAAGCAGGATCTTGCAGCTGCCAAGCTTCAGAGGACATTGTGTAGGTGGGGAAAGGTAGGGGGTAAGGGTAAGGGCGAGGGTCCTGGCTTCTGGCATCTCCCCCTTTTCTGTTTAGTTAGAGAAGGCTTCTTATGTTCAATCCCAACTATGTGAGTTTTGAATTTGGATGTCTAATTATGGGGGGTCTTAGACAAGTTCACAACCCCAAAACACTGATGTGAGACAAGTCACATCGATGGTCGAAGGCTTTAGGCTGTCGACGATGGGCAACGTCAAGGGACTCTGATGTGGGTGAAAGGAAGGTGAGAGCCCTGTCTTAGGCCATGTAGGCTGCACCCACTCCCAGCACCACGCACTCCTTTTTGGCTGCATTGGGTGGGCCCCTGGGAAGTGGACCTACAATAATCCCGTCATTGGGCTAACTCACAGCCATCCTAGTCTCTTGTAAATGGTTTTGAAGGACTATTAATGAATGACAGTAGGTATTGTTACCTTTCCCCGTTTATCTGATAATATTTCTTTCAAAAGCTTCCCTTGTATCTATCAATCTATCAGTGTCCTATCTCTATGTAACTCATATTCACTCTGATCTATTCTATTAAACTTAAAGAAAGTATGTTTTTAAAAACACTTAGGTATTATCTCCTTCCTCCTAACAGCTCATAAAAATTAGTCACTTAAGTTTTAAGGACCCAAAGCAGCATTTGTGACATTTATTGATTCTCAGAACCCAGTGTAATATTAATAAGTTATCTGGAAACTTCTGTTACTGCAGAACTCATTAGATTTTGGGAGCATTTGCACTGGGCTTTCAGTAGTTAGCCATGTTGGACATGACTAGGACTCACCAAAGCCTGCTTCTCCTCTTCTTCCTGGGAATATAGAAGGCTTTACGTCCCAGCTTTCCAGCTGCAGAGGTCAAGAACTACTTCTGGCCAGTAGTAAACAGGATGACGAGGATCACCTGTAAGTGGAGAGCGTAAAGACTGTGTGCCTTCCACCACACTCTCTTAAGATTGTCATACTAGAGTAAGACAACTTAGCCAGTGCATGTAGGTACTGTGGCCTGCCACAGATCGAGAATCCACATTTTACTATTTTTAAACCACTTAGATTAAAATTGTGGGACTTAGCCTATGCTAATTGGTTCCTTATGGAAACATACAAGGAAGGGAAATAAGCAGTAAGCTGCAAGTGTGGGTGAGGAGGGGAGACACTGCTCTGGAGACAGATGTTAATATCAATCCATCTGTGACTAAGGAGTGGGTGTTAAGTGACAAGACAAGAATATCACCAGAAACTACAAAAGTCCACTGAAAACTATGGCTGCCTCCATCAACAAATATCTTCAGTTAGTGGTTCTCTAAGTTTTCCAGACATTAAGATCAACCAAATATGAGGCTCCGATCCAAACGTACAAAATAAAAAGGCAATTCACCTTGACTAAGAGTCAGCAGAAACAGGCAGAACTGGGCAGTTAAATTTTTCAGATACTTAAAGACTACAGACTTACAGACTACACTTACAGACTACAAAATACTCATGTATGATGTATAAACTGAATCACAAAAAAATACCATCATCGGGAAATTATCAAAAGTAAAACATACACAATCTGTAAATGAAAAGCAGCAATTGTTACATTAAAAGTCAAAGATTAAAAATCAGAAAACACAGGTAAAAGTCAAATCAACATATTGGAAGTCTGATCTGATAAAATTATCCAACACTCAGAGGGACAAGAAAATGAAAACTAAAAGACTAGCTGATAAAATAATAGAATAGAAAGAAAATAGAAAAATAAATAGAAACAAAAGCTTTTAACAATAGGCCGAGTGGGGTGGTACATAACCCCAGCACTCAAGAGGCAGAGACAGGTGGATCTCAGTGAGCTCAAGGCCAGTGTGCTCTACATAGGGAGTTCCAGGACATTCAGGCCACATAGTGAGACCTTGTCTCAAAAACAAACAAATAAAATGGAGAGGAGGCAACAGTTAAATAAATAGTGACATAATTTTACAGAACTAAAGACATGAATTCTTAGAAATTGGAAGTAGTACACTGTTTGGACAAGCAATCTTTTAAATTCTATCTTACAAAGAATTCAATTGTTCCTCAGTGAGAGGACCTAGCTAGTCATTTTGCTTAGTCAGAAGTTCCATCTTTTGTTTACCCATCCCTTCCTTTTGGATATTTCTCTCCTGTTCAAGTCCCTCTTGAACTTTCATATTACATATATACATGCATATATAAATTAATATCTCAGTTCTAATTTAAATTTTTTTAAATTTTTGTTTGTTTTTATTATTTGTTTTGTTTTCTGAGACAGAGTTTCTCTATATAGCCCAATGTCTGTCCTGGAACTTACTCTGTGAATAAACTGGCCTTGAAGTCAGAGATATGTCTGCCTCTGCCTCCTGAGTGCTGGGATTAAAGGCGTGCGCCACCATGCCCCGCACCCAATTCTATAAATATAGGAAAACATGGAACATTTATCTTTCTGAGTCTGGGTTATTTCCCCTGACCTTCAAGTATATAACTAGAAGAGCTATAGCTGGGTCAAGTGGTGGGTTCCGAATGACTGTTTTCAAGAATCTGCTGTTCTGATTTCCCTACTGTTGTATGGTTTGCACTCACACAACCCATTTTTCTGGGCTTTTCTTCTACCCATATTCTTGCTAACAGTCATTGTTTGCTCTCTTGATAAGTCATTCTGAGTGGGATGAAATAGATTCTCAATGTCCTTTTAATCTGAATTTTCATAAGGGCTAAGGATATTGAACACTTTAAGAACTGTTTATTGGCCGTTTGTATTCTTAGTGTGAGGAGCATGTACTCACCTCACACCCATTTACTGGCTGGATGACACAGGGGATGGCTTTAACTTTTTTAGTTCTTTATAGATTGTAATTCCTTGTCAGATCCATAGCTGCCAAAAAATTTTTTTCTCCACTAGACTGTCTCTTCACGCTTCTGACTTAAAAACCAAATGTACTTCAAAGAAAAAGAGAGAAAAGGAAGATTGAAATATAACTTTATATTTTAAAAGTTAGTAAGAGTGCTGGAGAGATGGCTCAGCGGTTAAGAGTACTGACTGCTCTTCCAGAAGTCCTGAGTTCAAATCCCAGCAACTACATGGTGGCTCACAACCATCTATAATGGGATCTGATGCCCTCTTCTGGTGTGTCTGAAGACAGCTACAATATAGTCATATATATAAAATAAATAAATCTTAAAAAAAAGAAGTTAGTAAAAGAAACATAATAAGGAGTTGTAAGAGGGAAACAATAAGTAGAAGAATATAAATTAGCATAAAAACAAAGAAATAAAGGAAACAGTGTCCTACGGACATCGAGTTTTCTGAGCTGGCAGCTCATAACCTTTATCTTTCTTGTTTTATTTTATTTTATTTGTAGCATGATTATATTTTTACTTATTTGTTGATGACTACATATATTTATACAATTTATTTGGTCATATCTATCCACCATACCTCCCTCCATCTCCCTCTATAGTTCTCCATCCCAACTCCCTCTCAACTTCACATCGGTTTTTGTTGTTATTAATAAACCTGAGTCTAATTACTGCTTCCCATATGCACATGGGTGTGGTTTCATCCACTGGGGCATAGGTAACCTAGTGACTCTCCTCCCTCAGCAATCATCAATGGCCAATAACTCCACCGCCAAGGGTGGGGCCTTGGAGTCCCCTTCCCCATTCATGCTGGAACTTTGTCAGGCTTGGTCTTGTACAGGTCTTGTACATGTAAACTACAAGGAGTATGACTTGGTGTGTCCACCAGCCATGTCATGTCCAGATGTCAGCATTTCACAGCTTTCTTTCCTTATCAGCTCCTACATTCCTTCTGCCCACTCTTCCATTATGGTCTCTGAGCTTTGGATGGCAGGGTTCATCCACAGCTGAGCACTCACAGTTAATTAGAATTGACACTTGGACCAGATACGGTTCTGTGAATTAACTGCTGTCCATTGCAATAAAGAAGCACCTCTGACAAAGGTTGAGAGCAACACAAATCTATGGGTATAAATACTTAGAAGGCAGTTTGATAGCACGACTATTTCATATAACAACAGCAATATGCCCTTCCCAAGGCCTCTGATCTCTCCAGTGACCAGCTTTTGACCAAGTTAGGTTTAGGCACAAAATTCCCCCTGTTGAGTAGGGCTCATATTCAAGCAGAAAGTGGCTGGTTACCCCTCTAACTGTCCTGCCACTTTTGCACCAGTGAGCACATTTTGCTGGGCAGCTCAGCCAAGCTTTATTTTGCACAGAATCATCTGGATGAAGTAAAGTGTGGACTGGCTGGTTCTATCCCCCAGAAGCTTCTTGTTCTGTGGGAACAAGAAACGCCAACAATTTTGCAGTTATAACTCACCCCTAGGTGATGCTGCTAGCGGTGGTAGTCCAAAGACCAAATTTTATATTTATATATAAAATTTATTTTTTTTCAAATTGTAACTTACACTCATTCACACAGGGGTTATAAACACAAAAAGGCAGGACATGGGGAATGTGATGACACTGGAGCGTGGGTGTTCAGGGGGAATACAGATATTTTTCAGAACAGGGTATCAGCTGGGTGAGGGTTCAGGGGATGGGTCACTATGACTCTGCCTATGATTCACTTGTCCTTATCTAAGTTGGTAATATCTGCCAAGGCTACCTATTTACAAGGTCTATGACTACTCAGGCTGGTAAATTGTCACAAAAACTGCCTGTTTACGATTGCTTATAGCCATATGTTTCAGTGTTTATCCACAGAGACCCAAGACTTGGTGTTAATATACATGTATGACAGGCCTATTGCTGATTTTAGGCCTATGACTGATTTTAGGCCTTCAGTGTATAAGCAGGGATGCCCCTGACATCTCCTCCCTTCTCTAAGTATAGATGGGCTGTGTCGAATCTAATCTTGCAAAGGCAGGGATAGAGGCCTGATCTCCAGTAATTAAAGGGGACCTTGTAATGGCTCTGGTCCCCCTGTTGTTGTCCAGTGAGGCATGAGGGCCATACCCGTCCCAATGTCTTTTTCCTGGAGAGGGGATACTTTTGACATCAACCCCCCAAAGACCAAATTTTAAGAACCACTAATCTAAGTTACTGTTTTAAAAGTCTAACCAAAATAACCATGTCTCTTTTTAGTCCAAGTTACAGAAAGTACACTACATATGTACATTTATCTTCATTCCTTTCTTATACCTATGAATGTAAACCCACGTAAAATAAGAAAACGGGGGAGGATCCATCAGCAGGTGAACTCCACAATAAAGCTTTGGAAGAAAACCATGGGACTAACCTGGCAGCAGAAAAGGTGAAGGACAAACACAGCTTTCTTCGAGACTAGAGCAATTTCAGGTTAATAGAACACACACAGAATCAAGGCCAATAAAAATCTGTTAGTAGCAGACTAGAGGAAACTTGTGAAAGAGAAAAAGAAAAAACAGAGCAAAAAATGTATCAACAAAATACACAAGACAACAATTTGGTTTCAAGTAACCTCAGGGCTTCTAGATATATACAAACAGAGATAATTATCAAGGTCAATTAAACTAGATGACTGGGGTGATGAGATTTTACAAAAGAAGGAGAATTTGACCTAGTCCTTTAAACCACTATATTTTGTGTGAGTTGTATGTGTTTCTTAAAGCAATTTTTTAATGCTTTCTCTTCCAACACATTTTGTATTATCAATAGGAATTAAGCCATTGCAACACCTATTAAATTACTAATTAAGTTCCTGATTTAAAAAAAAACAGCATTTTACATACGTTTTCCATAGCTTCAGTAGACAAGCAGAGGTGGGTAATGGAATGGAGTTTGTTTCACATGCTCCAAGCCCTGGGTTTGATCTCAATCATGAAAGGGAAGGAGGAGGACAGATAACCATAAATTTCCTCAGAAAAGATATCCAAGTGTATGTGAGTGTGTGTGTGTGCATGTGTGCTCATGCATGTGTTCAAAAGAATATAGTGTTACTCCAAAGATCATGAAGCCCAGAAACACTTGACCTATATTCCAGCCTCCAGTAGATGTCTGACATTCGGAAAGAGTCGAAAGTAGAGGCAAAATTTAAAGGAATTACCTTTAAAATAATGAGATAGTCATAACCAAGTGTTTATGATTCTTTAGATATTGTAGAACAATCAAGGGATAATTTGAGTATTCCATGTTTTACATTTTGTAAACAAGATAAGGAGATGCAGCAATATTAATCAATCCATTAATTGAGCTCTTCCTTTTTCGTTCGTCAGTGGGCCCGAGCATATGCATGTATGCACATGTAGGTGCACACACAGAGGTCAGAGAGCAATGTTGGGTACTGGTACTTGCTTTCCATCTTCTTTGAGACAAGGTTTCCAGTGGTGTTCCAGTGTACAGTAGGCTACCCTGCCAGCAAACTCTAGGGTATTCTCCTGTCTCCACTTCCCATCTCTCACTGAGAACACTGGGGTTAGAGGTGTACTCAGCTTTATGTGGGTCTTGAAGATCTGAACTCAGTTCCTCATGCTTACCCAGCACATGCCTTACCCACTGAGCCATCTCTCCAGCCTTCCACTCTTCTAATAAAGATTTTTAGTTTAAAGAGAACACTTAACGACAATTAGAATTTTATACAGTGGTATAAAATTAAACTTGGCTTATTTAGAAAGAAGTCTTTGTTTGATCATAATTGGCAGCAATCTGGGGACAAACACACAATTTGCAATGCTCCTGAAATAGAATTTAATGAGAGTAACTTTCCACCTGTGCAAGCTTTGCAGACTCGGAGCTGCGAGTGACAACCAGTGTCATATGGTAATAGCATCCATCCTTCGTCTTTATGGGTGTTGTTCTTGCAGAGGACATTTTCTTAGACATCTATGTGAACACCTCACTTTTTACACTCTTAGAAAGAAATAAAGAGAAGTCCCAGGCACCTTTTATTGATGCTTCAAATGCCCAACCTTCGATTATCATCCTAGCACTCATCCTACCCCTTCCCCATACTCCCAGGTCTCCTTGTACCAGGGGACCACAGTGGATCGCACAGGCTCAACCTAGCATTCTTTTACTGTTAACTACAACCTGCTATGTTGTATATTTAGTAGTGTAAGCACAAGGTTTGAGGCATCTTCCTATCCCAGAACAACCTTCATGTCACATGGCTCCCCAGCATATCTCTGCCTCAGAAGGAATGCTCGGAGTCCGAGCAACTTGAGTCTCTGCCACCTCCCTGCCACCCAGGAGCACTGCTGATGGATCCATAGGATGAGGTGCTGTGTGCTAGCTCCACCTGTTGTTGAAAAGCTGACATGACTGTGACTCGGAACTACAGATTGGACCAGAATTGGCTTTAAGGTAGGACTACCATTTTATTATTTTTTAATTTTTTTATTGGATGTTTTATTTACATTTCATATGTTGTCCCCTTACCCCATCCCCCACCCACCCAGGAACCCCCTATCCCCTCACCCCTCCTCCTTCTTCTCTGTGGATGTAACCCCTACCTACCCCCCCACTCCCACCTCCCCACCCTCAAAATTCCCACCCCCTGGGGTGTCCAGCCTTCATGAGGTCAAGGATCTCATTTTATTTTAACCATGGCAGGAAAGCATACCAAGAAGTTGTACTTTTCCTTCAATTTATTTATGATTTACAAAGACTATTTTCATTTTGTGCTATTTCATCAGACTAATTCTATGAAAAAGAAGTGAGCATGAGAGGCTGGAGAAATGCTTCAGCTGTTAAGAGCACTACTGACTGTTCTTTCAGAGGACGCTGGTTCAGTTCTTAGCACCCACATGGCAGCTCACAACTATCTGTAACTCTAAGATCTGACACCCTCACACAGACATGCATGCAGGCAAAACACCAATACACATAAACTATAAATAAATTATTTTGAAAAATAGGTGAGAATAAAGACATATTCCAAACACAGAGAGAGATTGACATTCACATTTTAAAAGGTAAGGTAAAAATTGTAACAAAAATATAGGCAAAATTGTCAGTTTTGTCAATTCAAAGTTTAAGACATAAAGCTGGGTGTGGTAAAGCACATTTGTAATCTCAGGCAGTAGAATCAAAAGTTCAAGGTCATCCTTAGCTACATAGTAGGTTAAAGAATAGTCAGGACTATATGAACCCCTATTTCAGAGCACAAAGAAATGAAGATGCATACAAACACATATGGAAGCATTCAATGGTGCCCAGTGATGTGTGCATGCTTTGTGTCTTTATGGTTCAGCTGAAGATGAAACTCTTAATTAATTCATTTTATATTGATACTAGGTCTTCAACTATGGTAACATAAACATAACTTAATAAGTGTGACATTAAAAATTCAAGAATTGGCTTGCAATAAAATTTTAAAGATCCAATTTCTACATAGAACTTCTCTCCACGATTGTCTTCGAAATTCAAACATACATCCGTTTCTATTTTCCCCACCCAGAAGCTGGAAGCATAAAGTGTCTGGAAAATCAGACACACAGGAAAAGAGGAGCAGCACTAAGGTTTCTTGCCATCTCTTATAATCCTTTAGACCTTGATTTCTCAGAAAGTCAACAACAGATGTCCCTGGGGACCAGAAGACCAGAAAGACACTTCACAAAGTACTGCAAAGTCTCATCATTGTGTGGAATCTAAAAAAGTCAGGCTCACAGAGTCAGAGAGAATAGAGGCTGTGGCATCTAGGAAATGGGAGAAATGGAAAGATGTTGGTCAAAGAGTATTAAGTTTCAGTTATGATAAATAGGTTCTCAGCCTTTCTAATGCTGTGACCCCTAATATACCTTCTCATGTTGTGTTAACCTCAACCACAAAAGTATTTGTGTTGCTACTTCCTAACTGTAATTTTGCTACTGTTATGAATCATAAAATAAATATCTTATATGCAGATGGTCTTAAGGTGACCCCTGTAAAACAGTCCTTTGAAATTCACAAAGGGATCTTAACCCACTGGTTCAAAACTGCTAACTGGTACAAAATAGTGAATTGTATAGTGAGTATAGTTTACAGCACCACACTCTACATTTGAAATTAGCTAAGAATAAATCTTAATGTTCACATACACAGTGACAGCTACGGGAGGTGATGTGTGTATAGTAAGTAGCTTCATTGTGGCAATAATTTCAAAGTACCTGCATAAATCAAAACATGTATGCTATGTACATGTTTGTATGTATGCATGTGCATATTTTCCTATAGTACTAATTTTATAATAGATTAAAACAAAATTGTGATTATCATCTGAAAGCCTTAAAACCAACATGTCTAATTTATAGTCTCGTGTGTGTAGGATGTTTGTCTGTGTGTGTATCTGTGTGTGTATTGTGTTTGTGTGCATCAGTGTGTATGTGTGTGTATGTATGTGTGTGTGTGTGTGTGTGTGTCTGTCTGTGTGCCCAATCTCTAAAAGAACAATGCCTGCCATGATCTCAAACCCATGGCTCTGAGGACAACATTAAGAGCTCACACAACCTTCCTGTTACAAGAGAAAACAAATGTTAGGGTTAAAAATGAATGCTGGAGTTAAACCAGGGAGGTTGGGAAGACTGCAGAAGTTAAATAAGAGCACTTAGCTGGGTATCAGATACCAAGCTGACCAGATAAGCAGAAAGACAAGACTCTGGACGAAACAGCAGAGTTCCCAAGGGCGCCCTGAGGCGCCCTGGCCAGCTGGCTCTGCCCCTTTCCCTAGTAGACTGCTAAGCTCGACATATCTAATGTATGGAATTTTAACAAATTAAATTTTGGCTAAGAATTGCTTCTAAGAAAGCCTCTGCCTATTCCAGAAAGGAGAGCCCCAGACCACCCCAGAGATAGCTACAGGAGCAGAAAGGTAGCCCTGGACTTAGAGGTCCAGATTCTAACAGCAGCCTTTAGCTGTTGTGCTCAGCCCACTATCCTCTGGATGTCATTGCTTTCTTATCTTTGAATAAACCTTGACTGTTCATTCCGCCTGCACCGCAGGGCAGTCAAGAACCAAGACTGCTGCTGAGGTTGAGATTGAAGGAAACCAGGGAGGGGCATCTCTACCCATCGACAGCATTAGCTTTCAGCCAACTTTGGACCAAACTAAAGCAGGAAGCTTACTGCATCTAAAACTAGTTCTCAACCTTCCTAATGCTGCAACCCTTTAATACAGTTCCTCGTGTTGTAGTGACCCCCCCATCATAAAATTATTTCATTGCTACTTCATAACTATAATTTTGCTACTGTGGTGGATTACAATGTAAATATCTGTGTTTTCCAATGGTCTCGGGTGACTCCTGTAAAAGGGTCATTTGACCTTCAAAGGGGTCGAGAATCATAGGATGAGAACCACTGCTCTAAAGGATTTCATTACTGGTCATTAGTAAAATTGTGTGTGTGTGTGTGTGTGTGTGTGTGTGTGTGTGTGTGTGTGTGT
>NW_021620459.1:978649-990020 GCF_004785775.1 Grammomys surdaster | reverse complement strand
TGTGTGTGTGTGTGTGTGTGTGTGTGTGTGTGTGTGTGTGTGTGTGTGGTCTATGTCATCCATCCACATCTTTGTGAACTCGGGAGACAGAAGTCAGGTTGTCAGCCTCTGGGCAGGTGCTCTACCGGCTGAGCCATCTTGAGTACCTAATTATTAGTCCATCTATAACTGTTAAGAAAATCATCTTCAATTTAAAAACAAGATGTATTTTTGGTGCGTGTCTATGGTCTGTGTGTGCACATGAATGCAGGGGCCTACAGAAGCCAGAAGACGGTGGTGGAGCTCCCGAAGCTCGTGAGTGGCCAGATGTAGGTGATAGGACCCAGACTCCAGTTTTCTGGAAGAGCAGTAGGCTCTCCTAACAGCTGAGTCATTTCTGCAGACCCCTCAGATACCCAACAAGAATTCTTCCAACCAAGCAGCCTGGTTGTCTCTCCATATCTACAGAGGACTGCTTCCAGAACACATACACCTCCCAATCCTTGGATTCTAAAACTTGTCCCCTCAGTTGCCTTTAGATGACAAAATGCCTAATGTAATGTAAATGCTATATAGCTTTAGATGTGGGCAATATGGTATTTCTAATATATAAAAAGGGCTGTCCTTTTCTGTTTTGAATCCACCCTATGGTTAATAACCTTCACCTTGGAGCTCAATAACCTAGGCCTGCCTGCCTGGCCCCAAGTTCCACATATGTACTTCTACTCTCTACTGGACTGTAGACACAAGCCCCATGTGTACTCCATCTCATCTCCCTACCTGAACCTCCCCTTGGTCTGCCCTGTCCTTTACATGGTGACACCAAGATTTGAGCTGCTCCATGTTTACCATCAGCAGCAATCCTCACCTGCCAGATTCTCTCGAGTCTACCTCTACCTCGATCCTCCCAACCCCCCAGTATCTGAAGTGAACCCCATTATTCTTGAGCTCATGAGCTTTTCAGCCTCATTTTCACCATACTCCCCATATCTTGGCCATACAGGGTTCCTCCCAAATGTGTCCCACTGTATCAAATGACAATCCTTGCTTCAAGTAACTGGGTGGCAGGTGAGTCCTTCACAGGAAAGCAAGCTGCTAGTGAGCAGTTTCCATTCCTGAACAAACACTGTCCCTCTTCTAGTGACTCTCCCATCACAACCATCCTCCCCAAACACTGTCCCTCTTCTAGTGACTCTCCCATCACAACTGTCTTCCCCCAAACACTGCAAATTTCTTCTGAGGCCTTTGAAGTACATACAGGAGTTACTTGCATACAGTATTTCTCTCCCTAGATTATAAATTTCTCAAGGGCAAGGACTGTGGGTCTGAACCATTTCCACATATTCTAGCAAGACCCTTCATTCCTGGTGGGTGCTTTATAAATATCTGTAATAGGAATGACCATGTGTTTCCTTGAAATCAGAATGGCTTAGCCCACTGTGTGAGAAAACTCTTTAGGACACTGAGATGTCCCCTGCTTTCCTCATTTGCTGTATGTCTCCTTGCCACTAGTAACATGTTGGACACTCTACTGTGCACTATGAAATGGATGAGACAGGGCAGAAGGATCTGAGGACATTGAACAGAAGAGACTGTGCAGGCCCTGCTCCTCAGCAAGTACACAGAGTGCTGCATGGAGGTTGTCCTGATCATGAACATAACATTTCATAAAGTACTGATAACCTAATGGGAACATGCCAATGTCCCTTGGAAGGCCTTTGATCACACTAATATATTTCTTCCTTGCTTTGGGGCTCAGAGAATGAGGATGACAGAGGAGACAGAGAAGAAGCAAGTGGCAGAAAAGAGTGGATCAAGAAAAATGAAAGGTCCAAGGAGCAAGTTAAAAGGGCTGGAGGTGATTGATAACCTCCGGGGTATCTGACTGGTACTTCACTCTGCCCTCGGGCCCCCACTAGCCTTTGATCTTCCTCTCAGTTCATCCCATCTGCCTCCTTGTTGGGAGGACCAAGAGTAGGGATGCTGCTAGTTCTTCCTACAACCTCCATCTGCAGTTTTACTTCCTTATTCCTGGAGTCATGGCCAGTCAGTGGTCTGCATGGATATACACATTATCTAGATTTGAGGGGACTCTAGTTCAATGGCAAAGAGCTTGCCTATCATGAGCAAAGCCCCAGACTATTGGTTAGATTGGAGGGAGATTATTGTCGATCAAATTATGTTCCCCAAAATGATATGTTCGAATAATGACCCCCAGATACCAATGAATGTGGCCCTGTGTGAAAATAGGTCAGATAACACTGAATTTGCAGATGTAATTAAGTGAACATGAGGTCTTACTAGATTAAAGTGGGACCCAATCCTACAGTATCTTTATAAGAAAATGGTGATGATTGCAGTATACCATACCATACACATACCACCAGCAGCAGCAGCAGCAGTGCAACAATGGAAACAGGGACCAGAGCAATTCAACTGGAAGCTATGGAACAGGGACATCAGCCCTCTCCCACTCCACCACACCCCACCCCCATCCCAGAAGCTAGAGGAGGCAAGGAGGGATTCTCCCCAGAGCCTTCAGAACAGGTATGGCTTTGCTGGTGCTTAATTCATGCCTCCACACCTGTGAGAGAAAGCACTTCTGTCATTTCAAGTCATCCAGTTTGTGGGCATTTGCCCACAAGGACTATGAATATTGAGTAATCAAAGACCATAGAGCAAGAAGAAAGCTATGAAAGTTCTCCCCTCCCAAGACAGAAGCTAGTCCATTTGGCTCGTGTCGCTAAACAATGTGGTCTGCACTACTTAGAAAATATTTTGTAACATTAAGTTCTGGCCAGGCAATTTCACTTTATTAAGATTTGAAATCTCAACCAGAACAAAGAAGCTGCCGCTGAGAAGAAAACAAGGGAGTTGGCCAACTCTTGGCATCCAGTAGGTGTTTAATAAATACTTGCTGAATGAATACATGGAAATGGAATTAGAAAATATCATAGGACATAAAAGCAGAACTTCTAATCCTGTCCCCCAGAAGATGAAGCTTTCATGGTCTGAGCTGAGAAACTTAAGAACCACAGTGGAGCCCCAAAATTCAAGAGGAGTGACCCTGGCATAAAATGTGTATAGAACAATACGCTAAAGCATTGCAGAAAGAGCTGTACAATCAGGTAAGCAGAATGGATGGGTTATAGGACAGATCTGGGAGGTAATGGAGCATATACTCATGGCTCATAAAACATGTAGTGAGGCAAAATAATTGGTCATAATGCAAGCAAAGAATGCTTCATCTTTCTTTGCCACCATAGTTTCCTCTTCAGCATCTATGCATTTTTTCTTGCAGAGAGCAGAAGCAATTGTCAAAAAGTTCTATTGAGATGCTGGCCATGTTCCCCCCTCCTGGAAAATCCATGGGACTCTCTCCTACTCCAGCACCCAAAGCCCCGCCCCACCCCAACTGCACCCCACATCCCTTTTCCTTCCTTTTAAATGCACTCCTCAGAGCAATTGCTGCCCAGCTCCACATGCCTGAAGGCAGCACAGAACCAAGCTTCCACTTCCTCTGTGTTCTTTCAGTGGCAGAACTCAGTAGTCTAGCTGTCCAGACATGCACTTACTTGAAATACAGTGACTGTAACTGCAGAACTCGTTTTAAACTTTTGACTTAATTAACTGAAAGTTAAAACAGTTGTTTCACGGATGGTACCCACTATATCAGACAAGCCAGTGTCAGATGATTTTTAAGGAAACTAACCATCTACCTTCTTCTGCCTTCTAACCAGACAGCTCATGAACATGTATCTACATACCCTCTCCATCCACCCTGAAACTAGCATGTTCTCCTGGGCATTGAGAAAAGAAAAGTGCTTATCCCTGCCCTGTGAAGTAACAAACATTTTTGGAATGGGTAAAGTCACAAAGGACTCCAGCATCCAGCCATTTGGATAATCTGTCACCAACAAGGAACTTCAACACATGAGTGAACCTACCTCCATTTGAATTTTTATATGATAGTTCAAGGAACCTATATGTCAGTCACTCAGCATTTCCTCACAGTCAATGTGTACAGACTGGTTTTCTACATTGTGCACTGTCCTCTAACTGGTGATATTAAAATTAGATATTCAGGATATATCTGTTTGTTGTCTAACTTTTGTTTATTTAGTTCATGTCCTGGTGCAAAGGGGAAGGGTTGTTTGTTTTGTTTTTTGCTTGTTTGTTTTTGTTTTTTGGGAGGGTTGGCACCTTTGAGTGTTTTGACTCTGTTGTGTGTCTGGTGACCTTGAAGACAAAGAGAATGATATGTCATGTGGGTACTAGAAACTGAATCCCAGTCCTCTGCAAAAACAGCAAGTGCTCTTAACTGCTGAGCCATCTTTCTAGCTCCCAAACTCTAGGCTTCTTAGGAGAAGATTCTGTGCTGTTCCTAGGGCACAAAGACTAGTCCATCTCAGTCTGGGACCTTGCTTCTTAATGTGCTTTTCAGTGAGTTACATCAAGAGCTCTTGGGAAATCTTAGAAAAAAGACCCCTACATGGCCCCTACCAACCCTGAACTTGCCTTTGAACAAGCTTCCCAGGTCTTGTGTTCACACACTCATAGTGTTGAAAAGCACTAATCTAAACAAAGTTGTCCACACTGACTTCAGTGAGAGACATAATAGACTGGTATTTGGCCAGTATTATATTTTATAGGATATTTAGATTTTTTGCAGAAAGCTCACCAACTACTTGTTAGGGTAGGCTAGATGCTAAGGAATTAGGGGAAGCAGGAAAGACGGTAACTTCATATGTTAACATCTAGGAATCAGTACTCAAATTGCATGTCACTGCTTGGTTAAAAAAAAAAAAAAGTATCAGAAAAGCAGTTTGGGACCCTAAACTGGCCACAGGTCTAAAGGGTAAACTTATCATAGCAAATATAATTAGCTATATTTTCCTGGGTCAAAGCTAACAAAAAAGTAAACTTCAATATAAAACTTAAGTTAGCTACTTCCAATGTCAAATGTCCATTGTGAGTTTGGGAGCCACACAAAACAGAGGGCCTACAAAGTTAAAACCATGTGAAATTCATGAGATTAATTGTTTTTTTCCTCAGTTGGCCTAAGAAGGCAGAGGGCAGGTTTGTGCCCAGGCTCACGTCATCCTAAGCAAAATGCAATTTTCACTCCAACCTCAATAAAAGTTTTAATGGACAAAGACTTCATGAGCCTGGTTGATTGGTTGATTGGTTTTTGGCTTTGTGGATTTACCCACCTTTCCTCCTCTTTCAAGACGCCCTTCCCCTGTACACTGCTTTCATTAAGGGCCCCTAAACCTTTCCACTGGACTCTGGTTCTCTGGGAAGGTATTCAAGGAGAGGAGTCCATAACCTTAGGCTACCTCATTAGCAGAGCAAAGTGATTTTCCAGTTCTCCAGTGGTTTAAATTTGAGGAATTCTATAGTATTGTGGGAAGACACTGAGATTGAAAACCCTGCATTTTCTACTTTTTCCATCTGTTACTATTGATAGGACTTTGGGCAAGTCATTGACTTTGTTTTTCAGCTGTTTTGTTTTTACTTTTTATATTGCTAGTCATCTAAGTATATCAAGCAGGTGTTTTCCACCTGTTTCTCCCAAAATGGGGCTTGTTAGAATTTCACAGAGGGATGACAATAAGAATTCAAAAAATTTTTTTAAAAAGCTTAACATCAGAATTAGCCACTTAATCACAAAAATACTGCTCAGGATGTCCTTTTAACTACTGTGTCTTTGCTGTGTCCCCAGATTACAGTGGTGGACTAAGCTGTCTCAAGCATAGAGAAAATCTCTCATAACTTCCGGAATTAACATGGAACTGATAGCAGTATTGACTGAAAATGAACCTAAGCCTTCATAGCCTAGTGGCTTAGGGACAGCAAGGCACCGCTTTCTGAAGAGACTTGTTTGTAGACTGTGGAGACTGGCTAATAAAGTTGTCCCAGGAATGTGGAGGGGGATGGAGCAAGGAAGGAACCCTAACTTGACTAGGTGATCCACCTCCTAGTCTAGGGCCAAAGGATGGGTCCTGTGCTCACATTTCTGTTCAGCTTCTCTTCTGTCTGCTATGAATATGATGCTTGCCCTTTTTCAGTCTTGGGAACAGAACCGGAGGTCTTAAGTTCGGCCTCTATCCCCTCACCCCCACCCCCAGCTTATTTTCTCTCTGCCTTTAGAGACTTCAAACAGACACTTCTTTGTAAAAAAAAAAAAAAAAAAAAAAATCAAGAGCAGATCTGTACTTATGAGGGACACCTGAGAATTTTCCGGTCTCTGAACACTCTTAGGACTTAAGACTTTAAATACCAAACATGTCTTAGAGAAAATCTGATTCCCGTTTAAGAGCCTGCCGCCCACCCATCCCCTGCTTACACCAATCATGCTTTCCTGTACCCTAAAAGCTCTGCTAGCCATGGAAGCAGACCTGGCTGCAATTAAGAGAAGAGACACTGTGTACAAGAAAACGTATTCTTTGGTTAAAGCACAAATATGAAATCCAGAAAAGGAGATGACAAGATACAATTTGTACTACCAATTATTTACAGAACAAACCATTGGAAGAAAGTCTGTTTTAACTATGAACTTGCTGTATCCTGATATACTTTTAGTGTTACACATGGCAACTACAGTGGAGCCTGTAAAAATGACTTGAAATCCCCATGTCAAGTGGAGCATGAAGATTTGGTTTCATTTTCAAAACTGCTCTGTGGAGACTCAGGCCCTACAAAGCAATTCTCATTTTACCCTGTTATAGCTCCAACAGCTGTGGGATGAATTATAAAATGTATTTAACCCAATCTGAAATTTGGAATTTTGATCTCTGAAGAAAACATTTGGAAAATGCAAGTTTTGGAAGAGTCTCACACCTGCTAAAAATAAAAGAACTTAAACCTTTACTAAAGCTTCAACAAACAAGAAACATTGTAAAATTTTAACAAAGTCCCTCCTAAGAATGCTTTAGATCTACACTACCCAATCTACTTTGTATAACTATATAGATTAGGGGCATTTTCTCCCTGCAGCCTCCCAGGCATATCATTTTACCATAGACAAAGGGAACCTTATATAGACTCAAGTGAACACTTATCTTTTCACATATAATATCACACAGATAGCTATATTTGGTCATATATATTTCTGTTTTCTGACTAGTCACCCATAATATCAGGGCTTGCAGACTCAGTGTATCTTTCTCAAGTTAGATCCATCCCTTTGAGGTATTTAGCTAATCAGGACCCAGGGCCACAGTGATTTTTGAAAGTCTATCCCAAGGCCCATCACAGGTACCCAAAGGAGTATACAAATAAATAGTCCATTCTGGACTGGTGACACAGGACATACAGCTGCCTTCCCCTTTACCACAGACAAGCTTCAGATTGGGCTAATGCCAGTTTTATCTGCACTTATGGCGAGGTGTAATTCATTTCTCAAGAAAACTGCAATACAGAATGTGGTATCTTTTTCTGCAGCCTTGATAATTTTGGTTTCTGTATTATCGAAAAACAAATAGTTCTACCTGTGTGTGTGATACATGAGTGTGGATGTGCAGGTGTATGTGCTCTGTGTATGTAGACATATACCAGCAAAGGATGTCAGGTGACTGCCTTGGCGAGGCTGCCTGCCCAGTGAGCTCCTGAGATCCATCTGTCAATCTATCTCCCAGTTACAGATATGTGCATCTATGCCCAACTTTTTACATGGGTGCTAGAGGTTCTAACTGAGGTCCTTGAGCTTGTGCAGCGAGCAAGCTTCCCCACTAAGCCATCTCCTCAGACTCAAGACAAATAATTCTTACATTTATTTTTTTAGGTCTCATTGCTATCTCACTGTTTTTTTTTTTCTATTTTGAATTCATCATAAGACTTTCAATGAAATTTATAAACAACTCTACAACCATCCACACTGGAGCGGTTCCAGGTCTTCATTTCACCATGGGTACTAAACTCTGAAGCTGCTCAAGTCTCCTGTATAAAACAGCACATTATTTTCATAAAATCTGTATACATCCTCCTACACACTTTAAATTACTTATAATACTTGACATAATATAAATTGTGTATGTATGTGTGATATTGTATTGTTAAGGAAGAATATCTGCCAAAAGTCTGTACAAGTTCATTAAGAGACATACTTTTTTTTCAAATATTTCTTGGAGTGTGTGTTTGTATATGTATGTGTATATGCATGTATGCATGGAGATTTATGTACATGCATACGGAGGCCACAAGTCAAAACCAGATGTCTTCCTTAATCACTGTCCACCTTGGTTTTTGACACAAGGTCTCTCAGTGAACCTGGGGTTTGTTTACTAATAGTACAAGCTGGATGCCCCAGGAAACTCCCTGTCTCTGTCTCCCCTGTACTAGGATTACAAGTCTGTGCCTCCACATCTGGTTTTTACACAGGTACTAGGGACCCAAACTCAGGTCCTCATACTGAGTGAGATTTACTGAATGAGCCATTTCCCCACCCCTCAAAAATTTTAGACTTACACTTGGAGATGCATATGTGGATTCAGAACCAGGACAGAGAGCACTAATTTTAATTGTTTTCTACCTAAATGATCAATAATTATATTTTTCCATACCTATATTTAAGTTAAATCTTCTGATAGTTTGTTTACAGTTGAGCCTAGTGTATGCCCATAGTCCCAGCTGCCTACCAGGCAGAGACTAGAGAACACGTGAGCATAGGAGTTGGAGCCTGGCATGGACAACAGAGTAGGAATTTGACTTTTTAAGTGTTTCCGGCAAAAACACTCACACATAAAATAAAATGAATAAATCTAATTTTAAACAAAACTTTAAAGGCGCTGGAGGCTCAGTGGTTAAGAGCACATATTGCTCTTGCAGAGACTCTAGTTTTGGTTCCCAGCACCCACATAGTAGCTCAGAAACATACATAACTCTAGTATCAGGGAATCCAATACTTCTGACCTCCAAGAACATTCAGCATGCATGTGGTATCCAGACATACATACAGGCAAAACACTCACAAATAAAATAAATCTAATTTTTAAAATTAACATTCTGACAAAACAATGCAATATGTACATAGGTCCTCTTAACTGAAATACAGAAAAGCTTACCATATAACAAAGGAAAAGGGTAAACCACATTATCAGGTATGGAATCTTTATTTCTACTAGAACTAAAAGAAAGTTCCCCTCTGGGCTGTTATGTAGGGTGCAATATAATTAAGTTACAATAAGTGTCTTGGTTTTTATGCTGTGTTTTATCACATGGAGAAGAAATGGTTTATTTGACTTACACTTCCATATCTTAGTTCACCAGAAAGTCAGGGTAAGAATTATAGGTAGGCATCTGGAGTCAGGAAGTGAAGCAGAGGCCTGAAAGAATGCTATTCACTGGTCTTCTCCCTGTGCTTGCTTTGGCCTGCTGTCTTATGCCATTCAGGACACTTACTCAGAGGTAGCACCACCTACAGTGAGCTGGGCCCTCCAACATCAATTACTAATCAAGAAAATTGCCACACAGCCAACCCTTGGCACTACTAATGATACTCTGCTAGCTTGCAGATAATAACCTACCATAACTATCTTCTGAGAGGCTTCATACAGCATCAGATGGAGGCAAATGTACAGACCCACAGCCAAACATCTGGCAGAGCCCGAGGAGTCTTGTAGAAGAATTGAGGATAAAAGTGAACAAATTGGAGGGGTTAAGGTCACTACAAGAAGACCCACAGAGTCAACTAACCTGGAAACCTGGGGGAAGACAGAGTGTGGGCCACCAACCAGGGAGGATGCAGGAGCTGGACCTAGATCCCCAAACATTTGTAGCAGATGTGCAGCTTGGTCTTCATGTGGGTTCCCTAACAATTGGAGGGGGGCTGTCTCAATCTCTGTTCCCTGCCATTGGATCCCTTTCCCCTACCTAGACTGCCTGATTGGGCTCAGTGGGAGAGAAGGTGCCTAGTCCTGCTGGGACTAGACGTCCCACAGTGGGGTGATATCCAAGAGAAGGGCAGGGGACAATGGGGGAAGAGATTTTTAAGTGTGGGACTGGGAAGAGAGGAGGGAGGGGGGCTGTAATCAGGATGAAAAGTAAGTATAAAATTAAATCTTAAAAAAAAAAGAAAAAATGCCATACAGACTTGTCTACAGGCAAATCTTATGGAGGCATTTTCTTAATTGAGAGTTCCTCTTCACAAATAAATCTCATCTGTGTTGACAAAAAGCTAAGTGACACAGAAGCGGAGACAGGAAGATCATCAGTTCAAGGCCAGCCTGGATGATATAGGGAGCAGCAGGTCAGCAGGGCTGCGTAGCAAAGCCATGTTCAGCCACTCCTCAAAAGACAAGAGAAGACGCCTTTTGTCACCTACTATGTACAATGAACCCAATCCTTAACATACATTGTTCTTTGAATTATTAGCAATTAATGGAATGAAGCTATGACAAGAATCCAAAATGAACTCTCCAGATCACAAAGACAAGCCTCTACAGATACATCTTCTCAGCTAGACTCAATCCCGTTTCTGACAGAATCAACTAATCAGTGAAGTCAATTTTAAAAAAAAGATAAGTTTCAAGACATTTATCTGAAAGGTAAAATGTCTTAGCTTAAGCTGGTGTTAGACACCTGTGATGAACTTACAAACAATATCACCATCTCCACCAAGATGTGTGACTGAATCACAAGAACAAAGCTTCAATGTCTTGCTCTTTAGGAAGACATTGCTCATCTGCTCACTCGTTCCTCTGTTTGCTCACTCATTTGAGAAGTAGCTGTTGAGTGCCAACTATGAGCTAGGCATTGTTATACAAACCAAGCACTGAGAAGTGCACAGAATACACAAAGGTCCCTGCCCTCAGGATCCTGCATTCAAGGGCAGTGGTTCTATCCCAGAGAGCCATTCTGCAACAACCTGGAAGTACTTTTGCTTTTCACAGCCAGGGTAAGGTGGCTTACTATTAGCATCAAGCATCTATGATATAAAAGTTGGGGACTCTGCTGAGTACACTGCAGTACAAGACAGTCTTTAAGAAGGAACCAGAATGGAAAGGAAGGAGAGAAGAAAAGAGAGATGGAAAAAGGAGAGAGGACATAATGGGAGGAGGGGAGGGAAAGGGAGAGGAGGGGATGGAAAAGGGGAGGGAAAAGAGGAGAGGAGGGAAAGAGGGAGGGAAGGAGGGGGAGAAAAGAAAGGGAAGAGGAAGGGAGGAGAGGGGAGGGAAAAGGGGAGGGAAGAGAAAACAGGAGAGGAGGGAAAGTGGGAGGGGAAGAGAGGAGAGGGGAGGAGAGGAGAGAGGAGGGAAAAGGGGTGAAGAGGGAAAAGGGAAGGGAAGGAGAGTGGGGGAAAGGGGAGGGAAAGAGGAGAGGAGGGAAAAGGAAAGGAGAGAGGGGAAGAGAAAGGAGAGGGGAGGGGAAAGGAGAGGAGAGGGGAGGGGAA
>NW_021620459.1:957252-978549 GCF_004785775.1 Grammomys surdaster | reverse complement strand
AGGGGAGGGGAAAGGAGAGGAGGGGGGGAAGGAGAGGGGAGGGGAGGGGAAAGGAGAGGAGAGGAGACAACAGGGGAGGGGGAGGACCAGGGAGGGGAGGGGAGGTCAGAAGGTGGCACTGGGTTAATGAAACTGAATCATGGAGGGTTGAGAGCCACCACGTAGATTCTGAGAGCCAAACCTGGGTCCTCTGCAGGAGTAGCAAATGTTATTAACCACTGAGCAACCTCTCTAGACCCCAAACTGGACTTTCTGACCTTTGGTGTCTCTCCACCTTCCTAGCATTTAATACAATTCGTACAACTTTTTTCCCAAAAGAAGTTGTATGTGCCCATTGGATCACAAAGTGCTATTAAAAAACATAAAGGAAAGAAATGCCATAGGAATTCTTCCTTCTGAGACTTCATCTTTTAATCTGATGAAGTCTGTCAAAGATTATACGAAGCCGGGAATGGAGCTCAGGGATAAAACTGCTTGCCTGGCATGCACAAGGCCCTGGGTTTGATCCTCAGTACTTCATAAACCTGACAAGAAAGCACATGCCCACAATCCAAGCACTTGAGAGGTGGAGGAATAGGGACCATAAATTCAAGGTCATGCTCTGCTACAAAACTAGTTCGGGACAACCTACATGAAGTCTTGTTTCAAAAAAAAGTAAGGTATGTAAGTGTGCCGGTTACTATTACCGACTAAACAAGGTCTTTACTCACCTAGGAGATGAGCCTCTGGCACATCTGGGCACACCTGAGGGATTGTGTAGACTCGGTCACTGGGGCAGAAAGAGCCACCTTGGCTGTGGTAGCACCATTCCATGGTGGAGTCTAGGACTACACAAAAGGAGAAAGCAAGTCAAGCAGTAGCCAAGGAAAGGTCCTCCTGCTTTCTGGTTGCTAGTGCACTGTGACCAGCTGCCTCAGGCTCCTGCCACTGTGACTTCCCGACTAGAGTGAACTATATTGACCCTCGAATCATGAGGCAAATGAAACCAAATGAAACCATCCCTTAAGCTGTTTTTGTCGGGTATTTTGTAATAATTTTTTCCATATTTATATTTCATTCCACTATAAAAGGCTGAAAGGACACAATATCACAACTTTGCTCCCTTAGCCAACAATAGTTGCCCCTTCCTTTTGAATTAATATATTTCTGTGTGATGCTTTCTTGAGCTATGATAGTCATTCGAAAGCAATATCTAAATTAATTGAGTATCACATCAGAAATTGTGTCCTTATCACAGAAAGCTTAAACTGAGACCCTCCAAGCTGAGCTTAGATGTCTCATTTCTCCAGCACTTGCTGCACAGATATGAAGACCTGAGTTGAGATCCCCCAAAAACCATGTAAAGCTGGATACTGTCCCATGTATCTGTAATCCTGTCACTCCTACAGTAAGGTGGGAGGCAGAAACAGGAGAGTCTTTAGAAGGTTCCTTATCAGCTAGCCAGGATCAGGTTGAGATCCCCAAAAGCCATGTAAAGGCAGCTAGCATCCCATGCGTCTGGAATCCTAGCACTCCTACAGCGAGTGGGGTCTTAGCTACTTTTCTACATGACCAAGACAACTCATAAAAGAAAGCATGTAAACAGGCTTCTGGTTTCAAAAGGTTAAGAGTCCATGATGGCAGAGCGAACACACGGGAACAGAGACACACCTTGTCCATAAGTAAGAGGCAGAGCTAGAGGGCACTAGGAATGGAACAAGCCTATGGAATTTCAAAGGCTGTCTTCAGTGACACACCTCCTCCAACAAGGCCACACCTCCTAATCCTTCTCAAATAGATCCACCAACTGGGGACCAAGTAATCAAACCTATGAGCCTATGGGGCCATCCTCCTTCAAACCACCACACCTGGCATAACAAGGTAAAAATCTGGGACCTGAAGTTTTCCTCTGACTTCCAACACACATGCACTGTGGCATAAACGAACCCGAACTAACACACAGAAACATGTACATACAACACATACACATACTAAAAACAAGACAAAGCAAACATTTGTTGAACCTCTCAATAAAATTTAAATTTTATTTTGTAAAAATGATTTAATCTTTATATCAACATTTTAAAAATTTTAATCTTTTAATGTGTGTGTGGTATATATGTTCATGTGAGTGTGCACATGTGTGCATCTGGGAATGTACATATGTATGCTCATGAGTTAAAGGCTACAGTATATTTCTCAGTCCCTATGCACCTACCCTTTGAGACAGGGTATCTCACTAAACCCAGAGGTCACTGACTGGCTAGGCTAGCTGGCCAACAAGCTTCAGAGATCTGCCCCCTAAAGCTTATAGTGTTGATACAGTGGCATGCTGCAGTGAAATATAGGTTCTGGGTCCAAACTCAAGTCCTCAAGCTTGGTCAGCAGGCACTTTTCCAATACAGTCTTCTCCTCAGCACCCAAACTTAAATTTTTTTGTGTGTATTTTTAAACTTTAAGTTATAAATGTGTAGACGTAAGAAATAAATAAACACACATAGATGGTGGAGATATGTTTAAAAAGTCCTGAGCACAGAAGGCACAAGCCACTGTGAGAGGCCTGAGCACCACAGAGGGAGTTCAGCCTTCTCTTCTCACCCCCGGGGCATGGTACCATGCCTGGCACATATTTCACACTCAATACAACTTGTCAAATGAAAAACAAATAGCCCTTTGGAGTAGCACAGAACACAAATTTTCAAACTGGAAAAATAAACTGAAACCCATCTTCTCACTTTCTGACAAGGAGATGGAGGCTTAGGAGGTTAAAGCACATGGCTAATGGATGCATGCTGAAAGAAATGTTTTAGGGAGATTGAGCTGACGTCCTTCTATGGAATGCTGGGGAGGAGAGAAAGACTGGAAGCAAAGGCATGCGTTAAGAGACGCTTGCAATCATCACAGCACGAGGTAATGAGAGCGTAAGCGGGTGATGGGAGTGGAATGAGAACCAGGGGAGGACCTGAAAGACACAGAAAAGGCTTCTCTCGGCAGGGCTGTCTTGCTGTCAGTGAGATATCATCTTGACCTATTTCTACACATGCTGGTATCAATCATGATCCCCAGATATTTTTACCCATGCCCCAAACTGCACAGAAGACATAATTAGCAATCCTTTTGACTCATCTAGGGCCTCTGGGAGTGAATCATACCCTCCACCACCCAATTATCTACCATAAACATAGTTCAACCTCCAACTATTCTAAGCAATGGTTCTTTATAACGTCCGTTCAAGGACTGGTTTCTCCATTAACATTGGACTAAGCCCAACCTCTTTAACTTATCTTTTAAGAATCCCCCGTATTTTTCTCCTCCACCAAAGATAATCAATCTTAATGCACATTCTTCTGTAATGTAACAGTAAACAGCCTTGCAGAGACAGATTATAATCTTTATTTATCCTGAGCATACTAAGATCAAAGCAACACTTGACTTCATAGTTTCTTTTAAGATGTTACAGAAGTACAATGCCCTCCTCAGTTAGAAGAACTGGTTGATTTCTCTGTTCAAGAACAGCAATGCATAGGAAGTTACATTACCGGCTGTCAGGAGTTAGGAAGATAATCACAGAGAGCTGTTGGTGAGAAAAGTCAATGTGGCCTGGGCAGGCAATAGACAGGCATGGGGTGAGAAGTGTGAGCTGCAGAGCAGGGAAGAGTGCAGATCACATGAAGCCACAGTCAATGTGCACAAGGTCAAGCAAGGGAGCTGACAACTGTTCCCGAAAGGGCCATGTGCAGCATGAAAACACTGCAGACTTAAGAGGCTACATGTACAACCATGATCATTTAAGCTTATGATGGCATTCAGCATGGTGGCAAAAGTCTATAATACCAGTATTCAGGAGACTCAGACAGTAGAATTACCTTTAGGAATGTGCCATATTTTTAATTTTGGGGGTGTATTTTTGTTTATGGATGTTTTGCCTGTATGTATGTCTGGGTACCACATGTATGCTGTGCCTGCAGAGGTCGGAAAGATTGACACTATAGATCGTGCAGGTGCTGCAAATTGAACCCAGGTCCTTTGCAAGAGCACCCAGTGCTCTTAATCACCGATCTCACTCCGGTCCCCAGATCTGTCGGATTTTTAAGTAGCACATGAATGTACACACTGGAAACTGTTGCATCCTCTCCACCCCACCCCAGCCACTAAGGTCAACTCCAACCCAGCCCTTCTACTACCAGCCTCATAAACACACACTGAATGTAGCCATCTCTACATTTTACCCCTCACCCTTCCTCTGCATGCAGCCCAGTGGTAAAGAACCATCTGGCACTGTTGTAGAATCTACCTAGTCTTGCCAGCGGTGGAGGCTAAGGGTCCCCTTGGTAGTCTTTTCTGCCATATCACTTTTGTCCTTCCTCCAGAAAAAGCCCCAAGTAAGTGAGTGGAGAACAATATTTTCAAACCATCCATGGTACCATTCTGTTTCTCTCCAATTATCAGTTTAAAACAGACTGGGTGTTGCAGCTGAAGAAGCAGCAGTTCCTTATTTGGGGACTGGTTTATAAACTGCATGGTTGAAAATATATCCCAGCTCAGGACTTTTTCTATAGCTGGGGATGAAAAAATGAACAAAGCCAGGGCCCCAAAAGACCAATATAGTCAGCAGCTGCCAGAGACAGTTTCATACTTAGCATGGTTAGCTGGCTAGAGATCGGGTCTATTAAAAGACTTTGTTTCCTCTGCAAAAGAAAAGTTTGAGTACACTAATTTTTAACTGGGAGCTTTAAGGGGCTGGACTTGTAAAATAAAAACAAACTAATTACAAAGCAGTTTTCCAAACAAGGTCAAAGATTTCCACCTTAAAGTAAAATCTGTAAATCTAACCAGACTTTTGTTTTGAAAAAGGAATTAGAGCAAAAGAGCAATAGACTGTCCGCATGTCACCCCAGACTCAGAAATGGGTGCCCTGCCATCTCATCAGTGCCGTTCATATCCATTCCCCATACGTCCGTTAACTTAATGTCTAGTGTGTGCTGGACACTGTTTGCTAGGTGCTGGGAAAACAAAGAAATGAAGACCTCCTCGACTATGAGGCTGCCAAAATGTAGGGAAAGGATGTTTTAAATGTCTTGAGTGATGTAACAGGAGTACGCACCTATCCTGGGCTTGGGGCCATGACTGAGTAGTAGATACTGACTCCACTAAGTAGGTGGTGGAGCTATGCAACTTAGACAGCTTGAAGCAGATAAAGAAGAGGTTTCTGGAAAGTGAGACTAAGCTATAAGATAAGCTATCCACTGTGTCTCAACTTGTCCTAGAAATTCACTCAATCACCAAAAGTCAGAAACAAGCCACACATCTGTAATCCAGAACGACATGATACAAGTCAAGAACTAGTAAATCTAGCAGCTGTGTGAATAAACCTGAGGAAATATATCAGCTGAGATATGAAAAGGCAGGAAGTCTCAGATTAATATGGGTTAGTGATCTGGAATCATGGGCAGGCAGTCAAGCTCATTTGTGATGACGGGGCAGGAGTAAGCCAAATCTTAAGGAAGACAAATTCCCATGCATCAAGAGTGCACCATGTGCCAGGCATTTGGCTAATCACTTCCTGTAAGTCATCCCATTTCATTTTCCATGTGAAACTGAGAGGGTTGTTTACAGATGGGAAACTGAGCCTCGGTGCCCTAAATCACAGTGATGTCACTGGCAGGGTCGGAACACAATCAGTGAGGCCTGGCTTACAGGTCCATGCACAGTCCGTCCACTGACTTCCATGCTAGGCTGGCATGTTAGAAAGGTTTCAACACCTGGGAGAAAATGAGAAAGTTCTGACTTCACATTAGAACATACTGGCTGGGACGGAGCAAGCAAAGACTAGGGCTGGATAATAGCAACCCAAGTGGCTTCCTTTAACTTGTCAAATTAGATTTGGTGCGGCAGTTTTCACTATTGTCTTTACTTTTTATTTCATTAACCCTTCAAAATGGCCACTGTTGTACACTGTTGGCACCTTTGATGTGGGCATCAAATTGCTACACACCCAAATTAAGGTTCTAGTGACTGAGGCCAGTTCAGAGGTGGAACAAGAGGATAATTAAGTTTACTCAGCAGGGGTGAGGAAGAATTGAGGATCCCAGGCTACAGAATGAAGTCAAGTTTTCTGCCAGGATGAAATCCTTTCTACTACCAAAAGAACAACCAGCCCTGAGGTCCTGTTCCACATCTGCCACAGAGAAGACAGTTGGGGCCCTGGTCCCAGGTGGGATCATAGCTATCAGTCAAATGTTTTTTAAGAACAAAATTCAAAGGAAACATATAGTAAATACCAATTGTTACAGTGGCTTTGTCTGGGAAATCTGAAGAAAATCATTGTCAGAAGTCTGGATCAGATATTATTTAATAGAAATGAAAGACCAGGAGCTCAGGAGGAGTGGACAAACAGGGACAAGCCCTTGAAAAGTGTCTGCCAGATTTGCAAGATTAAAAAACTTCCAAAGATAAATAATGGTTGTTGCATGGTAACACACATATAAGACTCAACAGCACTGACCCAGATTTGTTAAGATACTACCATTGTGCAGATTTTACTTCAATTAAAAACCAAATTTTAGGGGCTGAATAGACAGCTCATCAGCTAAGAGTGCTTTCTGCTCTTCAAGAGGTCCAGAGTTCCATTCCCAGCACCCATATCAGGTTGATCACAACTGCCTCACTCTCCAGCTACAGGGGATCTAATACCTTCTTCTGGACTCTGAGGGCACCCACCCATATGTGGCATACATACACACATGTCTATTCATAACAAATAAGTCTTAATAAATAAATGCAAAGCTCACTTAGCTGTAAAAATGGAGCTCTGTAAGGATGAGCATGTACACATATTCTATATTTCCTTCTTTTCTTTAGACACAGGGTTTCACTGTGTAGCCATGAGTGGCCTGGAACTCACTGCACAGTGCAGAGGTCAGAAAACATCTTATAGGAATCTTTTCTCTGACTTCAAACTCAGGTAGTCAGGCTTGGCATGAAGTGCCTTTAGCCACTAAACCAACTGTCTCAAGGGACTCCATATAGCCAGGCATGTGGTATTTAGGGTAAATATAATATTGTCAAAAATGTATCATTTTCAGCCCCTTGCCCTAGCCTCTTTGAGGATGGAATTCTGTTGCATCGTGTTCACAGTGATTATACTCAGCACCCTTCGCTGCTTAGTGTTAGAAGTGTTTCCCTCTCCGGCTCCAAAAGTGCCCACTTAAGACTGACAAAGGCTTTCCTGGGAGAGTCAAAGGTGCTATGTTTAAGTCTATCGACTGAAAAGTCACGCTAAATCTAATTTGACTCCGCAATTATCATCAGACACCCTTCTCACTTGCTGCCTATTCTTAATCTAGTTTGTCTGATATATTCCACCCAGTACCTATCACCCTTCTTTTATTTTAATTTCATGAGGGTTGGGGTGTGATGTTAGAGGCCAGAAGAGGGCGCTGGATCCCCTGGAGCTGGAGTTCTAGGTGGCCTTAAGTTTCCGGAATCCAACTGTGGTCCTCTGGAAGGGCAGCAAGCACTGGGCCATCCCTACAGCCCGTTTCTTGTACCACGGTGGTGCCCTGACCTGTTTGGACAGTATACCAGCTAACTCATATCCTTTGCCTTGGAACTTGTCACCCGAGCCGAGAGTCACCTCAAAAACACTCTGGAACGTCGAGGAAGCAGCCACACCTAGCAACACACGCGCAGAGCACGGTGGAGGCTGATGAGCTCTCGCGAGAGCCCAACTCTGTTCTCGGGCAAGATAAGGTGTGGGTGGGGCGCGGCGCTCGGGCGCTTCCGCAAAGATGGCGGCGGCAGCGGGAAGAAGCGCTCGGCTGGCGGCCTGGGGCGGAAGGCTGAGGCGCGGGCTCGCGGCCGGCCGACGAGCTGTGCCGAGTCGCGGCCCTCTGGCAGCGGCTGTAGCCGGCGTGGCCCTGGCAGGCGCAGGAGCGGCATGGCACCACGGCCTCGTGAAAGCAGCTGCGCGCGAGGGCACCCTTACGGTGTTGGCGCAGGTACGGCTCAGCCCAGCCCCGCCCTCAGACGCCCCTGGGAGGGAGGCGGAGGCACCGGAGACCCCAGGCCGCTGGCGCGAGCCCGGAGGACCTAGGGAGAAGGTGGCGGGAGGGCCTGCCGGGGACGCGTGTGGGCGTGGCTCGGGGCACGCCTCTGCCCACCTGGTGGAGAAGAGACCTTGAGATCGGCGGGTGCTGGGCACCCCTGCCTCCCCAGGAGGCATCTTAGCCTTCAGTGTTAAAGGGTTCCCTGGTCGCTTCTTTGTTGAGAAGGGTGGAGTCGACCTACTGTGTGATCCACACCTCCCAAGGCTAGAAAATATCAACTGTAAAAATTAAACAGTTGATAGTTGCAGATTTTATCAGTTCTAATGATTACTGTTACAGAAGTCGAAACCTTAAGGTTTTAGTGGACTCCACCCGCTCAGCAAAACAAGTTTTTCTGAGGCTGTTAGGCTGTTAGGATGCGAATGTTAATTAAGTACCCTACTTCAAGATAAACACTGTCTTGTAAAACATTGGAAAGTTTGTACTCCCTAAGATTTTTATAGAGAAAGACATTTCAGTGTTTTGGTTTTTAGGTTTTTTTTTTTTTTAATTAAAGCAGTATTTTATGTTCCTTATTTGTTAGGTTTCTATTACCTAGTTCTAGTGGAAAAACTCAAGAAACATTAAAATACAACAAAAAGAAAAGCATACCCTACAGATTAAAGGTTGGTAAATGTTGTTTGATCATTGACATATAACACTTTATACAAACATTGACTCCAACCTCACACCACATCTGATTAGAGGTAGAAAAAAACTTCTCATGCATTATAGACTTTTTAAAAACTTTTTCTGATTTATTTTCATTTTATATGTATAAGTATTTTACCTGAGTGTATGTGTGTACACTGAATGCAAACCTGATGCCCAGTTACCTTAAGACTGCATTGGGCCCCTGGAGCTAGAGTTACAGGTGATCCTAAGAGACCACATGAGTGCTGGGAACTGAACCTGGGCCCTCTTAGAAGAGCAGCAAGTGCCCTTAACCACTGAGCCATCTCTTCAGCTCTGACACTTTTGTTAATCCTATGTCAGACAAATTTATTGTTCATTATTGGTTTTTCTGTTTGCCTATTCAATTCCATCCTATTCAGAACCTTAGGTTAGTCTTTCATGTGGTATTTTACTTTAACATCAGAAACTACCTAAGAAATAAATTCCTTTTTTTTTTTTTTTTTTTTGCTGGTGCTGAGTTTCCAATATAGTAGGCAAGTGCTCTCCTACTGAGCGACATCCCAGCCCTCCACATTTTAAAACTTTCTGACACAGAGCCACCTTAGTCACATTCCGTGACCTGTTATTAACTGAAGAACTTCAGCCAGTGACTCACTCACTATCTAGGAACCAAGTTTAATTCCCACCCACAGTTTTTACGCTGATTTCACTTCACCTCCTCTGAGTTTTAGGATTTTTCTCTGGTTTTGTTTGTTTTCTGGCTCCCTTCTTAGTCTGTTTTCCCTTTAAATTCGTAGCTTCAGTTTATCGTTCACACCAGTGTTGTATTTTGATTCTTTCCCTAACTTAGCCTGTCATTCTCTACAACTGTGTAGCCTTTCACCTAACTAAAGAAACACAGACTCATATCAATTGTTTTATAAGTTCCGTTGACACAGGTTGGCCTGGTCGGCTCTTTGGACTAATTGAAAACCTGGGTTTATGCTTTTACTGCTACAGTAAATGTTCCTTCCTCATTCAGTGTTGCTGTATTTTGAAAACTCCCCCTCTAGGGCAGGAATTAGAATGTATTTCCTAAAAGGGGGTACCTATTAATCCTTCTCCACCATTTGGTCACATGACTGCATACAGCTTTATTTTATATCTATTTTACTGCGTATATGTGGATCTAGTATAATAATGAGAATAGCCTTCATTTTCACCCATCACACTAAATGATGTTTCTGATGTTCCAGAAATGGAGAACTTGTGTTAAGGGTGCCCTACTCCTTCTGTTTTCTCTTGTGACCAACAGCTTCTGGTTTGTGCCAGTCAACAGTAGAAATCCAGGTCATAAAGCAGCTGACAGGTGGTAACCTTCTTTCCTTCATAATTATCGAAATCTTGTGTACCAAGGCTGTGTGCGAGGAGTGGGGTTAGGAAGGCAGCTTGCTTCAGTCTGACAGCAGACAGCAGTTTTAATGCAGTGTTGTAAAAGCTGGCTGCCCTTGGAGGGTCCTAGAAGAACACCTAGCACACTCCTGGTTTCCTGAAGGGATGAGAAATAAATGGTCATCCTGGAGCTGCTTGGGAATCATTTGGCAGAAAAGGAGTGTAGGTAATTGGAATATCTGCTCAGAAATCTACAAGAAAGTTTAACTCAGCAAAAGCCTGAGCTACAAGACGGGTGTGTGCAGTGACCTGGAATGCCATTAATCACCTAAGCCATATATATAAGCAGGACTTTATCTTAAGGACTATAGGAAGCTTTTGCAGGAGTTCTGTCTTAGACACCCACAGTACCCCACGTCTACCCCCAGCACCACAGGAAGCAAGCATCTTAGGTAGAAGTTACTTTGTTTCCAGTACCCAGGGATTTAAACTTATCTAATTAGGAGTGCAAACAAGGCACACTAGACCAGCTGCTTAATTGTGGGTGGTGCCCTCATACTGGCCTGCATATGACACCATAACTGGATGGAGGATTGTGTGAGGGGGGAGGGGAGGGGGGAGAGGGAGGAGAGGGAAAGGGGGAGAAGGAGGGGGAGAAGGGGAGAGGGAGAGGGGGAAGAGAGAGGGAGAGGGGGAGAAGGAGAGGGAGAGAGAGAGGGTGAAAGGAAGGAAAGAGAGAAAGGAAAGAAAAGAAAAAGCCAAGAATAAAAGGTTTCTAAACTCCAAAAGGGGAAAAAATCAAACAAAACCACACTGAATCTCAGGTGTTTGTAGTAGTACTCAGTGGTATTACATGTGACTTCACTGGAACCTTGTTCTAAACAGACAATATCCACGATCTGAACACTTTGGCTTTGATTCCAGACAAATGTGTATAATGCATTGCAGTGGGTTTTTTTTTTATTGTACATACAAAGATTTCTGCTCTTACAGAAACATAATGGTTTAAGAACAAAAAAAAAACCTGTGTTTCTACCACCATTTTTCAGTGTGTATCAAATTACTATATCTGTCATATATGTGTTTAAATATTTGATTTGAAAATTTTAAGTTACTGATCTTAGAAAGTCATTACATAAATCTTGCTTGGAATTAGGACATAATTTCCAACAATTTCTGAAGCATCCCTAAATAGTTATATGTCTTTATTTATATTATGTATTTGCATTGATAACTAAAAATGCAAAATATCAGTCAACTTCAGAAAAACATTGAAAATACACTACATCCTGCAGGGTCAGATATCCAGCCTTGATTTAAACAGCACATCTATCCTATTAAGTACTTTTAATTTTTTATTCCATTTATTTGTGTTCATATGTGTGGGTCCAAATGCTCTGCATGTATGGAAGTCTGTTGTAGTCTGTTCTTTCCTTCACCATGTGAGTCTAATGATCAAAACTCCGATCTTCAGTCTGAGTAGCAAGCTCCTTTACCCACCGAGCATCTCAAAGGTCCATTGTATTAAATTCTTTTTCTTGTTTTCTCTCTCTCTCTCTCTCTCTCTCTCTCTCTCTCTCTCTCTCTCTCTGTGTGTGTGTGTGTGTGTGTGTGTGTGTGTGTGTGTGTGTGTGTAGTGTGCATTATTGTGTACATGTGTTTATAGGCATGTATGTGGAGGTATGAGATGATCTCAGGAATCTTCCTCAGTCACTCTTGCACCTTATTCTTTGAGGCAAGATCTTTCAGTGAAACCTAGAGCTTGTTCTGTCTGGTATTGCTAGCCAGATTGCTCTTAGAAACCCTTCTGGCTTTCTAACTGGAAGTACAGGCAGGCCACCACACCCAACTGACCTGGCATTTATGGCATTTGCATGGACTCTGAGGATCTGATCTGTGATCCTCTTGCTTGCTGAAAGTACTTCTAACAACTCAGCTATCTTCCCATCCCTACCCAAAAATTTGCTTTCCTCTTTAAAAAATAGTAAAAATGTATAAAAAACAGTTGTTATAAGACACTTTGATAACTTATATAACTTATTGTCAGTAGGTGGTTTATATACCTGTTTTACATACATCTATACCTAGGGTCTTATAAAAAAATTTCAATGCAAAGGGGATCTGGACTGGAAACGTTTAAGAAGCCTGTCAGGCTTCTTTTTACAGTATCCAACTCAGTCATGAATAGAAGTGTTACTTTCCTATTATAAGTGTTACAGCATCTCTAAGTATCATTTTGCCCACTAATTCGTATTAATGCCCACTATCTTCTCAAGCTTTACATTATTTGGTTGCCTCTGTGGGAAAAATATCAAGACCTTAGAAAAATGAGTGAACTGAAAATGAGTTACAGAGTTCTCACAGTATTTGGGAAATGGTGACACCTTAATCAGGAGACTGAGTTACACAAGAAGCTGAACAGAATCTGAACTGCATGTGTCTTATGTAAGTTTGATTGTGCTGCTTCAGAACATACAGTGAGTACAGTAGGGTAACAGTGCTGCCTCTTGCCAGAAGTTTGTAGTAGAATTTGCTTTAAGGTTCTTCAGTAAGTGAATTGCTTCTAAATTTTGTCAGGTTATATAGAATATTAGATACTAGACATTTCCTTGTCTTCACTTCAGTTTGTTTTGTTTTGTTTTGTTTTGTTTTGTTTTCAATGAAAAGAATTGTCTTCTGCTATTTAAATAATCAAATTATTTGGTTTAACAGTGGACATTACTGCATTTCTGTATTCTAAGTAAAGGTAGTCCACATCCCTTATTATATAAATTCGTTAGTGTTTTATTCCCCTTACTATATTTAGTTGTATTTGTATTTGTGAATCCTTACAAACTTCTGCTCCATTAGTCAGGTTTTTCTTTTCTTCCCTTTGGAATTATTCTCTGTATGTATTTTGTCTTCTAGTGGAATGGCCGTTTGTGTGTTTCATCTCTGCATATTGATGCATAGAACAGTGATGGAATGAACTGAACTGCGCTGCTTAACAAAGTGGCTTTGGTTTGGCTACCATTGAGAGAAAAGTCAGACAGTAGCATAGAGCAAGTCCCCATTGTCCCAACTAGACTCAGTCACACTCTTGGAACTCCAGAAACATGCCATGCCATGGTCACACTAGAAAAAAAGTAAGGAAGACACTGTACTCTTTTCTCCTGTTGTCCACAGTGTACTATGACTGGAATACAAATGCTACAAATACATAACTGAATGAGCAAATAAATTGATAAGGCCTTACTTCTAATAAATAATTATGTAATTTCTCAAAAGTCTAAAATTCATCTCTTTTACCTATCCATAGGAAATTGAGATTTTGATATTATTAGCATTTATATGTGTCCTTTATACAAGATTTTGTCTTTTGCTATCACATTTAATATAGCAAATATCAACCAAAGAATCTAAGTAAAATCAGTGATTTCACTCCAACTAAATTGAGAGGTTTCTGATAAACCTCAAACCAATTAGTTTACTTTTTAATGTTTTTAAAGATATATGTATGTATGTATGTATGTATATATATATATATATATATATATATATATATATATATATATATATGTTCACCATCGCTGTCTTCAGACGCACCAGAAGAAGGCATGAGATCCCATTACAGATGGTTGTGAGCCACCATGTGGTTGCTGGGAATTGGACTCAGGACCTCTGGAAGAGCAGTCAGTGCTCTTAACCACTGAGCATCTCTCCAGTCCATGTATAGCCTAGAGTGGCCTTGAACTCAGGATCCTCCTGCCTCTACCTCCTTCAGCAAATCCTCCACCACAACTGGCACTTTTTCATTTAAATAGTCCTGGCATATGGCAAAAGCCAGCTGAATAGTATATTTTGGTGTCATATAATGGTTAAATGCTGAGAACTGGCAAGATGGCTCTGGGTGAAAGAGCACTTACCAAATCTAACAACCTGAGCTCAATCCCTGAGACCTACATAGTGAAAGACAACCAATTCCTACAAGTTATGCTCTGACCTCCACAGACATACACATATATATACACACACATCACAATCAATAAATGGGTTTTTGTCTAATTTTTTATTAAATGCTTATATTTGTGTGACACTGCTCACCTTAACTGAAGGTTATAGAATAATGTCTTTATCTTTGCAATGCCCTCAAAAATTTGTTAGGAGAAAGAAACCTAGAAAAGTAACAGGGCCAAAAACTAGCTATCTACCTCTAGGCAAGGAAGAATGGACACTAAAAGAGGAAGCTGTTGGGACACGTAAAGCTGAAAGTCAGCCTCTTTGCAGCAGTTATGGATAGATACCACAGCAGTGTAGAGCCTCTACCAGTAGGAGTCTGCCATTTCTAGAAAGGGTGACTGGGCTGGCTAATCTATATGGTCATTTAGCTCCACAGCACTTCATAAGCACTACATGTTGAATTGTATGTAACTTAACATGTCTCTGGAATTGCTTTAGAAGCTGCTCAGCAGAGCTGTTTGGAAATGCCAGGGTCGAAGGATGTTTTCCTGAAGATGCAGCCAAAGCCATTGTACCTACCATCAGAAGTGGCCTTGACCTTTGATATGGGCCTTTGGGCTCCATCTCTGAATAAATAAGATAGACTGGGACATAGGGACAAATGCCTTTCTATTACTGGTGTCTTTCAGTATCAACACACTGTCCTCTGTTGACAGGCTAAAGTTTTCCCAGCTGGCAAAGGAGAAGAATTCACAAACTCCAGCCCCAGTGTCATGGAGCAGACCCAGGAAGAGTGGCTGAGGAGCTGAGAAACAATGCATGAATAACTGATACAGAATGAGGACAGTTCTCTTGGGTTTCAGGAGACAAGGAAGCTCTTAGTTGACTACTTATAGCAAAGGATTTAGTATGTGAGCTTATGGAGAGATGTGAACAAGTGCCTATTCACCCTAGATAGAGCATGGATAACCAAAGGAAGAGTTCCATCAGCCCAGCCTAATGAGTTAGTAAATTTGTTTTGCTCAGTTGCAGAAGCACTGGTGATAGCAGAACAGCCATATTGCTGAAAAGTCCTACCTTGGCATGGGCATCACCTTCCTAAAGGCTGCATAGATGGAGTTTCCTACTTCAATTAACTTTCCACCTCCCATATATACTCTAAAACCTCCCAAGGCCAGGTACAGCTGGGACAGAATCAAACATAGCTACCATGTGAGGTTTAGGTGGGGGGACTAGCTGGAGTCCCAGGGCAGAATCTGGTGATCTTCCTTTCCTATGAGAGAACTTACCAGATTCAATATACAGGTAGTCACAGCTACTTTGCTTCAGATAGCAATGGCTGAGCTATGGGGCCTGTGTTGGAGTGTAGTTGATATAGCAATGGCTGAGCTATGGGGCCTGTGTTGGAGTGTAGTTGATAGACAAAGTGTCATACCATTAAAGAAAACTGACTGTCACCAGGCCTGGTGACACATAGATAGCGGAGGCTTCTCTGAGTTCTAGGACAGGATGGTTTACATAGTTCCAGAATAGGCAGGGTAAAATTACCCAATATGTCAGCATCCCTTAGCAGGGATGTACTAGTATGACCTTTGCATCTGTGCCCCTACAGCCACCTCCATGACTCATGTCTTTACACATATTCTAACTTTCAGTATCACCTCACTCAATGATTGAACATTTTAGTGGCATCAAGACGAGCTGCAGTAGAAGTAGGAAGCTTGAATTATTCTTAGTTTTTTGTTTTGTTTTTTTCAAGACAGGATTTGTTTGTATAGCCCTGGCTGTCCTGGAGTTCTCTTTGTAGACCAGGTTGGCCTTGAACTCAGAGATCCTCCTGCCTCTTTCTTGAGAATGCTGGGCTTAAAGATATAAACCCCCACCACCTGGCTTCTAATTTTAAAATGTTGGCACCCACAGTGACACTTAGTTTCTGTTGGTGTCAGTCATTCTCACTGTTTGTCAGAAGGGTCTCTTGCCCAGCACCCAGGAGGAACAGACAGGAGGAGTTCTGTGAATTAGAGGCCAGCCTGGTCTACATAGCAAGTTCAGGACTGCTAAAACTAGAGAGACAAATAGAAACCAAGTTGAATATGGTGGCCCATGTCTGTAATACCAGGATTGGGAGGCAGAGAATTTAGGTGGATCTTAGATTCCAAGTCAGCCTAGGTTATATAGCAAAACTCTCTCAAAGAAGAAAATCAAAATCTAATACTTGCTAAAATTCTATCTACTCTAATCCCTCATTTACTTCTTAGTATCTTCCAAAGTATGTCCATCAGGTTTTGTCACTGGGAAAAAGTAAAGGAGAATGGATTTATCTTGACTCACAGTTTCAGAGGTTTCATTCTGGTGGCAGTTGAATCCACTCCTGGACCCATAGTGAGGCAGAACATTGTAGTGGTGGGAACATGTGACAAGAGCAAGTTTGATGTTGGTTTTCAAGGCCTTTCCTGAGGCCCTGATTTATGGAGAAAGAACCTTGTCTAAAACTGGGAGCATGCTTGGAAAGGCTAGTAATGGCCTGGGGCCAGGGCCTTGAGAGAGCTGCAGTTTGGGCTCCTGAGAACTTGATTTTTCTCCCCCTTTAAGTGCTATGGTTATCAGTCGCAAGGTCACTGAGCACTTGGTCTGTGATATACCTGAAATATCCTGTGTTCCCTTTATCCAGCATTGCTTCATTAGCTTCTTGCTGACTTGGTCCCATTGTATGGTAGCTTTCTTCTGATTCTGTCCTATTCTTCCCCCATAGAAACTATAAGATGCTGTCCTTAATTAACTTGCTTGACATAAGTCATTGCTTGTACAAGACCTCCTTTCCTGTCTTCTTTGTTTCTCATCATCTGGTCCACCCTTAGAAATCTGTCACTGAAGAGTGACCTGCTAGTCTAGGTCAATGTGATGACAGGATTTTCCCTTTAAATTTCTCTTCCAACCAGCCTGACTGGATATGCCCACTGGTGCAGTAGTGGTATAAGGGTTATGAGAGTAACCACCACTTTTCTGATTGAGTCTGAAGTCCACTCCATGAATGAAACTCATACCTGGCCCTGAAAAGGACCAAGAATCTGTGGCTAGATAGGTCCTAGGGGAGAAACCAATACTATTATTCTGCTGTATAGATAGTATTAAAATGACTCCTAATGATTTATTCTCATAAGTCAGCCTTTTTCAGCTCTCATCAAAGAAGCTTCTTGAAGTAGATTGCAGAGACCCTCGACTGGCCAATATACAAAGAGATAGTAAAGTTCTAAGCCCTTTATTGGACATGAATGACACATCCCTCCCCATAAGGCAAAGGATCTTCTCAGAAGAGGGGTTTAAAAGATTGTAAGACCCAGAGATGGTGGAAAATATCAAAGAAATAGTGTTTTTCTGGAACAATAGGACAGTTGCACAAATGACTTTACAGCAGTTGTGACAGCATACACAAGACCTATGCAAGCTCCACCCAGATAAAAACCCAGTGGGGGTTGGGAGGGCAGAGCTGGCTGTAGACAGAAAATCCCACCCCTATCTAAGAGCTATTGGCAGTTTATTAGGGAGTCATTTTTCTTTAATCCTATGACCTCTGGTAGACTGACCACATGCCAGGGCAGACCCCACTCCCAAAACTAGCTGGGGCAATACAGACTGGATTGGATAGTGAAAGAAAAACTAAAGCCACACCTCCAGTAACCTGCTTCCTCTACCTAGGCTCCATTTTCTAATACCCCAATTTTCTATGAACTCAGCGGTAGATCATCCAATCACTTCTCAAAGCCCATCAGCTGACAATAAAGCCTTTAGCATATGAGCCTTGTGACAGAATACTTGATAGCCATACCACAACAGTATTTACATATAACTAGCCTTACTTTCATTCATCATTTTACTAACAATACTTAGAGGAGACCCTGATTAATAGTAGGAATTCAATAAGTACTTGTTAAATAGATAAAATGAGTAGCTAGATAGGTAGAGTGCCTTGCCTACACTATACTTAAAATGGCCAGACTTCAGCTGGGCATAGTGATACACGCTTGTAATCCCAGCACTCAGGAGGTAGGGGCAGGTGGATCTTTGAGTTTGAGGATAGCCTGGTCTACAGAGTGGGTTCGAGAACAACGGGGAACCTGTCTTGAAAAACAAAAAGAACAAAAAAGGCTACACTTAGTTCAAAGTTACTGGGCCGGCCGTCTAGCCTCAGTCCTCTGTTCTTAAAGCATTTTCTCCTGTCACTGAGTGGTGGCTAATGCTTAGAATGTCCCTTAGTAGAATTGGTCACTGTTTCCTTGTGGTTTATGTACTTTTGTCAGGAATACCCCTAAACCACACTGTCCTTACAGTGCCTCAGATCAGAAGGTACAGGACGTAGCTGTCTCCTGGTAATATTTATCATATAGTGAGGTAGTATTTGTCAGGTTTCTTCACTGTAGAATTAAAAAGTATTACATTCTCATTAGATAGTAAAGTTCTATGGAGAGCTACTTCAAGACTTCACTGGGCATTAAAATAAAGAGAAGGTCCAGTTTACTTTTGTCATAAACCAGAGATCCTTGCATATCTCAGAAGACAATAGTAAGCATCATCCCACTGCTGCTGATGCTGCTGTCTCCTACTAAGTTTAGATATTGCTTATGCTGGCTTGATCCTGGAAGGATCTGCAGTGACTTAGAAAAGTGCTGTTGCTGGGTATGGGATTCTAAGGGAGAGGAAATGGTATCAGGAGAAATACAGGCCAAGAGGGTTAATGCTGTGAGATCCTCGGTTGTGCCTCAAGTGAGCCATACATTTGACTTAACTCAGCAAATGAGAGAGAAGCAGGCTTGTTCTATACTTCATGTAGGTAGAAGCATAACTGATCCTGTGACTGGAGTTTACTGTCAGGTTCCTCTAGTAAATACGGTGGTCCTCCGGGTGACAGTCTCCAGTCTCTCCTGAAGCAGAATGCTTGTCTAACCAAAAAACTTAAGGTCAGTGGCCACAGACATGCAGTTTAGCAATCACAGGGCAGTAAAAGTGAAGGAGTACTTATAGTTGTGTGTACTTTTGTGCAAAGGAGTAAAAAGATGGCAAGATGTTAACAGTGAGTAAAGCTGAGACTTGCTGCCCTGTGCTGGAGTATAATTTGTGTTCCTTTAAACTACTGTGCCACTGGTAATAAAATTTACAGCAACATATAGAAGCTTGATAACCATGAAACATTATAAGGCCAGCAAATATATAAATCTTTCTAATGTGTGCAGAGAAGTTTGGGGCAGCTTTTGTTTTTTGTTTTTATCTTACTGCCTCAAGTAAGAATGCCTGGAAACCGATGAATGCTGACAACCTTTGATGTTAATAAGCCGAAATGAAAGTCAAAAAAAAAAAAATCACAGCATGGAAATGGCTAGACTATGAAAAGAAAGATAGCACAGCTCTTCCTGTAATTAGAGGTGATCTGTGACTTGGCATAGCTATTTGTACTCATGAATAAAAGCCTGTCTTCCCTTGTCATTATAGAACCATGCTTGTTTGTATTACTGTATGTCTGTGGAGAATATTTCCTGTGGGGCCAAGGAAAAAAGAAAAGCATATGATAATGATAGAAGCAGAAGATACCCACTTTCCTTCCGCAGCTCAGTTTCATTGAGCCCAAGTAAGAAGTTGCTTCTGTTGTGTTGTAACGAGTTCTATAGACTGTATAAGTCTATAGACTTCCAGTGCTGGGCACTTTGACATTTTGAGAATGACTCCAGTGCATAAGCATATCCTGAACCACTAATAGTGTCAGTGTAGGAGCTTAAGGGTCACATGCTTGTCATAATAGGAGTAACAAATCTATAATAGCCCAATTCCATATAAAACATTATTAATGTTTCTGGATTTCAGTACAACTTTAATATTTTGTGAATCTCATTTTAGTACATCTGGTGATAGAGAACTGTTCGTTTCCATCTATGAAAGGTCCATGAGTGTATGATAAGTAGAATAAAAGTTGGGATTACTGTGAATAAGGCCTTATCCAGCCTTACCTTTATCCACATTATGTGCTCCATGTGTTATATACGAAAGCGTGTCATGCCTAAGATTCCAGGCAGCTTTGTCTCCATCTCTTAGTTGCTATGTGCCTGGGAAATGAAAATCACTTTTTAAGTTAGGTAAATATAAGTGGAAAGAATAGGTGTATGTCAACAGATTACTCTGGGTATGCCAGGCGCAACCTAAAGCTTGGCTGTCTGTTCTGGGATTATGTACAAGAAGCTGTATATGGGTTGCTTTCTGTGGTTTGTTTATGTAGCAATATAGCAAGAGGTTAAATCACATTTCTGTATTTTTAAAACAAAGTCTTTTTCAGTTTCATTTAGCCATAATCACCTAATTAAGAAACCAGCTTAAATCAAAAGCAGATCCTTAAGAAAGCATCTCTGCCATGTTTAAACCCACAGCCCTAGAGTTTGTAGGATGCTAGGAATTGCTCCAGGATTGAAGTCTGATCAGTGTACCGCTATTTGGTGGTATAGCAGCACTCCTCTATGTGCGGCTTAGTGGGTACCCCAGAGGTGGAGCTGTAACTGTTATATTGCCAAGGGAAAGCAGGAACCAGCTGAGTGCCAAAAGGCTCATCTGATTAGCATCACATGGTTAGCTGGACCAGCATCCTACCTGCGGGGAAAGGCTTCCTTAAGCCTTTCTGGTAGGTCTCACGCTGATGTACTAGATGTAAAAGATAGTTTAGTGGCAACCAGAAAAAGTAAGAAGGAAGCATTGGAATTTGGCCACAAACCACTGGGATCAAGAGAGAACAGTCAGGAGGCTAGAGAGATGGGTCAGCAATCAAGAGCACTCACTGCTCTTACACAGTTTCTGGGCTTAGTTCTCAGCACCCACAGCTCAGCCTGTAACTCCAGTTCCAGTGGATGGAGACACTCTTACACGTAAAAGAAACAGTATGGGGTGGGGTAACAAGAACAGTCAGTATAGTATGTTCCAGAAAGACACTTTCTCAGAAACTCTGTACTGCATAGTCATATCTTATCAGTGATAGAAACTTCATATTCAACACTCCAGCTTTTTTTCTTTTTAAATTAGAGCTTTGTGTTTTGTCAGTAGATTTGACCATTAGCAGTGATTAGGTACATTTATGTTTCAGCCGTGACAGTTATTTCTTGGAACACTAAAATAATATTGTAATTACTGAAATTTCTTGAAATATGTTAGGAAAAGACCTAGAGATGTTGAGGGATTTTTACTTTAAAATTACTTATATTTCCTCTTTTATTGGAATATATATATATATATATATATATATATATATATATAT
>NW_021620459.1:918853-957152 GCF_004785775.1 Grammomys surdaster | reverse complement strand
TTTGTTGTTGTTGTTTTGGTTTTTCGAGACAGGGTTTCTCTGTGTAGTTCTGGCTGTCCCAGAACTCACTCTGTAGACCAGGCTGGCCTCGAACTCAGAAATCCACCTGCCTCTGCCTCCCAAGTGCTGGGATTAAAGGCGTGCGCCACCACCGCCCGGCCTCTGCCTCCTGCTATAATTTGAAAAGACTAGTTACTCTTAAACTTTAGGAGCAGTACCTTAAATAGAAAGCTTTTTTTTATTATTATTTAAAACCTTACAAGACTTTAAGAACCAGGAAGGAGCAAAGATATATTCTACGGCTTCAGAGCAGAAATCTTGAACCTCAAGTATGTTACTGTATGCAGACTGGACCGTGTTCTGAGTCCATGAAATCATGTGGAAAGTGTTTGCTTTTTTTTTTTTCAGAGACTTCACAAATAGTCAAAAGATTAAGAAAAAGAACAACTAATGAATTATTGCCCATTATTGTAGATGAAAGCCAGAGATGGTAATGTAGCTCTGTACTCTTAACACTTGAGAAACGAACCAACAGTTCAAGGTCATTCTTCATTACATACCAGGTTCAAGGCCAACTTGAGCATCATGTGGCTCTGCATACACACACACATACACACACACACAGAGAATCCTATTATGAAATACAGCTTTTAGCTCTGAAAGTAGTAATTATGGTAGTTCCAAACAATGTACACAGCAGAGTGAGGTACACAGGCCTGTTTGGAGAAGCACCTTCCCTGTGTCCTGGCTCTCCTGGCCCTTGTCTGCATTTCCCTCAGTGCTTCTCTGGTAAAGCTGTATTCACCTTGCTTATCCTGACATCTGCTTGTATGTAAAGCAATGAGGATGGCATCCACAGTGGCTTTGTTAGAACCAAGGAAACAACAGAGTGAAAGCAAGTCAGAATTAAGTAGGTCCTCATGTGAGACTGCATCGAGCTTTGCTTTGCATCTCTCCTGTCTCAGGCACCGTTTCTGAAAAAGGATGAGAAATCTGGACATTTTGCCATATAGCATAAGGTCAGGGGCCTGTGCTTTCAGTGTTTAGGATCCATCTTTCTGCCTTCCTGATTCTTAGCATTTGAAAGTCTTCACAATATGCTCCTGTCTATATAGAGAATGGTTTCTCTGCTCCCAAGTGCACAGGTAGGGTCACCATGAGGTCGTGTGCTTTGTGACCTTTCCTCTTTCCTCGGTGGTTAAGAGCATTGATTGTTATTCCAGAGAACCTGGGTTTAGTTCCCAGGGTTCACATGCTAGCTCACAACTCACTGAAACTCCCATTCCAGGGGGCCTGACACACTCTCACAGAGACATGCATAAACCAATAAACATAAAATAAATTAATTTTTTTTTAAAAGAAACTATCCAAACAATAGTCTATAAATATTTAGAAACTAATTTTAAGCAAAGTTCCAAACTCCATCCAAGTTTTCAAAAATTCAGAGTTACTCTTTGCTATGTCACTAGTAGCTTGAGTGTAGGCAAATCTGGTGCCTAAACCATTTCAGAGCTTCAGACTCTGCTCAAAGCTGCAAATGTCTGTTCCACTCTCTCCCCAAGTCTGTGTTATTCTCTTGGTTATCACCAGTACAGGGGTAGATTGACCTAACACATTTTAAGAGAAAGATTGGGCCAGCAGGAACAAGAGTTCAAGCACTGAGCCAGAGATTATAGCAGGAAAAACATGACTCCCACTAGTTGACCCTTGACCTTCACACACATGCTATGGAATGGTGCCTACACACACTCTCACTCAAACACAAGTATAAATGATAAATGAGGAAAAAAAAAGAGAAAGATGGCCCAAATGCTGGCTCTGTGACATTCTACCCTTTCAGTGTGTAACAACTCACATGTTTGCTTTTGCTTCTTTTAATTGTTGGGTTTTTTTTTTTTGAGACAGGGCATACACACACACACACACACACACACACACACACGAAGCAGTAAGAGCTCTTAAACACTGAGCCATCTTTTCACCCCACTGGTTTTGTTTGTTATGTAAGATTTTAGGAGCCTACTCCTGCACTCAAGTTACATGTCCCCTCCCCTAACACACACACATAGACACACATGCATGTAATTAAAAATAAACTGTTAAAAAATATAGGTTTTTAGCCAGGCAGTTGTGGCACATGCTGGCATGCCTCCCACCACTTGGGAGGCAGAGGCAAAGACAGGCAGGTCTCTGGGAGTTCAAGGACTATAAATCGAATTCCAGGACAGTCGGGGCTGTTACACAGAGAAACCTGTCCCAAAAACAAACAAAAGAAAAAGGGAAAAAAAGAGGTTTTTTTTAAAAGTACTTTAAATTTTCAAGCATTTAGGGAATTTGTTCTCGTTTTTTTTATTTGTTTTACACACCTGCAAAGAGCTTCATTTGGCACAGGCTCCTGACTGCATGTGACCAGCTCTCCAAACTTGGTTCTTGACTCACTGGCAGGTTTTTGTTGTTTTGTTCTGTGTACGTGTGTCTTGTTTGGGGTTACTTTGGTTTGAAACAGTGGCTTAAAACAGGATCTCACTGTAGCCCGGGTTGGCCTGGAATTCATGGCTGACCAGCTACCTCAGTATCCCAAGTACTTAGAGATGCAGGTGTGAGCCGTGCCCACTCAGCTTCTCGGGCAGGTTTGTGCTGCTGCTTTCTTGTATCTGTGATTAAGGTAAAGAGCTCACATTTGCCCATGTGACCTCACTTATGAAAGCTGCAGAAACTGGATGCTAGCAGTGGTAGTGCCCGTTAAAGGAAACTGGTTCACTAGCTTAGCAGTTTTATTTTTGTTTTGCTTAAAGCCAAAAAATTTTTTTCTTTTTATGGATTATACTGCAAATTTTATTACGGAGTTTTAAAACAATCCTTATCAAAGTATCTTCAAAATTACTAAAAGCATGCTTATGTCATCCTGAACTCTGTTGAAAGAGTGATGGGAAAGTAGAAAGGGAGTATTGGGAGATCCTGGGCTTAGGTGATTTTACTACATTTGTGCACAGCAGGTCTGGAGAAGGCTTTGCTTGAACGAGAAATTAATTCACCAAAGTGCTGTAAAATCCTGTGATTTTCTCTTTGTATGCACATGTATAGCCTGTGGTTCATGTAGCCTTTGAGTCCTGGTGACTTTGTTTTGAGTCCACAGAATGTGAACAGCATCTCGGTACCCTTGCTGGTGCTGCTGCCAAATCATTGGCTCCTTTGCTCATTTCCTGCAGATTTATCCTCAGAGCAGAACTGTTTCAGAAATATTGTATTTCAGGCTGCCAAGGACTACTCAAAGATGAAGCAGTAGGGAAAATCCATTAAGACCTAAACTAACCATGGCAGCAGGCCTGAGAGCCATCAGATCATTCATTGAGATTTACAGGAGTGTGAGACAGCTGGCGTAATCCAGGTTCAGAGCGTCCTGTTTCCGAGAGGGTCATTTCATGGCCTCTGTGCTAAGTAAGCAGAACCAAGGCAGTACCCTCTGGTGTAGTCAACACAGCCACCACCTGTCCATGGCTTCCTTTCCTCTTTTCCTTTTATGAAAGCATTTGAAAATCTACGGTAATAAGTATGCATAATTTGTGTTTGTAATAAAATGAATACAAAGGGCCCTTATTTCTCTTCATGCGTGTAGTTATTTAGTGAAATTCTATGTGGCAGAGCACACAAGGTATCTAAAACTTTTAATACATTATTAATGTCGAGATATGTACATAAAAACAGATTTTAGAATATTGGTTCTAAGACTAAACTTTTTCTTAAAGTTATTTTTAATAGCATACCTTAAATTTAACTGGTTACAATTCACAAAGATCCATGTATGTATCTTCAAAGCACAAAGAGTGGTAATTGTGTACTGGGCAGTGGGGTGCAACAGAAACAAGGCATTTCCTGTTCTGGGAGTACTCCAGTGAGGGCAGACAGTTCAATATAGGGCATTGGAACACTGATAAAAATGTCCTTACAAGGACACCTAACCCAGGTGCTTACCTGAGGAAGGGCTCTTGGAGGAGGTAAATTAATTCTTAACAAGGAAGTTCCCAGTTCGGGGAAGGCCAAGGAACAATGGACTGTACTGCATGCCTGGCTTTGCTGTGCATTTCATTACAGTCAGAAGCAAATAAATGGTCAATGTGTCTTCTGGAAAGGATCACTGAAGTCGATCAAAGGCAGCAGAATGAGTGTTAGCAAAGGACCCCCCAGCAACCCAGATGAGTTATCCAACAGATCTGACAGCAATCAGAACTGCGACCCACAGTGTCGGTTATAGGTTAGCGTCTTACAGAAGCCAACTCATTAAAGAGCACACTGTTAGAACATGGCTTTGTCTTTGATGAAATTGCAGATCTATCCTTTTCTTTTCTTTCTTTTTCTTCATGTGTGTACTTCTTTAGTGAAACTTACAACTGATGCTGTTTACCCAAAAGTGTTTTAGAACTTCTACTCTTACTTTGTTTTGAATAAGTTCTCATTTATATGCAGTCAGCATACATACCAGGCTTGTTGTTTTTTAATAATTTCAGGTTTTTATGGAGTTAGGTATGGGGACTGAGAGATCCCTGTCACTAGTCAGCAGTGAACTCTGAAAACCCACCTTGCTATTTTTTCTTCTTAAGCTGAGGGAGAAAATGAACCCAACAGCCAAGGGTCAGGATGCAGGGTGTGAGAAAATGAACCCAACGGCCAAGGGTCAGGATGCGGGGTGTACTGAGAATGTGGGAGCACTGGGAACACGTGGCAAAATAATCTCAGAATGAGTCACTCTCCTTCCGAAGCCCCAACTATGAGATGCCATGGCCACAGACTGCAGCTGTTCCAGGAAGGGGTGGGAGGAGGAAGGGAATCCTTTAATCCAGCCCTTCTTTGCTCTGAAACTGTGTCACATACTGCAGGACACACTATCCTGAGTACTATGGTCCCTGCCTGCAGCTTCTGTTCCTGACTCAGGCCCACAGCATTCCCAGCTCCCCTAAGCTCTACTTTACAAGACCTTTTTTGATGACTACCTGTGGTTCAACTATTAGATCAGAATCTCTGTCATAAAAGTTCCTTCTTAACTGCTCAGCATCTCCTTAGGATCTGCCTAGGGAGGAGAGCTCACACCTCAGATGGATGTCCTGATACCAAACCTGTTACTAGCTTTATTCATAAATCTAATTGCAAAAATCTTTAAATATTCTAGTCTAGTGCGTATTTTATTATAAAAAAAAAACATACCATGATTAGTTGCCTGCAAACATAATGATTGGAGCGTAACTGTTACTCTTAAGGTACACACATCCAGGTAAATGCCACTGCTGCTTTCCTCTATTCCAGCTGCACTCACTAGGAAGCTGAGAGCCTTGTATGTCTCTGCTTGATGCTTTGTCACAGGAGATGTGCTGTTTGTTAAATAGGTTGATGTTAGTAATTGTGGGAAAAGTTCACACATTAGTGTTTACCTTAGGCTATATAGGGAAGAAGCCAAGGTAACTCAACTATTTTTTAAGGAAAATGTTATTTAATTGAATTGGAATGAGTGACACTGGTAATATTTTAGGGTCATGTTGAGATTCTAACTTAAGTTATGTGTGTGTGTGTGTGTGTGTGTGTGTGTGTGTGTGTGTGTGTGTGTGCTGTCACCTGAGTTCTAAGTTAAACTTTTTGTTTAGATCACAGAAGTTACAGGCTGCCTCTTAGAGGACAATAGTAGAGAAGGAAAAATGAGTATTGTGTTTAGTGGCCTGGTTTATAGGGGAAAACAATAAAAGAGAAGGTGTATGTTTTCTTTTTTTTTCATCAGCGCCTTTCTTTTGTAGACACAAGTCCACTCGGCGAGGCAGGGATGAAGTACATGAGAATGTGTGTGTTACACCAATAGGAATAGAATGTAACAACATATAACACATTCACCACTTCTTATTACTGTGGTTGCCTACAAAAAGCCACCTTTACTCTCCTGCTTCAAGAGAAGGCTGGGATGCCATCATTAGACAATCAGCAGCAAAGCACCAGAGGCATTCAGTGCCCAGGGGTTCTGAGAATAGTCTTGTCTCCTTGGCCAAGGCTCTGTCACTGTAGAATGTACCATGAGACATAACTCATGCAGTGAAGATTTCTAATTTAGTCTGGAGTATTTTGTTTCATATACAATAAAATCTCCTTCATCCGGAACAAAGTAGAAAATTTGTAATGAGTGAAAATTTCCAATCGTAAAGTTTTCTTTAAGAGAAGACATTCAGTCACGGCACAGAATGTTCAGAGGCAAGCAATTTTATTTCATCCAGATTATTACCAATTCCAAAATAAAGGCCCCAAATGAATAGGTCTTACTTACTATATTTTGTCTAATGCAGTTGTGTGTGTGTGTGTTGGACATTCTGAAAGCTGTAATACTGTAAGAAAGGTCCTTTCTGTTCCCACTTTATTCTTGAGAAAAGCAGAGACCAAAGAATGTTCAACAAAGAGCAGAGAACTTACTTTTTGTAATTTGTCACTTCATGGATAAAAAGTAGAGACAGAAGGGTGAAGCACCTGTTGCTTTAAAGGCAGTAACTGAGTGAAATGTTTTAACAGACGTCATCAGCTTTCAAAGATCTCTTTTATCCACTTCCCATCACTCACTGCTCTTAATTCCTTTGTCACATTTTTTACTGCATTACAAGTAATCCTTGAAATCCATGGAGCATTTTATATATAACTAGAACCATGTGGACAGTTCTCACATGTTCAGTATAGCCCCAAATCCCAGAATTTGGGCTTTTGTTTGTTTGTTTGTTTCTCACATATTTAGTCTTAGATGCAGGTCTGAGGAGCAGTCATGGGGGTAATGGGAAGAATTTCACCCCACTCATCAGTTTCCACCCAGAAAGTCTCTGAACATTCTCCCTAGGTTTAAGGTAACAGCCCTTTGATCTCGGCCCTGCATTCTATCCCTCCCTCTTCCTTCCCTCGGAGCTGGCTCCTCGGACAGCTGCTTTGCAATAGAGACCTCTTATATGTAACTGTATACACTGGCCAACAGAGTCGATTTGTAGAAGCACCTTGTGAAATCTTGTTCAGATAAAGAGTAAGATTAGTAGTGTTTATCCATTCCTTCTGGAATAGTTCTGTTTATAACAAACAGGTTGAAGTAAGAAGAGACAGAAAATTCCAGTCTCCCAGGTTAAATAAGCTCAGTGCTGATACATGATGAGGGGTCTGCAGACACAGCCACACCTGCTGCTGCTGCACCCCTGCCCTCAAAGCCACACATTACAGTACAAGGACAGTGTGGCTCTGGTTGGTTGGTTGGTTGGTTGGTTGGTTGGTTGGTTGGTTGGTTTATTTTTTAACATTTTGTTTTGTGGTGCTTGAGAGGGACATACTCTTTCATGGAGGCCAGAGAACAGCTAGTAGGAAACAGCTTTTTCCCTCTGCAATGTAGGCTCTGCAAATTTAATCAGGTCATAAGAGTTGGCAGCAAGCAATTTTGCCTGCACAGCCATCTTGCTGGCCATTTTAAGAATCATCTTAGAGCTAATTCTATCTAACCCTGTACTATAGCTTTTTAAGGGGTATATGCATGTACGTGTGTGTTTAAACAAGCTTTAAAAGGTTAATCCAGCAATAAAGATAACATATTTGAAAGCCTATTTTAAAAGACTAAAAATGATCAATCTCCCATGAGATGTAAACTTATTGAAACATCAATGCACACATACAGGGCAGTGAAAAAAAATTTTTTCCTGTTTGATTTATAGTAGTCTTTTTCTTTGTTTTTGTTTAGCTTGACCAGATCTGTTTTCCATTATGACTGCATCTTACCTGTGCTTTCTTAACATCCATTGCCTAACTGGCTTCAGAATCTCTCCCATTTTCTTTTAAAAGGTAATTTTCATTGTTTCTTGCTGCCATTGCCTTAGTCTTTCCCCACAGAATTTTATATAGCCCTTAGCTTAGATTTTAAACAAACATTCTAGCTAATTATGTTATTTGCCAAAAAATGATGTGACTATACTTCCTGATCCTGTCCATCTAGACCTAAGTACTTTTTGCAATATCAGTTGAAGAACACAGCAGTGCTAGTAGCATCTGTGCTATACGGTAATTGAGCAGTAGTGCATTTAAAAGGTAGCTGACAGCCGGGTGGTTGTGGCACATGCCTTTAATCCTAGCACTTGGGAGGCAGAGGCAGGCGGATTTCTGAGTTCAAGGGTAGCCTGGTCTACAGAGTGAGTTCCAGGACAGCCCAGGGTATACAGAGAAACCCTGTCTAGAAAAAAAACAAAATAAAATAAAATAAAACTAAAAGGTAGCTGACTGAGCTAGGACATATCCTATGTCTTAAATGTGCTTGGAAGTTCTCCCTGTGTTCAAGTTGGGAGTTATATCCAGTGTATGTTGTGGGGGGGTGCCTTTTGTTTCATTTGTTCTCTCATTTTGGAGTACCTGTCAGTTTAGCTTCATAGTTCGTAGATCACAGTTATTCTGGCCACAATGATGCTGGTCCTTCCCTGGACAGGACATGGGAGGAAATGGCTGACTTTGGGCCTTTGGTGAGCACAGTGATGGGGGCATGATGTAGGAACAGGAAGTACTTGTCTTTCCTTGGCTTTGTACAAACCAGAAGCAGACACCCTTTCATCTGTTCCTCACTACCTCACAAGTGCAAGCTGCAGTAGGGTGACCCTCAGACTCATGCGGTTAGTAGCCTGTGCCTGGCAGCTCTACCCTCTGAGGTGGCTCAGGATTCCACTGGTGCACATGCACCACACTGTTCTCCCTGCAAGAAGAGACTGATTTTGCCTGGGTTATCCTGCAGTTTCAGACACAATTTTACTGTCTGGAAAGTCCTTTAAGGCAAATTTAAAATCTTAAATTTTAGCATGGCTGTTAAACTTTGGGGTTTTAGTTTTTTGATAAATTAGAAACCATTAAAACTTTTACTTAATGATCTCATGAATTTGTAAATTTTTAAAATATATTTTGCTTTTAAGTAAGAGTTAGTCATCTTCAGGAAGGTGCATTGTGCCATTTTTTGTATTGTTTGGGTTGAAGAAAACTAGCATTTAGATCCAATGGCCCCAGATTTTATTTCCTGAATTCTTCTGTAAAATGAGAGTAAAACACAAAACCCAAAGTGGATGGAAAGTGGGGCCAGTACACCCGGAGCTTCCAGCTTCCTCATGTACTGATCAGGGTCATTAACACTGAAGCAACCCTGGCGCTTAAAAGGATTTTAGACATGAGCAGCAACCTTCATAGTAGAATTTACATGCAAAGTACAAGAGTTTGCCTTATGAGACTTAATGTTTTTGAAAGCAATTGATTTAATCTTATAATATGATTTTGGTCATGTTTTTCTAGATTTCTTGAAATCCCAACTTGGTGTGTCAGCACACTCAATATTTGCTCACATAGATTCTTTTCCTGGTGCCTCATTATGACAAAGAACGGACTAATAGTGAGCTCTTAAAACGTGTGTGTTGACATTATTGGGAAGATGAAAGCATGTGAACCTTGTGATTTAGTTTTATTTGACATGTAACAGTATTCATGGCAGTGTAGAACTCTGTCTACTTGGACTTTTCCAAAAGACATTCTGTTTTCACTCATAGCTCTAATCATTTGCAGTTTCTATAAACAAAGCCCTGGTATTTGTCTGTAGCATACATTCTACAAAGTACTTTGGATGTCTAGTGAGTCAGACAGTAATGCTGACTTATACAGCACAGTAAAGTGTGAGGTCTGTCATGTCAGTGAATCTTCCAGATAATTCAGGTTGTATTTGTTAAAAGGTATTTTTCTCATAAAAGATTTACATTAAATGCTTTTAAGCGATATTTCATCTGCCTACATTTTGAGCCGCATTTTCTATGTGTAAGTGGCTTCTAAAAGTTATTCATATATGTACATAGGAGCCATTGGTTGGCTCTGGTAACCTCAGTTGGCCCAAACCTTTTCAGCCATGTGTTTTATATTCTTTCCTGCCTCACTGGCCTCGATACAGCTGCCTAGTGTACTGAACCCTAGCATTTATATGGTTTTTCAGTGTAAAATACACAGTTTATTAAAACAAATGAGAAAACATTTGGAATGATCCATTCAAAGATGCATTGTGCTTAGTAAAAATGAACTGTATCATGCCAATAAGACTGTGACCCAATAGATATTTGTGGCACTTGGACATATATTGTTTAGCCATTGTATGATTTTTTTTATTTGCAATGTTTTTATAAGGTTTTAAAATAATTACAGCAAAATAAAACTTTACAGAACCTTAAAATGGAGTACATGATAGATAACATTAATAAGAAATACTTTGTTAATGGTTCAAACTTATGTGTAAGGAATTTTTAAGTATTCCGTGCTTTTATTGAATTTGGAAGTTTAAAAGGATTTTCAACCATGTCACACCCTTATCAAAATAAAAAGTATGGAGTTAGACTTTGTATAAAGTCTGAACAATTAAAATTTTTCACTGGTTCTCTATCTACCTCAGATATGATGTGCAGTCACTCTGGCTTAGTCTGTCTTCTTGTAAAATTAACAGTGTCTCAGCATCAGTCTGCCTTTTATCTTCCCAGGTCCCTACTTACGAGAACCTCATAAAGATTGAATAATTGTCTAGGAATTATATGTAGAATAACTACCTGAATTTGGAATAGCATAAAACTAGAAATCTGGGTTAGTTATAATCACTACAGACTTATACTGATAATGTGCTTCTTTTTATAACTGCACATGAGAGTGTATGTGCATGCTTGCACACACACACAGAGCCCAACTCAGATAGCCACCAAAAAGTAAACAGGCAGATAGAATACCAACTGCTTATCACTAATTTTGCCTACCACTTTGGTGAATCAAAGCTATTGTGGAAAGCTTTGTGTGGCTAGGAAACTCTAGGCTTACTACTCCATGTGGTTCGAGACTGTGTGAATATGTATGTCTGTGTGTCTATGTCTGTATGTCTGAATTCTATAACTGAATGTGCTATTCCTGACCATTCCTAGTATATATGAACAACTGTGAGCATTCATTTTCTTGCATGTCTTCCTATCCATGGTTCCTCAGATAGGCTCATAGTCTCGTGCCAGCCTTTCTAAAGCTGGGGTCACAGGCATATGTCACCATGCATGCCTTGCTTGAGACAGACCTTTTCATCAGCAGAAGCAGACCTCGAGATACCCCATACATAGCTCAGCTGATGAAGTGAGGACGAAGTCAGAAATCCTCACAAGCTTGTTGTTGGTTTTGTTTGCTCTTGTTTTTGTAGCTAACCTTTATGTCTTGAAGATGAACTTCTTCTGAGACTCTGGTCCTGAAGGGTCACTGACAGGGCACTCAAGACATTTGTCCTGTCTCCTCTTTCCTTCATAGAACCCAGGGGGAAGGGTCTAGGGGAGGGTTTTGGGTGGTGGGAAACGGAAGGGAGAAATGTAATTTTATTATCTCAAAGATAAAATAAGAAAATACTAATATCGCTTCTTATATATACAGAAAAAAAAGAATTTTCTTTTTAATTCTTTTATAATTTTTTTCTGCCTTTTTATTAGTAATGAACTTACTAGAACACTGACTTGGTTCGGATGTCATGGCACATTTCTATTCATATGAGTATGAGTCTGTGGATGTTCATATTTGTATGAAGCTCAGTGTAAAACAAGCATTTATTATAGACTGTTTTTAGAACTAAATAACCAAGTTAATTAGATATGCAGATTAAGTGTAAGTGCTGGGTTTTGGTATGGGACATTCTACTTCTGCATTTCTTTATAAGCCCTAGTATTTTTATATATGGTAGCTATTGGAGATAGCTCAGGTGATAAAGTAGATGCTGTATAAGAATTTACTTGAGTTCAGTTTCCAGAACCCACATTTTAAAAGCTGGCTGTGATAGCATGAATTTATAATCCCAGCACTGGAGAGACAGATGATCCCTGGGGCTTACTGGGCAATCTGCCTAGCCAAATTGGTGATCCACAGACCAATAAGACCCCCTAGTCTCAAAAACCAAGATAGACAGCTCCTAAAGAACAATACCTAAGGTTTCTTGACATGCACATACAATCATGCTTTTATACATACATACATACATACATATATATATATGTATGTATGTATGTATGCACAGAGAGAGAGAGAGAGAGAGAGAGAGAGAGAGAGGAGAAAATCTGATCTTTACAATATGATACCTTTTTTTTTCCTTATTTTTCAGTCATGTGCCTAAGAACACCACCATTCAGCAGGCTCTGAAATGCCTGAGCATGAATTTGTAAACATTTATGCCTATTGTATAACAGTACTACACTAGGCATCTTTTTCTCAGATACAGTTTTGACGTTTTGACCTCTGTTATACCTCCTCTTCCTCTGTCCAAACTGTGCTTTCTGAGTCTGCAAGCCACTTCTTTTCCCTAGCTCATTTATAAAGTCTGATATGCCGAAAATGCACACCAACAGGAGATAAGACAGAAACTAGAGAAAGGAAATCAGTGCCCAGAACAGGTTAGTTTATGGTATTGAAGTCAATGCTTAGGAGGAAGAGGAACAAAGAAAAATAGGTAAAGAGACCATAGGTACATGGGATCAGCAAAAAACAGAAAATGGAAATAAAAGGACCAGAAAGGGAAGAGTTTGGATTCCCACCAAAGCCTAGTGCAAATTTGTTCAAGGCACTAGAGCATGATTTGGCATCTTGTCCTGAGCCATACACTAGATAACCAAACATGGTCAGGACCTCAAAAGCTGTGATACTGGCATTTGCACAAAGCTAGAGCTAGTTGCTTTCTAGGTTCCTTTTAAGTCTTAAGATTCTGGGTTATTCTATTGCTGAAGATCACATACATTTGTTACAAAATGTGAAATTAAGCTAGAACTGGGTCAGAAACTTTCACATTGCCTGAAGGAGCTGTGCATACTACTGGGAAAGAAAAGGCACCAATGGTCTGTGAGCCCTACAAGCTTGAATACCATTTTGCCAGGCAAGACATTCCCACAGGTATTACAGCTACACAAACCACTGTGGTGGTGATTATTTGCTCTCTGACTGGATTTGAGGCCTGCTCCACAAGAGGGGACTCATACCTGGCACTGTGAACACAGTCACAGCCACCCTGTGGCTACAAGTTCCAAGAGAACTCACTACAGTTACTTACATAGATTGACATGGCATCAAACTGCCTTCTAAGTATTTTATGTATATACATAGACAAATACTACACTCAGTCAGAGAGGCTTCTCTTGTCAAAGAACTGTGGTGAACCCAGAGACCGCTCAAGGTCCATAGAATAAGGGATGACTCAACATTCAATCTTTAACAGAGCAACTATATCAACCTCCTCCATGGCTGAGAGAACAAGAAAGAAGTGTCATAAGAAAGGCTGCACGATGCTATCTTCTGGGCATGACACAGCCATTGCAAATATTCCATGACAGCAGAGGCTATCTATGCTTGGCCTGTACAAGACTTAGCCTGTCATCAATCAGTCATGGATAGAGAGGCAGACCTCACCTAGCTGAACTTTAGCTACTAGTAAACTCTGGGGAGGAGCAGTCATTGTCTTCAATTATGTGCCCAAAGGTGAGCCTACTAGGCTTGATTGGATAATTTGAAACCCCTAGTCACACAAATGATGCTGGTTAAACTCACCAAGTACCAAGACAGAAGGGGAGAGAGGAGCATGAGAAAGGGACTTGTAGAAAAGAAGGGCTTAGGTTGGAGGTAGAAGAATGGGGTGAGAGTGACCATAATTTACTGTGTATTTATGCAACTGTTAAAGAACAAGTTTAATACAATTTATAAAGAAATCCTGGGTTGAACAGAACTGTACTCCTGTAAACACAGCTAATATGCTACACATCAGAGTGAGACAGGCTGAAGCATCGCTTCAGGACCACTGGTCTACTTGAAAGCTAGGCAGAAAGAATTCGGATGTTACAATGGTACATCCTTAGAAAATCACAATAAAGCATCTTTCTCCTCTTAGTAATAGCATGGTTGAGCATTGCTTTCTTGACCATTGAAACCTTGTAGTATGTTTGAGATCTGATCAAAATAGTTATAAACATAAAGTAAAGCCTAGCAAATAAAGGACTAAAGCACTAAAACTGGCATTGGCAAGTCAGTCCAACTTATGTCAAATAGCCATAAATGTGCAGCACACACTGCCACTGTGAACCTTCAAACTGTACTTTTAAATGTGACTACTGTTTGATAAAAAAAAAAATTCCAAACAAAACTGTGTTGATACATTAACTTGGAAAGTGATCATTTCAAAGTCCTTCCTTCCCCTCTGCTTAAATGTGTAACAGCAAACCAATCTATTCAGGACATTCTACTCAAATGTGATACAACCAGGAAAGTGGTGCACGATAGTTAGGAAATGAGCAGCACTGGAGAAGGGCTAATTCTAATCCTTTTCTTTGTGAGTCTCTAGAATCCAGCTTATAGCCTCCTCTCTTATGAAGTCTTATCATCACACTTTGTTTTCTCTCTTAGGATTTAGTATGGGAACTTGGACACTGAGAGGTTGGTGGCATATGGCCTGTGCCACCAGTATCTACTGCATTAATCTAGACAAGCTTGTTGACCTTAACAAGCCTATATTCCTTCTTTTTTTTAAATAGGTTGCATCTGGGCATTCTGAGGATTTGAGAGAGAGAACATGCTTGTGGTGCTCACAGCCTGACATAGACATACCATTCGCTTTATCAACTTCATTGCTGCAAATATTTTCTGCTACACAATCATGCACTTGATTCATTTGCATTCTGACTCTTCCTTATATTTTTCTGAAATTAGCACATGCTCAATTAAGTGTTTAATTCAGAGAAGGTAAAGCAACAGTAAAGAATGGGAGGATTGGAAGTAAGATGTGAGGTAGGAGCATCCACTGTATACTTCACAAAGGAACTAGAAAAGTGCTGTTGACTAGTGTTAGCAGAGAATTCAGCCTCGATGAGAGGCAGTGGAGAGTACCACTGGTGAGGATAGAGAGCACTGGTGCTGATAATGGGAAGGGAAGGGCTTTGCTCTAGTAGAGTAGACTTGTTTATTCTGGGGAGGAACAGAAATTCAGAAAGCTACCATAGCAAACTAAATTGGAAGAGTGTTAGTAGAGGGTATTGAAGGGTTTCGAACCGTCTGCTAGTGGAGAGTCATAGTTATAGGTCAGTCACATTTAGGAGTTATTTCTGTGGAAGTAACCTACAATTCTGTGCAGACTTCAAGCTCAGAAATTACTAGTAAAAAGGATGCTTATTTCCTCTATCTTTTTGTTGTTGTTCACTAGAAACTAAGATACTTTGGCAAAATATAAGTGGATGCAAACAACACAGTCAGCCATCCAACTTTATAAAATGGCACTTCCCTAAGAGCTGTCTCTTCAGAAATGTGGTTCTGTGTGAGTTAGAGGTTCATGGAGGTATATGGAAAGAGCTCCACCTCGGCTTCAGTGTTGTCTACTGCCATGTCAGTCTGTGCAGCCACAAGGCCCGTTCATGTGTAGAGGCTGTGTCTTTAGTGGAACAGAAAGCTTAGTTAGAGATGTCAGCACTGTCATCCAGCTTAGTCCTAAAGCCTGGGAAACTGCAGCACCAGCAGTGTTTGACCTGTGCACATCCTTTCTTAGTTATTTGAGCAGAGCCCATTGTTAGAGCACAGCTGTGCGTGCCCTACTACCCACATCTGTCTGCTGTGATCATCTGCTACTCTCTTGCTATCCCCTTGGTGGCAGTGGCTTTCTACTCCTCCTTGTTCCTGCCTTGCTTGGGAAAGCAAAACTCACTAACCCCTTACTTGGTCTCTGTGAGTGTCATCCCTTCAAAAGACCTGCCCCCACCTTCTCCCATCTGTGCTCTCTATGTCAGTTCCCCCTGTCTCCATGACTTCACATATTAGTGAATGTCTTTCTCCCACTTGAAAGTAACTTCCCTCCAATTAGTCATAATTGGTACCTAAAATGTAGGGACTTAGTTAATATTTATTACATGAATAATACAAATTTTGGTGGTTGTCAGACCTAACTTGTTCTTTAAAGATAATTCTGGAGGTACTTAAGTTTGGAAATCATGTGAAAAAAATATTAAATTATTACTTCTTTTTCTTTTAGAAAAATAACTTGGGACCAATAGAGAAACTTTCTGTCCGCAAACAGCGGTTCATGCAGTTTTCATCCCTGGAGCATGATGGAGAGTATTACATGACACCCCGAGACTTCCTCTTCTCAGTCATGTTTGAGCAAGTGGAGCGTGAGTACTATGCTGTTTTATGTTGTTTTGTTTTTTTAAAGCTTAGACATGAGGGTTGAAATTTTTTTTAAAATTTGTGACAGCTTTTTTGCATTTGAATTATTATTCCTTGTACTAGGCATTTTCTTGTTATAATTGGACAGTTACAAACTTTCATATGTATCTGCTTAAAAGTAGTTATTTTGAAAAAAAAAAAAAGTAGTTATTTTGTATGGATTTTTCTAAATGAGAACAGCAAGTTTTTAAGGTACCTGAAAACACTATTTGACTGGATATTAGTTTTTAGTGGAATTGAGGTTTTAAATTGAGAAGAAAAATAAAGTAGATTAATTATTAAAGAGAAACATTTATCAGAGTAATAATGTTATTATGTTATTTTGTTGTAAGTAGAAAAATCCCAAAGGGAACAATGTAACCAAAAATTAAAATAACAAAGTACAATTACTTTATAAATGGCAAACTCACAATTGTCCCATGATGGCAGGAACCCCCAGGTTTATCACCTGAAGCAGCCCTTCTCACTGTGCAACAGATATGTATGCACTGTAGTGCCATAAGGCCTGTCATGCTGACTCTACAAAATGCTGGGTTCACTGTAAGTAACTTAAGTACAGCAGAAGGCAGAGGCAAGGCAAGTGGTCAGAGCAGGATGGGGGGCACTGGCTGAGCAGTGCAAAAACAGAGTGAACATGAGGAAGCATCCCAGGGACAGGATGTCCACAGGACACTGGAGACAAAGAGCTTGGAGCAGTCTTGGAGATTACACTGAAGAACAAATAAGGGCTAGATGGTACAAAAGTTCTCAGTGACTGGCTCACCCACCCAAGGAATGTCTACTTGGCAGAGCTGTGTGGACTTCATCTTGAGGGAAGAATGAAGGTTTAAGAATTAGAAAATAAAATAATAAAAATGTGTTTAGATTACTTTAATCTAGTTCCATGGAGGGAAATTTAGCAGAATGTGGCAAAACTTTAAAAATGTTGACCTACATTGGTACAGTAGTTTGGGCCAGATTTGGTGGCACACACCTTTAATCCCAACACTCAGGAGGCAGAGGCAGGGGGATCTTTGTAATCTACATAGTTCCAAGACAGCCAGGGCTATATAGTTCAAACACAGCCTCAAAAACTTGGCAATAAATAGAGTACTTCAACCTCTGGTATGAACATAACGTGGACATTCTCACTCCTGTCCTCACAGCAGAAAAAGGAAAAATGGTGAAAAATATAACATCAGCACCTCAGATCCATTCAGGGTCACAGCAGAATCAGGGTCATAGAACACCTTGATCTGTAACCTGGAGGCAGATAGAGGCAGAGGGTCAGTCAGGGCTTTCTTGGGTCAGAAGCCTCCCAGCATCTGCCAGGATCCTATATCAGAAATAAAGAATCACAATCTGAGTGTAAACCAACTTATGAGATAAAAACTCCTGAATAAGAGGGGCAACATGGCTCAGAAGACAAGAGTACTAAGCTCTTAATACCTTGAAGGTATGTGCCATGCATGTGTGAGCACATACAAATGATAAAGATTTAGTTTTAATTACGTGCATATGTCTCTGTGTGGGCATGTGCACCTGAGTGCAGATTCCTGATGGCTGTGAGCTGCCCAGCATAGGTGCTGGGAACCAAACTCAAGGTTGAAGAAATGGCTCAGCAGTTAAGAACATTTGATGTGCTTTTAGAAGACCCAGGTTCAAGTCCCAGCACCCACATGGCAGCTCACCAAGTATCTGTAATTCTTGTTCCACAGGCATTAAGCATACATGTGGGATATACATACATACATACATACATACATACATACATACATACAGGATACTCACACATAACATAAAATAAATACATCTTAAAAAAAAAAAGCCTGCCTCTCTCTGCCACTGCTAGTTCTATTAAATAGACTTAGAGCCAAGCAGGGTTTGCTCTCAGAAAAGATTAATTTCTTATGAGAGTTAGTTAATAGATTTCACTGAGGATACTGTTCTGCTCAGAGGCACCCTGCTTGATCATCCATCAGCAACAGATACCAGGGGCATCTGAGTCTCCAGAGATACACATGTGCAGCATTCTTCCTTATGGCAGTGTGTGTGTCTGTGTATGTTTCCCTGAGGTAGAGAAAGACACATGTCTTAAACAAGATAAAAGTACTAACCAGAGGAGCGAGATTCAGCCATATTAAAATAGAACTTTGTTCTCAAACATTGCCTTAAAGAAATTGAATGACAAGGCAGAAAGCTTCCAGAATTTATTTATAGCACATAAACTGGACAAGAGTCAATATTTACATGGGAAACTACAGTTTTAAAGGAGGATTGCACACGGAAGACTGAGGACTGGCTCATTTCTGGGTGTGCCAAATGACATGGTAATTACTGAAAAGTGACATCACTGGAGAAACTGTCATTTCAGAGAGGGCCATTTGGCCTGTCTTCCTGAATGCAGCAAGCCATAAAGATTCTTTTGAGAGGGACATTCTTCACAAAGCAAAGCCAGAAAAACAGCCTTGATCACCAGACTGGTGACTGCAGTAATTCATCACAGCCCCAATTAACAAGTTCTTTGAAGTAACCTTTAGCTTCCATTAGCTTCAACCTATCCCCCCACCCCCACCCCAGATATCTCTTAATGATGCCCCTAGAATTTACCTTAGTGCAGAGATCCATTTGTCCTGTCTGTCTTCACAAATTGATTGTTGTCTAAATATCAAAGCATCTTGCTTTGGTTGTTCTTCTGGCTTCACTTTCTGGTGAGGTTCTACACACACACACACACACACACACACACACACACACACACACACACACGTGTCAGCTTAATAAAACAGGCTTTCTTTAATACTCATTAGATTCATCCAAGAGCCTGCAAAGGGCTGAGGGTGGCAGTGTACTTACCTAGGCTGTGTGAGGCCCCAGCTTCCATCCCTAGAACTGCCGCAAGATTAGGCAGGGAAGAAAGCATTCCCTCTTGGTCTTTTCCTCTCCCCCTCCCTCCCTCTGTACCACTATTAAAAATGGAAGAACAGATATTCACAGAGGAAGAAAGCAAGAAAATGAACATAAATACATCCCTTGTTTGTAACTGTGGTGAGAGGAAAGTTTACACTTGCTGTATTGGCAAGTCTCATCACAGAGGTTGAGGAGGCTGCAGTCAGAAGTGGAGGGCTCCCAGGACTTTTACGTTTACACACTCTTGGTTGGAATTGGAAATGGAAAACTCCAACTACTTTGGAAAACAACTTTAACTGCCTTGGAAAATTAAGCATAATTTTTGACCAAAATTTGCATTCCTAGGAGTACATATATACCTGATAGGAACACTTATTGGTGTGTCATAGGATATATGCAAAAGAGTGTTATAGCAGCAGTGTTAGGTTAGCAGAAAGCTAGAAAACACCACATGTCTACTAGAGAGAATGGATAAACCAGGGTGTGTTCACACTGGGGAACGATTTAGGAAGAGTGAATGACCAGTGTCTGTTATGGCAGTGGAAAGAACCTATAGATCCATTGTTCAATGAAACTAATAGAAAAAATTGTCTGGAAATGAGTCTGAGGTTTTATAGGAAGCTTAGAAATACCTATTCAAGTAAAGCTACTAAAATGGATAGAAAATATTCAAATCTAGAGTACTCTTATACTGGCCCGTCCACCTACTTGTTACAACTCAATGAGATGGGAATTCATTCTAGACTGCTACAACAGGAACACAGTTCTCAGAGGGCTATTGGAAAGGGCAGTGCATTAGTACTTTACTAAGGAGAGGATGCAGGGTGGGGCACCCGCCCCCATACACTCCTTATTTGTAGAGTAGAATCTCTAACTTGCATGCTGTTCCACTGAGAACACTGGAAACCTGACTCCTCTTGTTCTGGCTTGAAAGGCAGAGAGAACATCCAGAAAAAAGAGATGGAAGTCCTGAGGTTCATTTGCTGGACCAGGCTATTACTACTCAGAAAGAACAGCAATGTTGTCCTTATGTCTGGCTGTAGAGCTCTGTCCTCCAAAGTTGTTTCTGCCTGAGTGATAGAAGCTGGTTTAAAAAGTAGCTTCTGGTCTCTCTCCAATGATAGCAACCTCACTTTAACATAAAGTAGAGACTTTCCAGCACTGTCAGAAATGGGTCCAGGTAAGCTAGACATACTAGCACATGCTTGTAATCTCAACACTCTGGAAGTCGTGGCTGGAAGATTGCTAGTGTGAGACCAGATGAACTCCATAGCAAGAAAAACCCCATCTCCAAAAATAAATAAATAGGTATAGGTTGTGGTAAAAGGGAGTCAAGAGGTCAGGGAGAGTCAGTGAAGGGAACAGGCTAAACTATGTGCTGGTTACTTTGCAGAAGCACTTAGGAAAGAGAAAAATGGGGAGCCTTCAGGGGTCCTAACAACTATTAATCACCCCAATGGGAATTGTTCCTTCATGGGAGCATAAATTGGAAAGATGACCTGTAGAGCAGTGTGTCCATGGTTCTCGTCAGTCATCAGGGCGAGAATGTCTGCACCCAGCACCTTTCGAGGTCAGAAAGGAACTCCACAACTCCAAACCCCACCTCGTCCCTGTGGCTGACTTACAGTAGGCCTCACTGGGGAATTCCCTCAAGTGCTAGGGTTAGAGGGCAGGGTGATGCATGGTCCTTCCTAAAAACTGTCCAGCCAGACACTGAGCATGCTCACAAGCAGTGAATGACAAAGGGAGTGAGTACCCAGATCCTCCACAGTACGTCCTCTGAACTAACACACTGTGGGGAAGGAACTAGTAGCCAGATTTCTGCAATATATAATCTAAAATATCCAAAGACAACAGCAAAAATCAAAAACTACCAAGAAACAAGAACACGTAGCATCACTGGATAAAATCAGCAACAGAAATTGCTTGTGAATTGCAACCAGATAACAGATTTAACAGAAAAGACATCAAAATAGCCCCTAAAATATGTTCAAAGAGCTACAGTAAACTGTAATTAAAGACCGTGACATTTCCACTTTTATTATTCATTGGAATGCAGTTAAAAGATCAGAAGGCACTGAGCCAAATCAAGAGTTAAGTAATTCTGCAGGCCAGATAATACATCCTTTATGCATATGATGTCCTTCATCCTTATTTTTCATCGTGGATAAGATCATCTTGGTTACATTCCTACGGATCATGATGAAAAGCTAAACAAAGAAAAACTAACCCAAACCACTGACCCGTGCTCTCTGGGTAAATGAAATGATATGAAGCAATCTAAGATTTATTAGATTTTAAACTCATTTATCTGGCATTATCTTTTTGGCCTTTTGGTAAATACTACATTTTATTAATAGCAATTGATGAGACTTATGTAAGCATCTCTACATAGGACTTCCAAATAGACCCTGGCAACTCCCTGTATCTGGTTCCCTGTATCTAGCCTGGGTCTCTGCTGTGCACTCCCTTGCAGCACAGGTGACCCAGCCCGAGCACCATCTCCCCTTTCTAGATTCTCTCCTGCTATACTCCTTTGGCTTCACTGTTCATACCTCACGCTACTACCTGGAATTGTCCCAATTTCATGGTCTCAGATTTCAGAACCTCCATGTGTGACAACAACTAATTCATTATCCTTCGCTTTACCTGCTACCTAGTATATTTATTCTGAAATCTCATAAAAATGTCTAGTGTCCACTGTCCTATCATCCCAAGGTCCCCTTTTCCTTTTTTCCCCTGTAGCCACAGGGTTTGTGACTGTCACTCTGATAACTGCTTACTGGTATCCCTTTTGTCTCTCTCCTGAACTGCTGGGAAGACACACACTTACACAAGTTGAGCCACTAAGTTCATCCTCAGCCTCACCAATCCTCCCAGTCACTCCTGTCGTATGTCAGTTCACACGCTCCAGCTTCCTTCATCCACCTGCCCAGATCCCTCACCTGCCTAGCTCTCTGTCCTATCATACCCTTCCTTCTTGCTGATGATAAGTTGTACCCATTTTTTACTGATCGAATGAAGGCTGAAAGTCAGAGAATCCTTTAGATTCCTCTGATACTGCCCTAGCTGGAGCCTCTTCCCTCCCTATCCTGTTCACCAGGAGAGGTGCATCTCCCTTTAGCTGGTACCTCCATCCTTTGTGCTCTATTGTTCTTGATCTTTGATGTCTCCTTTTTAAAAACTTCAGGTAGCCTCATGTTCACCATGATATATTCTAGATACCAGCATAAGAGTGTACGGGATTATTGGAAGATCTCAACTGTACACTGAAACAAGAAAGACAAGTCAGAGAACTGAACTCCAGGCTACTTCAACCCTTAGAGGTGGAGAGATGGGAACCCAGAGGAGAGGGAGCTGCATCTCAGAACTAGGGGGAAAAGCAGGAGTGAGTTAAAATGAAGTTTTGAGGAAGAAGGAATAGTGACAAAAATTACAATTGAGAAGCAAGCAAGATGAGGACCAAGAGTTAGTTCATCGCTGGCTGGCAGCATGAGGGATATTGGTGGCTTTTCTGGCTGGCAGCATGAGGAGTATTGGTGGCTTTTCTAAGAACTGTTTCAGTGGAGTGGTGTCAGCACAAGAGTCTAAGTCCAGTAGGTGGGAGTACATAAAGGAGAAGTAAACACTAAGGTCATTGCCTAAAGGAAAGGAGAGGAGTGGAGAGATGGGGATGGAAGTGTGCCCAGGAGAAGAGCTCTAACCTTGTAGGGAGGGAGACAATCGAGGCACAGTGAGGTAGAGTGGAGGATTCTTCTAGAACCAAAACACTGAGAGAACATAGGTGAGGGAGCACAGTGGAAGCTGGAATTAACTGGAATCTTGGAAAGGCCCTCCATAGCAGCAGGAAAGGAATAGTTACCATCTCTATGTTCTCCATGAATGAGAAAGCAGTTATAAGTTGTAAGAAAGGGGGGAAATTGGGGACTTACAGAAGTAGCCTCAATGGCAAGAGATAATGGAATAAGAAAGACTGTGTATGTAATTGCCAGTGGCCTTATAGAGTTCTGTGTGGAGGCAATGATATGACCTGCCACCAAGCTGGACTGCCTGCATTGGATCTCCTGAGCCTATGTGCTGTGAGGAGAGAACTGACTCCCCAGTGTTGTCCTCCGGCTCTCCTGCATATGTGCTCGAATGTGTAAAGCACAGAAGTAAAATGTGCTTTTTAAAAATTAAGAGCAAAGTCATTCCTGTGGGTATTAACAATGGAATTGAAACGAGTCTTGAAGAAAGATTATTTTTTAAATTATTATTTAAAGACTATTTTTCTCCACTCAACCCTACATGTTCTGGTGTAGATTAGATAAAATCAGATCTAACCAGGGCTGAGGATCACCAAGAGCCTGTGATAAAGTGAAAGAAAAGGAGGGCTGCTGTGTTTGACAGACAGGCAGGCTGTGATGGTTGATGGTGGATGCTGAGCCTGATGGGAAGTCATCCATATGCAAATGAGGAATGACGGCAAGATGGAGGAGTCTGGTTGTAGGGCTCACCAGAACCAAAGGGTGCCCACAGGCAGCCCACACAGGATGCTGGAAGAGTAAGGAGTGGCTTCATCACTAGCCCCACAGGCCTCTGTTCTCACCTCAGTAAGTTGAAAATACAAGTAGTAAAGAGTCAGTCATATACAAATGGGACATGGAGAGCCCAGCATTTGGGAAACTCCACAGTAGTTGCTACTTTTGCATATATTAGCTCCTGTTAGGGGAAATGCAAAAATATTGGCACTTGTTACATTTGAATCCTCCAGGGGTTTTATTTGTTTGTTTGATTGATTGATTGCTAGATTGACTTAGTGACTTTAGAGGAATTTTTCAGTGTTTTCTATGGCTTTAAGAGATCTTACAACGAGGGAAGATACATTCAAGAAGCATTTGTTTTGTTTTGTTTTGTTTTGTTTTGTTTTGTTTTGTTTTGTTTTGTTTTCTGTTTTTTGAGACGGTTCCTCTGTGTAGCCCTGGCTGTCCTGGAACTCACTCTGTAGACCAGGCTGGCCTCGAACTCAGAAATCTGCCTGTCTCTGCCTCCGAAGTGCTGGGATTAAAGGCGTGTGCCACTACTGCCCGGCTCAAGAAGCATTTTTAAGATCAGCTCAGCCTGTGTCAGGGGTTCAAATTGAAAATTAGGTTATTCAGTATAGGTTTTGAAAACCACTGTGGTAGAATGTGCTCTGGTTTGACTTTTCTGCAGCAGAGCAAGAAATGAGCAGGCATCTGTAGCTCTGTGAATGCAACTGAACTTCAGTCACTGTGGATGGACCTCAGGGAAAACAAAAATGGTGCCACTCCCACCTGCCAAAATGTGTTCCACCTCTTGTTGGGCTTTGAGCTCCAGGTATCCATCACTCCCTTTCCTCTGGTACCTGTCTTTCTGCTCCTGGATTTTTATCAAGACCAGTTAAGTTTGAGAAGTATTTGAACATGTGTGAGGTGACTTACCATGACATTCGGATAAAGGGTAGTACATGGGAGTCACACAGACTTAGAGTCTATAATATTTGTCCTTTTAATTTATCTAATATTCATACCAATAATGACATGTTAGGAGGGAGCTGTGGTAAAAACCTGCTAGCTCAGCAAGGTAAGTTTCTTTTCTTAACTATATGCAGAATACCTAATTACAAACCTGATTCAACAACTAAACTGCTAGCTCTGTAGAAATCTCTTCCTATCTGTGTCATTCTGCCAAACTAGCCTACCTTTCTCTTGAGCTCCTCTAAACCCAAGAGGCCTCCTGAGCTCTTTCCTAGAATCCTGTTTTACCTGTGTCCTGCCAACTGCTTCTCTGTGACTCCTGCAAGCCCTGAGAGAAAAAAATCCCTCTCATTCCCAGAGCTCCTTTCATGAAGCTCTTCCAAGACAAAAGAGAGAGGGCCCAAAGAGAGTGACCAAAAAAATTGAGAGACCTCAAAGGTCCAGTTCTATAAAAGAAGTCTCTAAGACCTCTCCTACACCCGTAACAGGCTGAACCACGTCACCATGGGGGGGGGGGGGCAGCAAACCAAGCCAGTAGACCTGAACCATTTCACTTTCTGGTGAGGCAGCTCAGAGCCATACAACTGACTTTTCCTTGGGTCATAGAGCAAAGACCACAAGACCTCTCCCAAGCAGTTTGCCCTAAAATAGGCAGGAACTTCCCACTCTTTAGCATTCTTACCTATGGAGGCTTTTAGAGGCACACCCAAGCTGCTTCTCTACAGGACACACCTAACAGCATCTGACACACACAATAGCCATTTAAGGTTTGTTTATTTGTTTTGTTTTGTTTTTTGTTTTGTTTTGTTTTTTGTTTTTTTTTTTGTCTTTTGTTTCTCACAGGGTTTCTCTGTGTAGCCCTGGCTGTTCTGGAACTCACTCTGTAGACCAGGCTGGCCTCCAACTCAGAAATCGCCTGCTTTTGCCTCCCAAGTGCCATTTAAGTTTTTATATTTTGCTAACAATTAGGTTTTCTGTGAACCATAATCAAATATCCTGCAACAGGAGTTAATCTCATTGTGTCACTGGTTAGTGCCAAAGCCTCTCCTGACTGCTTCTAGATCATTAGAAAATTGTGTTGTGGGGATGATGAAGTTAGGAAGCATGAGAAAAAGTCTGTATCTTTCAAAAACTAAAGCATTTAGTTCCAAATCTGAAAGAAATACAGTCAGAATACATTTTAAAAACTAAAGCATTGCAACCTGTAGAGCAGAAAATACAGTCAGCTAGAACCGATGGCTGCCACCTGGTAGTCACTAGCGTTGTTAGCACACAGCTTTTTTTTTTTTCTTTTTTAGCTGGTAAATTTTTTACAGAGATATAATTCATATGCCATACATTTGCCCTTTAAAGCACACCCTTTTACTTACAGATATAAGACACTTTGTACCACACACTGTCTGCTGTGTGCTTTATACCCTAACATTTTCTGTTCAATGCATAGTGAGTAGCTTCCTTTTACCAGTGTTGTCTGAAGATATTTTGATTATTTCATTAGTATGCTATAATTTAATGGGTTCCCTTATATCGGAGCATTTAAATTTCCTACAGTTATTTTACTAATATAAGTCTTTGCTTAACTGATTCTAAAATAATTTTTCTGAGCCTGTAATCATGAAATATAAACACAAAGACTTCTTAAGACTATTATCAAATTCTCTGCTAAAACAAAGGATCTAATGATTTCGATTTCCTGCCTAACTGGAAATTTTCTCATAAACTTTTCAATAATAAATTGTTTTATTTCATTTCATATATCAGGAAACACTATTTTTAGGTTTCAAGAGCAAACTTTTACACTCTAGTTATACAGATGGGCCGAGAACATTGTCGTCCCCTTTCTGTGTAGCTTCTTCGGTGAGCAGGGTAATGAGTCGCAGCATGGCATTTCCATATCCGCCTGTCATGGCGCTGGAGCACGCTCGCCTCCCATCCTTCTCTCTTCTTCCCCCATGCTAGCCTCTTCCTTTCTTTTATGTCTCTTTGTTAAGGTTCTGTATATGAGAGAAGATGTGTTTGTCTTTCTGAACCTGCTCTATTGACCTAATATGTCCAGTTCCTTCCATTTTCAATCATACAACTTCTTTATGGCTGAATACAATGGCATTGTGTGTGCAGAGCACGTTTCCTTTTCCCTTTATTCTGATCTGGACGCCTATGCAGAATCTATACTGTAACGCAGTGTTGACCTTGGGAAATTTGAAAGTTTTCAAAGCACAGGAGGATGCTAAAGTCACTATTCAAAAATCTATCAAGATTCCAAGGACTCTAAGGTGAACTCCAGCTGAACCAAAAATCAGTATGCTCAGGGCACTTGAGGATGGTACAAGAGTAGCCAGGTTTACCGTCACCCAGTCAAGATACACACACACACACACTCTTGAGATGGGCGCCAACAAGGATGTTCTTAGTTGTCACTCTGCAAGATAGCAAGTACCTGAAAACTTACTTGTCTCTGATTCATCACCAGCCTCCCCCACTGGGGACTGGCTACATTTCCTACTTGTCCACTGTAATCTCTGGGACAGACTGCAGCTCCCCACTCAGATGCAGAGAACTTACCACCCTTCTCTCCTAAATTCTGCAGACATTTCTTCTGCTCGTCAGTTTACTCATTGTTGTGACCACTGATACCTCTCGGGCTGCATAAAAAGCTACCACACACACACTTCTCTTTCAATTTTGTGTTTATTTTAATGAAAAACTGAAAGAAGTTTTACTGTTCATTTTTAAAGCTCGTTTCTCAGCATCAGTTTGTGCTGTTTTAGAAAATTACAGCAAGAATCATTAGCTTGCAAGACTTACTCAATGCTCATAACATACCTCCCCTCTTCGACAGTTGAAGCATTTCATTCAGTTCCCATGTTAATTCTATCATGTATATAAAGCTGAGGCTGCAACCAGGTCCCTGTGCAGGTCCCATGCTCCTGTGACTGCTGAGTGACATGGTAGACATTGACTCCTTCCTGACATAGAAGCCACCAGATCAGTCTGATACTCACAACACCCACTCCAGTTTCATGATCAGATTCCTATGTACAAATCGACAGACTTGCAATTAATATGAAAGTGTTTCTGTTTTAATTTTTATTTACAACAAAACTGCATTCACAGTCATACAGTACATGATGAATCAGTTCTGTGAAGAGTCCACAGTTCCCACTACTCTCTTCACTTGGCTCAAGTTGTCTTGTACCTGATTTTTGAAAAACCTGATTGAGAATACAAATTTTCCAGGGCCAGTATGATGGCCTAAGTCCTCTTGCTTATTTGTTTTATATGTAAGATGAGAATAATACTATATCCAAAAGTCCAGGATCCAGAAGAAAATGCTATGAACTCTAACTTCGAACTCGCTGTTAATGCTGCACTTCTGTGCTAAGCACTCACCCCCATAGTTGAGTGGATGTGAGGCGTCCCTTCTCCAGGAGGTTTTATAGTGTGTTGCTAATATTTATAGTTATGACTCTACTGTTGTGTTCTTTATTGCCATTTCTCTGGTATTGGATGTTCCTGGGGTAGCTGGTTGGCAGCCCGACTTTGTGGTGCAAGCAAGCAGACATTACCTTAACTCATTTAGTTTCAAGTAGATTTTTTTTACAGCATGTAATTTTTTTTAAGCCCAAATACAGGATGTAACCATGACATATAAGAGGCCACCTCAGCTTCTTGGTCTTCTTCTACCTTCACACTCTCAGTTGCTGCTACCTCACATGCTTTCTGATAGAGTGCAATCTCTTTCAGAAACTGGTAGGGCTAACCTTAATGTCTAAAAGTAGAAATACACATAGCAGTGAAATCTGTGGCATAAACTTTAGAGAGCCATTAGGAGAGCCCAAGCGTGATGGCACACACCACGGGAGGAAGGTCACGAGTCTCAGGCCAGTCTGAGATGCATAGCAAAACTACCCTCAAGAAACAAAAAAGCAAAGCATTATGACAAATTTAAAGTACGATCAGCATTTAACCTAATATTTTGAATTTTAATTAAAAGTGTTAAACTGCCTCTACAATTATATGCATAATTAAGCTGTTAGATTAAAGAATTAAAATACTCCTGGAAATGTTGCCACACAACCTCATGAGGCAGAGAGATGGCTGGTCTCAGGTGTACCTATATACGAAGCAAGTTCTAGGACAGTCTCGACTTTATAACATAACCTGTCTCAAAAACAAACCAAAAGTTAAAATATATGTGTTACACCATTTTCTAGAGCAAGTAATCAGCATTAGTTTACTATATTTTACATACTTTACGGACACTTACAGTTATAAATAACATAGTCACTTACCTAGCTGGTATCGCCTATGATGCCACTGATAGTCAAGAACTTTCACTGTAGGCATATCATACTCAGTGAAAAATCAAGATAGTAACATGTAACCTCCCAGATCTGATCACAGCAGTTTCTATAACTGCACAGTAATATTCATCACTAATTGTGAGGTAAATACTATTTATTATTTCTAGGGTTTTTTTTCTCTCATTGACATTTATTATCTTTTTTAAATTTGGAGTTTAATGTTAAAAATATATAACTAGGAATAAATTATTCAGTTCAGCCAACATACAAATAATTAGCCATTGATGTACAACTCAAAAATACTGTCTACCAAAAATTGTGTGTCAACTTAAAAATTGTCCTTTTTTAAAACAATAAAGTAGTAATAGTAAGACAATTATGACAAAGTCAAAAACATAGCAAAATTAGAACAAAACTAATTATCAAGCACTGCTTTAGCTCAAAGTAGAGACCTTCCTTTTGTGGTTCCCAACCCTCAGTGCACAGTCCAGGGCAGAGGTGGAGAATCGGCGCTTTTAAAAAGTTACGTGGAAAGCCCACTTCCAGATAACTAAAGGGAATCTCTAGAGTGGGGCTCAAGCAAAGATTTTTAAAGTACTGTCAGTATTGAGAACTGCAGCTGTAAAGTAAAGGTAACAAAAAAAAAAAAAATGAACAACCTGCCTGTTAAACAAGGTGGAAAGAAGAAGGGGCTCAGGAAAGTTGATCGTCCTACATGTGCTATGGCCTGCATAGGCCAACACACACAAATAATAATAATTTAAAAGGTTTTAAGAGAAAGGGGTCTGAAAACTTGAAAGAACTTCAGATCTCTACTTTCCAGTGAGACATTACTAGGAGCAATATCACCTCAGAATGGACAGTGGGCTGGAAAACAGTAAGCTAAGAGAGTGTTTTAGGTTCAGAATAGTATAGCTTTCCAAAACATGGGTGGGACTTCTTTGAATTAGTAAACCCAAAACTGATTTTAACAAACAAGACAAGACAGGAATCATGCAATACAAACCAGTGTCCAGTGCCCACGAGGAGGAAAGACTATAAGAATTCAAGTGTGTATGACTGAAAATTGATCTTGCAGAAACTATAGTATCTTTGTGCTCAAATTTAGAATTCTTTGGTTCCTGGTTTTACATTAAAGATAATGACTAAAACTGCCAACTTTATTTCTTACCTAAATTGAGTTGTTTGTTTTAGAAAGGGTTTTTTCCTTAGTGCAGCCTGAGTTTGGGGGAATGTGAATACTAACTGAGTTTGGGGGAATGTGAATACTAACTGAGTTTGGGGGAATGTGAACACTAACTGAGTCATGGCTCTTCTTTGCTGCAGGTAAAACACTAGTCAAGAAACTGGCAAAAAAGGTAAGCAGTATGGGGGAGGGGGGCTTGTTGTGTGTAATTTTAAAAAAACACACTTTTGCCTTTGTCAGTGACCCGTGGCCTGTGCTCTGGCCCCTCCCAGCTTAGCTCCGAGATCACTGCCACCAGCCTCACTCCCAGCTTCTCTTTTGTTCCTCTGGCTTAGCTTCACCAAGCCACCAGCTACCACCTTTGTCTGGAGCTTTGACCCTGGAGCTGCTGCCCATGCTCTGGCCCTCCCGGTTCCCTTTTGTTCCTCCCATCTTTGCTTCACCAAGCCTCTATCCCTGACCTGGCTTCTCTCTCTACCCTCCTTTGCTCTGAGGATGGAAAACACTCAGACAGCTTTATTACTTTAGAATTTGCCGGCTAGCACAACTGCTGGGCACAGAATCTCCTACCCTTAACTTATCAGCTAGCCTGTATCAGCCAGCCTCCTCTGACCTCCTTTGCCTATCTGCTAGTTCTAGCTTCCCCTAGATCTTACATGATAGCTGCATGTTTCTCATTCCAAAACTTGGCTGAAAAAGCCCCCATCCCCCACCACCACCACCACCCCACACTCAGACTCTTTTCCTGTGTCTCCTTTTCCTCCTGGGACCCAAAAGTCCCACCTGTCCCTTCCACTGAGCACTTGGCTCCCAGCCTCCTTTTTTTTTTTTTTTTTTACCAAATCAAGAACCAACTAGGAAACCAGACTTTAATATCAGCACCTCCCCCTACAGGGGCTTTTATTTGTCTGTTTTGGGTGACATGGAAGATGGTCTTGTATACCTTAAATTGAAAGGTTTTAATTTGTGTATTCAAAGGACATCGAGGATGTACTGTCAGGAATCCAAACAGCACATTGTGGATCAACGTTTTTTAGAGACCTGGGTGATAAAGGTAATCTTCAGTCATTGTTAGATTTGTGTGTGTGTGTGTGTGTGTGTGTGTGTGTGTGTGTGTGTGTTTAACTAAGCAGTGTTAGGTAATTAAACTGGGATAATTATGCCATATGACTTAATAGGTGTTTCATGGCATAATAAATGATTCATTGTGTAAGAGATAACTTTCTTGAGTTTTTAAGCAGTTAAAGATAAATTATTAGAACATCAGTGGTGAAGCCCTAGAGAAGGGATGAGGGAGTATGTGAAGTGAGGGGTTGGCAAGGGTCAGAGAGCCCTGAAGCTCGCCATGCAAACGAGGTGAAGGCTCACAGAGGCCAGGTAGCACGGCTAGAGAAGCAGAGGGCACCATGGGAGAATGCTTCACGGAGGCTGAAAGAAGAGCATGTTAAAGACAAGAGTTAGGCCAGGAATGCAGGCACAACCCTGGAATCTTTGCCTTTGGAAGGCTGTGCCTCCAAAAGTTTTCCTGCACAGACTGAAATGGTGATGTGATGTCAGTCCATTAAGACTGAATTACATCTCTCGATTTGCATATCTTAAACCATCTTTGCATCCCTGGAACATAACCAACATGGTCATAGTGCTTGTGCTCCTTAATGCACTCTTTTTTAAAAAAAAAAAAAGTTTTTTCCAAGACAGGGTTTCTCTGTGTAGCCCTGGCTGTCCTGGAACTCACTCTGTAGACCAGGCTGGCCTCAGAAATCCGCCCGCCTCTGCCTCCCAAGTGCTGGGATTAAAAGTGTGTGCCACCACCGCCCAGCTTCCTTAATCCCTTCTTAAATTTAATTTGCAAATAACTGAGAATATTTGTGTCTGTCTATCAGGAAAATCAGTCTGCAGTTTTCTGTTGTTGCTGTATTCTTATGTGGTTTTTGGTATCAGGGTTAATACCAGCTTCTCACAATGAGTCTGTAGTTTTCTTATGTTTTTATTTTATGCTGCAGTCTGAAGAACATGAGCAGTGTCTCTGAGTAGGTTTGGTAGAATGAGGGAAGGAGTCGGTCTTGGTGGTCTTGAACAACTTTAATCTCATTCCTCATTGTAGACATGTCTAAATTAATTCTACCCTCTTGATTTAACTTTGGTAGGTTACCTGTGTCTGTGAATCCTCTTCTTTGGGATTTTCTGGGGTTTTTTGAATATAAATTTTCAAGGTTGTCCTTCAGATGATCCTCAGGTCTCCAATGGGGTCTGCTATAATGTCACTGTTTTTATCTTTCATTTGATTCATTGTATCCTCCCTCCCTTTAAATTTGACTAACAGTTTGTCTGTCTTGTTCATTTTCTAAAAACTGACTGTCTTTGTTTTATTAAGTCTTTGTATTGTTCTTTTAATGTCCAGTTCATTAATTCATAATTTCTGCCCTTACTTTTCTTGCTGTCTTCTACTTTGAAGTTTGCCTTGTTCTTGTTTCTCTAACACTTAGATGTACCTTTAAGTTTCTCAAATATGAGATCAGTGTTTTTCAGTATATATGCATATGCTGATATGTACAGTTCCATGTGAAGACCTGAAAACTACCCATGGTGCCATACTCAGGAACACTGTCCACCCCCTTTCAGACAGGATTTCTCATTGGCCTGGATCTTACCCATTAGTCTAGACTAGTCTGTGAATCCCAGTGATCTTCTTCACCAACCCCCAGTGCTGTGGTTACAGCATGCTCCTCTGTTCTGGGCTGTTCTGCTGCACGTTTGGGGGCCACTCTGTACTGGCCCGAGCTGCTGCTCCGGTCCACAGGTCAGGGTCTAGCAAGAGAGAGACTGGGGATGGAGGGGCAAGAGACTCAAAGAATGGAGACAAGACAGAAGGTCTGATCAAGTCTCATTTATTGAAAGGAAATCCTGGATATTTATACGCTTTACCACGTGCCTTGCCCTCGTGGACAAGCAGGGGAACACAGCTAAAGGCACTATGTCACGTGCCTGGATTCCCACGTGTTTAGCACTAAACAACAAAACAAGATATGTGAGAAAAACAGGATGTTTATCAGAGTGTGCTCAGCTGTTGCGGGCTGTTGAAAACAAGTCTCTTGTCAGGGTATATGGCTCGAGATGGCTGCAAAGATGATAGCCGCTTTCTGCTAGGAGTCGGCTCCCAACACTCCTCCAGCCTGGGTTTTTGTGTAGTTGCTAGTATTTGAACTCTGTTCCTTGTGCTTGGAAAAGAAGGAACTTTACTAACCCAGCCATCCCCAGCCTGTGGCTCTCCCTTCTGCTTGGCTGTCATTGGCCACTGACCCTCCAGGTCAGAGAGAACAGAAGCAATGAGCAAGGTTCAGACGAGTGAGTGAGTATGATGGAATGACAGTCGGAGACAGCTTCCGTGAGACAGCTCTAGTTTATTGTTCAGGGTTAGAGTATATAAGGGCTCTTAAGGCTAAGGATGGAAAGGGCTGATTGGTCAGAACATAGTTACTAATTATCATAAGGGTGGAAAGCTAGAGGGGTACTTGTGTGCTGAGTCAGAGAGCTCTGCACAGGGTCATTCTTCAGAAAAGGTCAGGCATCTGTACTCAGAGAGACGTTCCAAGTATGGAGAGGCAGAGTAAGGGAAGCCCCGCTGAGAAAGGGAACCCTCCATTTTACTCCAAGCTCAGAAAGCTCTCCAGACATGATGGACTACAACCTTTATAGCAGGATTCTCCAACAACAGCCCCTCTGTGGTTTTTAACATGGCAGTCATAGTTATAAACTCAACAGATGTCTTACCGGTATCCCAAAGGTTCTGATAAGTTGTGCTTCCACTTTTGTTTGATTTGAGGAAGTTGTCAGTTTCTTCAGTGACCCAGTGATTCATTACCTAAAAGTGCATTACACAAAATAAGACTGCATTATACAATATAGAAATACATGTTCGGTTTCAATGGGTTCCTTAACTGTTGATTTCTGCTTTTATTGAGTATGATCTGAATAGCCCTGGTTGTCCTTGAACTCACTCTGTAGACCAGGCTGGCCTCGAACTCAGAAATCCGCCTGCCTCTGCCTCCCAAGTGCTGGGATTAAAAGCGTGCGCCACCACCGCCCGGCCGCTTCTTTCTATATTTATTAAAACTTGCTTTCTGGCCTATGATGTGATCTATTTTAGAGAAGTACTCAGAAGAAAGTTGGATAGAGTACTCTGTAACTGCCTTATTGAGTCCGTTTTAATCTGTGATGCTTGAAATCCATTAGTCTTCAGAATTCATTTGCTTTTGCAGATAACCAGGCTTCTGGTCCCAGCACCCATCCATAACTCCAGTTCCAGGGATCCAGTACCCTTTTCTGACCTCTGAGTGCCCCAGCCATGCAAGTGGTACACATGTATTCACATATGCAGACAAAACATTCATACACATAAAAAATTAAAAATGCTAGGATAAAGGCAAAATACTAATAAAAAATAGTATAAAGGAAAAAAGGAGAAATGACAGTAACAAGGTGAAGTATCAGGGGAGCTCTTTCTGAGTACTCTAGGATTAGACTCTGCAGTGGGTGATCAGGAACACTGTCAGTTGAACTGGCAGACCTCTGTCTTGCCATGATTAACACTGCTGTGAGCCTGAACTGGCCGTGGGTTAAAAGTCAGCCAGAGCAGACTTCACTTGAGTAGCTTCCCTTTGAGTGTAGGGGCCCTCTGTTGGCCATAGTTAGCTTTGCAGACTGTGGGCCTGACAGGTTTTCCCATCCTCCGGAGACTTAGGAGTTGTTATCCACAAGAGCCTCATACTTGAGGGCATCTCCCAAGTGTGTTGGGAGTAAAGGAAGAAAAACACACCACAAAGATCTTTATAGACAGGCCTGTCCCTTTACTTTGAAAACTCACTTATTGATCCTGCTGGAGAGCTGCAGCTGTGGAGAGATAATTCCCTATAGCTCTAGAATTCTAAGTCTTTACAACAGGACCTTCCTGGCAAATAGATGCCTCTTAAGGATGACCGACCCACTGACCTCAAGCTTAGGGCTACCAGACTCCATGTTATTCTCAGTTGAAGAGATCTGCCCCTAGCCACTAAGAGCAAGATGTCTTCCTCCTATAGTCCTCACTGTCTGACCCCAGCCTCCAGCCACCTGCAAACTCTTCATACCTACCTCACCCTGGGTCTGTGGTCAGTTGATTTCAGAGTCCTTGATTTGTAATTATCTCTTGTTCTTGGGCCCCCCAAGGTATCAGTCTTAAATAGTAGGTTCCTGGTCAAGGTGGCACCCAGCTACAGCCCTCCCAAGTCATGAGGAATGACAATATGGAACTGCTCAGCAGTGTGAACCATGCGTTCTCACCAAAACCCAAACGGAATTGAGGTTCCCTACAACTGTGAGCTTGTGTGCTGAGCAGTATTGCTCTTCACCATGGCCACCTGTGTTTCCTTTTAGCTAGGCTTCTGCTCTCCACCCACACACACTGGAGCTGCACCACCAGAACTATTTGGCTTTGAATCCCCCGTGGGCTTCTCCAAGCTCTCCTGTCACTCCTTTGTGATATCTAATGCTGGTCCCTTTCTCCCTCTGGAATCCAGTCTGCTGTATTTGATCCTGGTTCTTCTCCTCTATCATTCACATGTACCAGCTACTAGCCTACCATTTTTGTCCTGAGTACTTGGTGCTTAGAGTGATATAGGTTAGTGAGGGAATGAGATCTGTAGCCATGTTACAAGTTTTTGAGAAATGGATGCCATCATGAGAAAAGTATATGAAACCTGGTTGAGAGACCTACACACAAGCAGAGGAGTTCGAAGGAGGAAGCTGAGGGTGAACAGAGAGTTGAGGGCATGTTTGTTCAGTTAGGATGGAGAGATGTGAGCATATTTCTTTTTTTTTTAAAGATTTATTTATTTTATTTATGAGTACACTGTAGCTGTCTTCAGACACACCAGAAGAGGGCATCAAATCTCATTACAGATGGTTGTGAGCCACCATGTGGTTGCTGGGATTTGAACTCAGGACCTCTGGAAGAGCAGTCAGTGCTCTTAACCACTGAGCCATCTCTCCAGCCCCGTGAGCATATTTCTTATTGAAGAGAGAAAAAGGTTTAAGCCGGATTGTGCCACCGGCTGCTAGGTTTTCTGTTGTGCCTGGAGGGAAGAATGAATAGATGATGTCCATCTGTCATACCGTGTTTGCAATTAATAGCAAGTATTGGGAAACAACCTACACAAAACAGAATAGTAGGGCTTATGTGTAGAGGAAAGAGGTTGGAAGAAGCTTCTATGGTAAGGAAATAATACAAGAATTGGAGAAGCTTTCACAGAGACATAGTTCATGAAGCACAGAGTCACTGGTCAGCTGTTGACTATCCTCTTCCATCTTACATGGAACAGTAGAATGCTGCCATTGGATTAGGCTAGAGTTATATTGGGCAAGTAGAGGACAGTCCTGGAGGAAGCCATTAAGAATATTGACTACTTAGAAAAAGTTTGGCTAATTATTCATGGATCCTAAACAGAACAGAAGAGAAGGAAGTCAGATAGGAAGAAATATGAAAAAGAAACAGAAAGTCAAGAGAAAGCTACCAGTGAAATTGGAAAGCATATATGGTGGGGAAAAAGTGGTTGCTTTGAAAAATAAACATTTAGGAAACTTCAAAATAGCTCTAGGGGGATGGCTCGGTGGTATAGTGCCCCTGGCTAATGGGTAAGGTCCTGAGTTTGATCTCCAAGGCCTATTCCAAATACATATATACACATAATTCTACATATTAGTAAATATTAATCAGTGGCTATTTGTCAGTTCACCCCTCAGCATGTCAATATATAGTAGAGAGCACAGAATTTCATTGTATTACACATACTGAATTACCCAGTGGCCTTTACACTGCAGTAACCCTATAGCAGGGTTCTCAGCCTGAGCCTCACAAGAGTCCCATATCAGTATTCTGCAGAGTAGACATTTACATTATGATTCATAACAGTAGCAAATTACACTTATGAAGTAACAACAAAATAATTCTATGGTTGGAGGTCACCATAACATGAGAAACTGTATTAAAGGGTCACAGTACGAGAAAGGTTGAGAACCTCTGCCCTATTGGATTTCTCCAAACTAAAACATGGGACTAAACCTGTGTGCTTTAAGAGATGATAGTCTACGATTTTCATATTGGGAATTTGCAGGAACATATGTGTTCTGAAGTCAGTAGACTCAACCCTGTATTTATGACAAGGAGGAGGCAGAGAAAGTTCAATTCTGGCATCCATGCTTTCTCCACTGTCCCTTTTCAGTCAGTCCAGGACCCCAGCCATTGGACAGCCATCCCTCTCAGCGATACCTCTCTGTGGACGCCCTCCTGTCACACAATGGCGTTACCTTAACAGGGATTCCAAAGTCAGTCAAGCTAATTAATAATAAGTTTTTTAACAAATAAAAAACTTTAGGGAAGGACTTAACAGGATTTTTGTTTGCTTGTTTATTTTAGTCTTCCAATGAAATATAAATTTTCAAGGAAGAAGAAAAGATTCAACAGATGTTATATTCACCTGTACCTCATTGTCATTGTTAATAAAACTGTGTAAATAACAATTTACATTGTTCCATTTCACCTCATATAAGATTTTTCAGAATTTATAACATAACCAGCAAATGATAGAATGTTCTTGAGATAAAATAAAAATAATTCACTATGTATTACAAAGAAAAGTAAATTATAAGTTATTATTATTCTGCATTTTCAAACTCAGCTAGAGTCTCAATATCACACTTTCCTCAAGGATGTCATGACTATTAATTCTGAGACATGTCATTGTGAGATATAAATATATACCCATGGAAGAGGGATAATTCAGCCTCCTTGGGAAACAAGGTTCTCAAAATGCTGGTAACTGAACAAACTCATGTTTGAGTGTGGCTCCAACTTCCAAATGTTTCTGGACAGTAAGAACTGTCTGCTTATCTCTCCTAGTGACCCTTTCCAAATCTTTATTAAAATTTTAACAATATGTTTTTTTAAAAAACATTTTCCTATTTGGCGTGAAGAGATGGTTTGGTGATTGAGAGCGCTGACTTTTCTTTCAGAGGACCCAGGTTCAATTCCCAGTGCCCATATGGCAGCTCACACCTGTCTGTAACTCATCCATATGGTACAAAGACATATGCAAGCAAACTACCAATACATAAGAAAGAGAGAGAGGGAGGGAGGGAGGGAGGGAGGGAGGGAGGGA
>NW_021620459.1:915527-918753 GCF_004785775.1 Grammomys surdaster | reverse complement strand
AGAGGGAGGGAGGGAGGGAGGGAGGGAGGGAGGGAGGGAGGGAGGGAGGGAGGAAGGAAGAAAGAAGAGGCATTTTCCTGTTTATTGAGCAGCTTTGAAGCTGCCACTTAGCAGCATTCAGTTTACCTTTCAGGGTAACAAACAGGTACTGCACAGCTTTCCTGAGTGCCCTCAGATCGAACTCCTAGAGCCACTTTCTGAGGCGATGCTGGCCGCTGCTGGCTCTCTGATGTTTGTAATGCATCATGAGCACAAACTCATGTTTTTATACCTTCTCAACAGTGTTTATTTAAACCTTTTACTTTTAAGTCAGTGTTTCAGAAAAAGACACTGGAATTTTCCTTTTCAAAGATTGTCTATGCATAAAGGACATTTACCTGTGTTTAAAAGAAAAGAGAACTCCTTTGGCACCAAGCCCAGTACAATCTACAAGTTGGACTTTTTTTTTTCTTTCATTTTTTTTCTTTGCTCTATTCCTTTGAAATACAGAAAAACACTATTTTCCACTTTTTTTCAGGCTGCCAAGGGATGAAATGCTTTGATCCTCAAACTAGCACTAAAGCACTTCTGCCAGGAGCAAGACATGACAAACACATAGAACTTATTCTCCTTTTTCCTAAACCAAGGCCGCCCTTGATATGGCCGCTAACATTGGGGAGCCTTCCTTTATGACAATATTACACCCCAAACTGACAAATGGTTGGTAAATTGAACATTTACAAGGGACTAGGATGGCTGTGAGTTAGCCCAATGACGGGATTATTGTAGGTCCACTTCCCAGGGGCCCACCCAATGCAGCCAAAAAGGAGTGCGTGGTGCTGGGAGTGGGTGCAGCCTACATGGCCTAAGACAGGGCCCTCACCCTCCTTTCACCCACATCGGAGTCCCTTGACGTTGCCCATCGTCGACAGCCTAAAACCTTCAACCATCGATGTGACTCGTCTCACATCAGTGTTTTGGGGTTGTGAACTTGTCTAAGACCCCCCATAATTAGACATCCAAATTCAAAATTCACATAGTTGGGATTGATCATAAGATGCCTTCTCTAACTAAACAGAGAAGGGGGAGATGCCAGAAGCCAGGACCCTCGCCCTTACCCTCACCCCCTACCTTTCCCCACCTGCACAATGTCCTCTGAAGCTTGGCAACTGCAAGATCCTGCTTAGCAACTGCAGATAGACTCAAAGCAGTGTACCATATCATCTTAAGAATAGCAGGGAGACCATAACTCAAGCAGTGTACCATATCTTCTGAAGAACAGCAGGTAGATCATAATTCAAGGCAGTGTACCGTATAGACCATGACATGTTTCAAGGCACAGGCCAAGAAGATTTTGTACTTTTCCACCATCTGGCCCCTCTTACCCCCTCCCCTTGTGAAACATGCTATAAAAAAGCATTTCATGTTCAAAAATAAATAAATTATTTATAAAAAAAAAAAAAAAAAAGAACTTATTCTCCTTCATGTAAACGCTGAATACTCTTCAGAGAGTATCTGAAGACTTATCCATGTCCTCACTCTGAGAAAGCACAACCGCTCTAAAATCAGGAAACTAGAAAGCTGGTGATGACTAGGAAGTCAGTGCCCGGCATTTGGAGCATTTACTTGTGAGGCTTTGAAGTGATATGATATGAAGGACTTGTTTCAGAATAATTGAGGTGAGAGGTGAGGACCAAAAAGCAAAATAAGACTCAGGAGTTGACAGTGAGCTTGAGCTTCATCATGTAACATAATAATATATAAGGAAGGGTCAGTATTCTGTGTGCTTTTGTCTGTCATTGAATTGTCAATGATACAGTGCATGTTTACTGTCGACCTTCTAATTGTAGCAGCAAAAATCTCAACAAGAAAGTTTGTTAAGTGACCAAATATAGAGCTAGTCCAAAACATACCCAGTACCCATTTTTCAAGCCCCGCAGTTAAATATGGGCTCTCAGGCTCTGAACACTGCCTTGTGTCAACTCCAGTCACTTTGCCCATGGCCTCATATTTCTAAGTATAACTCTCAAATCATCAAGTCCACACACACCCTCCCCACAGAAGATGCCGGTGACCCAGCATTCTCAGTAGAAATCATGCAGTACTTAGCCGGGTGGTGGTGGTGGTGCATGCCTTTAATCCCAGCACTTGGGAGGCAGAGGCGGGCGGATTTCTGAGTTCAAGAGTTCAAGGCTAGCCTGGTCTACAGAGTGAGTTCCAGGACAGCCAAGACTACACGGAGAAACCCTGTCTCAAAAAAAAAAAAAGAAAAGAAAAAAGAAATCATGCAGTACTATTCATAGTAGCACAGCTTAAGTCATGAGTTGTCCCTGAACCAGTGCCTAGAGCCACACCCCTACAGCCTATTCACCAGCTTGGGCTCAAGCAATTTGCCCATCTGTGCTGGCTAGTGTTTTGTCAACCTGACCAAGCTAGATTCATTCAGGAAGAAGGAGTCTTAATTGAGCCAGGAATGGAAGCTCCAATGTCAGGATAGAGGATGAGGGAGATGCCTAGCAGGTAAGGAAAGGGAGAAGGGAGAATTCCACTTTCCTCAGCATCTTGCTGGACCAACTAGGTGATGCCCACATGTAAGAGATCAGTCTGCTATACTGCATCTACCTATTCGCAGGCTGATTTCAACTGAGAATCCTCCTAGACACACCCAAAAATAATGTCCAATCCTTGGCCCAGTCAAACTGGCACAGAAGATTCACTATCCTGACCTCATAAACTTGATGAAGCATGATTCTTTCTCTAAAACACAGGCTATATTTCAGTTCTTGTTATACAGTGGTTTCTACTGTATCAAAGAGATGTAGAGTAAAAATGTCTATTTTTACAGAGGTGATGTTTCAGTATTAATTATTTTGTGGTTCTCATCTAAAATTCATCTCCTGATTTGTTCTTATTTTTTTTCTCCTCCAGGGGTAATTTCATATACCGAGTATCTTTTCTTGCTTACAATCCTCACAAGTAAGTACATCATACCACTTCTCTTTACAGCTGGCATGTGGCATTCATGTCCTTAACAAACAGGACTTTTGAAAGTCAGTATATGCCTCTTTGTCACTAAACACATTGGTAATAGGGATGGGGAGATGGCTCAGTGGGTTAAAGTAAAGTGCTTACTATACGAGCGTGAGAGCGTGAGGTGATCAGCACTCAGGAAAAGCCAGGCGTGAAGGTAGTCCCAGATAAGAGAGAGAGAGAGAGAGAGAGAGAGAGAGAGAGAGAGAGAGAGAGA
>NW_021620459.1:912348-915517 GCF_004785775.1 Grammomys surdaster | reverse complement strand
AGAGAGAGAGAGAGAGAGAGAGAGAGAGAGAGAGAGAGAGAGAGAGAGAGAGAGAGAGAGAGAGGCAGAGAGAGAGACAGAGAGAGAGACAGAGAGAGAGACAGAGAGAGAGACAGAGAGAGACTGACTCACTGACTGGCTAGCCAGTCTAATGAAACAGCAGAAAAATCTCCAGATTCTTTAAGGGCAGAAAGTGGAGGGCAGTAATGGAAGTCATCCAAAGTCCTGGCTTCCATGTGTGCACACAAATGGACTCACAGACACCACACACACACACACACACACACACACACGGGAACCTTAACAAAATAATGTTAAATTACAGTGTGTTCTGAGCTCTGTCTCCTTATACCCAGAAACTTGGTGTCTGAAACAAAACAGGGTGAGAGAAATCATGGTTAGTTTTCTCAATCTGAGAAAAAGGGAAAGAAAATAATCATGGTTAATGTTCTCTGAGAAAGCCTTGGGGGGGAATATTTTGTTGTTTTATTTTTTGGGGGAGTGGGAGATTGGTTTTGCTGAGAAAGAGAGTCTCACAGTGTGTCCCAGACTGGCTTGGAACTCTCTTGAACTCACAGAGATCTACATGCCTGTCTCTGGGATTAAAGGATGGGCTACCATGTTTGGCCTCTTAGGGATTTTTTTTAAAAACAACTTTATTTGACAGTGAACAATATTCTTGTCCTTCAAAAGTATTCTAGTGGTGAAAACTAGGAAAAGACCAAGGAACTCCCAGACATGGATGACACTAAGTACTCTTGGTGACTTAATGCAGCATACCTTGCTGCATTCTAAAACAAAACAGTACGTTAGTGAAAAGTATAAAATCTGCTGTTCATGGTTCATAATGCTGTACCAGTGTTAATATCTTAGACTTGCTAAGTGTTCGATAGATGCGTAAAACTTTACATGTTCTATTAGAGGTATATTGGCCTGCCACTATACACTATTATAGTATGTCAAAAAAATAGCAAAATTAAAAGTTAAAAAAATTAAGAAAGTAAATAATGATAGTAACAATAATAATGAAATAATGATAATTGCTATGAAACAAGCAGGAGTGCTGTGAGAGTAGAAGGAAGCCAGAGGTAGAGGTGAAGAACAAGTTCTCATGGGATTTGTTGTAAAGGGCGAGCAGCACAGCCACGGCTCATGGGAGATGCCAAGACACAGGCATGTTAACATCAAGTACTATTTGAAAGACAACCCTGTTTGTGGCCCCATGAGGAGAACAACAACATCAACCAACCAGAGCTCCCAGGGTCTAAACCACCAGTCTGGGAGCACTTAGTGAGGGACCCATGGCTTCAGCTGTATATGTAGGGGAGGATGGCCTTGTTGGGCATAGGTGGGAGAGGAGGTCCTTGGTCCCATGAAGGCTGGATGCCCCAGTGTGGGGGAATTCGTGGGTGGGGAGGTGGGAGAGTATGGGGCACATCCTCATAGAAGCAGGTGGAAGGGAGGATGGGATGGGGGGTTCCTGGATGGGGGGGGGGGAGTGATAACATCTGAAATGTAAATAAAATATCCAATAAGAAAAAAGAAAAAAAAAGACAACCCTGTCTCAAAAACAAAAGGAAAGAAAGAAAAACTGAAGCAGATCCTCTTTTCTCTGTTCAGCTCTTGCCCACATACTTTCTGGTCATTTATTTCAATTTTGAAGGTTTTTCTAGCTACAGATACTTAGCTTTCACCAACAACTAAATAATTGCTCCTTGTTCATTTCCTTGCAGAACCTCACTCTGGGTTCCATGTTGCTTTTAAAATGCTGGATGCAGATGGAAATGAGATGATTGAGAGAAAGGAGTTTGTTAAGGTGAGCACATGCTTGTCGTGGGGGTTATTATAAAGCACCTGGGGCTTGTGTAGTAACTGTACATTTCCTTAAAAACCAAAGCCATCTTCACTCTTTACATATGGAGCATCAAACCATTTGCATGTTCAAAACTATTTTCTAATGGCTCAGCAGTTCAGAGCACTTACAGCTCTTACAAAGGACATGGTTTGTTTCCCAGTATCCATATAACACCCATGTAACTGTCTGTAACTCCAGATCTGATGCCCTCTTTTGACCCCTGAAGCACCAGACACACATGGTGCTCAAACCTGCATGCATGTACAACACTCATGTATATAAAATTAAAATACATAAATGTTCAAAAATACTTTCTGAAATACAGTCTTGGGGACATTGACAAGTGACTAAAGTGTAAGATTCTAAAAAGAGAAGTGAACTTTGAGCATCTGCATTTTCATGATTTTGCTTTCATGACTTCAGTGTATAATTATAAAGTCAAGAGGGATTCATAGACCATATGCCTTAAAGAATGCCTCTTAACCATATGTTTTAAACTAGTCTCATATCAAGAAAGAATAATAGAAATGTAAGCCTTCATGAAGAGTAATTAAGCAAAAAAGTATGAATTGGTGCAAATTTTTTAGGAACTAGATACAGCTAATATTTGAAAAGATGTAAATATAGCTGAAGTGTTTAATAATATGATTTCCAAATCTCCAGACAGGGAAATCCATTCTGTTTCTTAAAAGTAGGTAATGATATGAAAGAAATCCGTTAGTGTAAACTGTTGGGCATGCTCTGTAGTTGCATGCAGAGGGATCTGTGGATATGTAGTCCTTAACTTAGTTGATTGATTGTGGGCACCACTGGTAAACTAACGGGGGTACACAACTGACAGATACTTATTATCTGTGTACATAAATGACTGGTCTGCAGCATTTTGGTTGGTTGGGTTTGGGGTTTCAAGTTTTGGTGGAGTTTTGGATTTTGTTTTCCTTTTTTTTTTTTTCTTTTTTTAGGTTTTTCGAGACAAGGTTTCTCTGTATAGCCCTGGCTGTCCTGGAACTCACTCTGTAGACCAGGCTGGCCTCAAACTCAGAAATCCACCTGCCTCTGCCTCCCAAGTGCTGGGATTAAAGGTGTGCGCCACCACCGCCCAGCTGGATTTTGTTTTCCAAGATAGGGTGTCTTTATGGAGCTCTGGCTGTCCTGAAGTCACTATGTAGACCAGGTTAGCCTCAAACTTACAGAGATCCACCCTCCTTTCTCTTCCCATTGCTATGGCTAATTTTTAAAGCCTTGAGATGTGACACAAATAGCTCTCCTCTCTCTCTCTCTCTCTCTCTCTCTCTCTCTCTCTCTCTCTCTCTC
>NW_021620459.1:903379-912338 GCF_004785775.1 Grammomys surdaster | reverse complement strand
CTCTCTCTCTCTCTCTCTCTCTCTCTCTCTCTCTCTCTCTCTCTCTCGTGTCTGTGTGTGTGTGTGTGTGTGTGTGTGTGTGTGTGTGTGTGTGTGTGTGTGTGTAAACAAATTTCTATCTGCTTTCAAAGTTAAACACATGCTTAGCCTATGATTTGGGAATTTTATTCCAAGATTTAAGTCAAAAAAAAAAAAAAGAGAGAGAGAATATGTAGGTGGGTGTGCTGACTCAAGCTTATAACCCCAAAACTTGGATAATTTTGGAGGATTGCCATGATTTCTAGACCAGCCAAGGCTATATAGAGTGAATTCTAAGCTAGCCTAGGCCACAGAGAGAGACCCTATCTCAAAATAGCTGGCAAGTGAATCTCTCTAAGTTAAAGCTTGGTCTATACACCAAGTTCCTGGCCCACCAAGGCTACATAGTGAGACCCTGCCTCAAAGAACTTGAAGATAGAAAGCATATGTCAGGACCTGGATAGGTATGTGTTGCAGTTTTGTCCATAATAACTCCAATCTGGGAACAACCAAAATGTTTGTCAAAAGTGATTAGGTAAATAAATGTTATGTATTCAGTAGAAGTCTACTCAGCAGCAAAAAGGGACAAAGAATTAAGCAATCACAACAGCAAGGATGAATCCAAATGATAAAAAGTATAAACTGTGTATATACAGTTCTTTGTGTTGGTACTAAAAGAAAGCAGACCATTGGTTGTCTGGAGCCCAGGAGGAATAAGGGGTTGATTGCCTGCAAGAGGAAAGGGAGGGAGAGAGAAGAAAGGCTGGAATACGGAAAATACTTGATCACTGTGGTTATGTGACTCTGTAAGGTATATGTTGTTCTCTATAAAAATTCACCCAGTACATCTTTTTGACACTGTTTAATACCATAGCTTTGAAAATGGTTTGTTTAATACAAGAATCTATCACAAAGCCTTGGAACAGAGGAAGAGCAGGAAAGATCTTAAATAGAGAATGAACTATAAAACAGTTGAACCCCTCAAAAAGTAGGCTTGCCAATGCTTCACATCGTTAGCAGTGATCCAGAATAGACTAGTCCACCTACGCATATGAGGAGGCAGGATAAATGATGTGACCCCTGAGTGGGCTGTAGAGAGGTGGATGGAGGCTTGGGGCTCAGGTGTATAGACTGCTTTACCTGCGGTCAGTAGGAGTGCTGAGTCTGTTAATGTTAAAAGCCTGTTAAGTAGGGGAATCACCTTTTAGAAATTGAGACACTAGGCTAGGGAGATGGCTCAGTGGCTGAGAGCACTTGCTGCACAAGTATGAGGACCTGGATTCAGATCTCAGCTCCCACATATGGCCATGCACTTCTAACACCAGTGCAGGGCCTCACAGGAGCTGGCTGGCCAGCCAGCTTAACAAAAACTAGGGAATTTCCGATTCAGCAAGAGACCCTGTCTCAAGGAATAGGCAGAGAGTGATAGAAAAGGGCACCCATCATGGTGGTGTTGCCTCTGCATGAACACAGACACACACGCACATGCACACACACGCACACACACCCCTACACCTACAAACATACATACATATTGCATGCACGCATGCACACCCAACAATAAACAAATGAACAAAAATACCTAGATAACAACACATGATTAAGTTAAATGTCTGATCTAGAATGAAGGCTTTTCTTTTAGTTGGATAGACTAATTTAAATTCCTTCTTACTTTTCTTGCTTAAGTATATATGTAGTGTATTCTCTGCAGTTCCCAATACACTCAGGAGGCTTAAGGCAGAGGATCACAAGGTTCACAGCAACCCAGGTTAAATGGCAAGTTCCTGTCCAGAAAAGATATTTTACAATAAAGAGCAGCAAATATGTAAAGATACTTGGCAAAGCAGCCTTGATGTAGAATCCTCAGATTATGATTTACTTGCAGCCATTACAATTCTACCCTGAGTAACTAGGAGCAAACTTACCAGCAGCATGCTTTTGCCACAGCTCAGAAATAGTTCTCCTCGGTCTCATTTCCAGTGATGGAAGTAGTTGTTTTGCCAAGAGCAATAAGCAGAGTCCCAGAGCCAGAAAGCCCAAAAGATAAGCAAATCTTGAAAAGAAAGAAATGACAGAGGGAATGTTCACCAACAGGCTATACATAGCAATTGAATAGACAGGGACTGACTGGAGACATCTGAAGTTGTGTAGGTCAGAGGAATTACAGAAACATTTCAAAGGAGAGGGAAGCAGACTGGATAGATGGCTTAGCAGATGGACCCAGGTTCAGCTCCCCAGATAATGGTAGCTCTCAAACCCCAGTTCCAAGGAGTCTTGTGCCCACTTCTGACCTTCATAGGCAATAGGCACACACATGGTGCACATGTATACCTGCAGACACAACATTTATATTCATAAAAGAAAATATTTTGAAATTTTTTAAAGAGAAATAGGGACTGGGAAATAAATAAGAATTGCAAAATTACTATCAATAAATTTAAGAAATTATTTCGAGATTGTTTTTATTTTGTGTGTATGTACATATATGTACATGCATGTGTATACATGGAGCATACACATCCCATGGACATGTGTCAGAGTCAGTTCTCTCCTTCCACTGTCTGGATCCCATAGTTCAAACTTGAGTCATCAAGCTTGCCTTTAGTATTTCACGCCACCTCACAAGCACCCCTCTGAGATAGGTGATAATTAAAGAAGGAACTTAAACCTAAGGAAGGAACTATGGGTGCACACATAGAACCTGTCAGTGCTGTAGTTTACAAGATACCATTGCTGTCTAATGTCTACCTTAGAGCCAAGAAACACATGGATTTATGACAGTCATTCAGGTAGAGGTGCCGTGAGGTATTGAGTTGATCCTGTCGGGTTAATCAAGCTGTTAGAGTTTGTACATGTGTAATTCTCCGAGACCTGGATAAGCTTTGTGTTTTATTCCTGGTAGTCATGAGGTATGTATCTTTACAGTAATGAAGTCAGAGGTGATTTTCTAAGACAGACTGAAGAAGAGCCCCTGGAGGTATCACCAGCAGACTTACAAAGCTCAGAGTTTGTTGCATTTCAGTAATGTGGGGCGGGGGGTAACATGAGAAAAAAAAATCACAAAGCTATAGAATGTTTCCAGTTACAGTAGATCGTAGATACCTTCAAGATTGTTGGCAGAATACCCAAGGTTGGTCTATGACTTCCACATGCAAAGAGAAAGAGAGAGAGGGAGGGAAGGAGGGAAGGAGGAGAAGAAGGGAGAAGAGACGAGAGGAGGAGAGGAGGGGAGGGGAGGGGAGGGGAGGGGAGGGGAGGGGAGGGGAGAGGAGAGGAGAGGAGAGGAGAGGGAGAAGAGAAAATATCATCAGTTGTTTGAAGGTTAAAGATATAAAGCTAACCTTGTACATCTATGAAGGGTTCTTGGTACTGACTACAGAATTGGAACTTGATAGACAAGTAGACTTACATGTATGTCAATTTTTGAAGAAAGTATTTTCATTTATATTTATTTTATCTGTTTTACTTCCATGATCCTTGTATTAACAAACCTAAGTATATATTATTGTATATATAGATATTATAGATAACATATATAATATATATTACATATATATAATATACATTATCTTTTGAAAGTGTCCTAAAATTTAAATTGCCTCAGTTTATGACTTTGATACTTAGAAACATTTGTGTTTTATTAACATCTGGATAAAAACATTGTGTTAGGAAGTACTGTGCTTACTTCTTCCCCTGAGAGCTGGTGAAAGAGTCACCATCCACATGAATTGCTCTCTGTCAGGTGTGATAAACAGTGTGGACAGTGATCAAAGCCAGTAATAGTTAATCCGTGTAATCTTCACCTTGATAGATGGTACATCTGCTGTGGGCTAAGTGCCAGGGTTTTAAAGCAGCTCCTCTAGACAGTAGATTAATGACTAGTCTGTCCACTCTTTAGGTGGTCCTTTCATTCCGAATTGCTTTCACACTGGTGGCAAGCACTGTGCTGTTCAAATAGGAGTTTGTCCAGCTACATACACCTGCTAGAGTTGCTGCTAACTAAGTAGGAAAGCCTTCGGGAGAGTTTAGCCTCCATGGTCTTCAGTGAGTCTCCCATTCCCGAATGTAAACTGTCCTGGCAGCAAAGAGAAGCAAAACTGACTCTGCATAACTCATTTGCAGCCTGAAATTGAAAGTGTTGATGAACAGAGTTTCAGAAAATTGATTCAACAATACATTCTTGGTCTTTCAGAATTTATACCCAGCAAATGGGCGCTAAAGGGCCTTTTACAGCTTACTTGCTTTAGCTTGACCTATCTGTGTGTATGACATAGCATCCCTGTGCCCAAATCCTTGCTCTTCCGAGCTTGGCTCTCCTTACCCCACTCCTTCAGGCACTTTCAAGTGTCATCAAGGAAAGCCTCCTGGAGGAAGCCTCCCAAACCCCAGCAGTCTCTCCCCCACGCCCACTTCAATGGGTTAGCTCAGTACCTGCCATCACTCTACTTGTTTATTCTCTTCTGCCCGTTAGAACGGAGGCTCAGTGATGGCTAGGGTGCTTTCTGTCCCTCACTGCTGTCTCCCCAGTGCATCCAGAAGTGCCGTTCTCATAAAGCACGCACATACAGCTTGTTACCATGAGCCGGGTCCTATTCTACCATGTTAGAGAGAGTCAAGAAAGACCCTCTGGCCTAAGTGTTGGACTGAGGTGTTTATGATCATATTCTCAAATGGAAATGTCAATACAAAACTGAATACAAACCCTCTAAAGTTACATTTAGTTGAGGAGGAGAGAGGTGCGCGCAGGTTCACAAATTTTTGTATCTGTGTCTATGTCACACTGGACCCAGGTCCAATTCCCAGAATCCACATGATAGCTCACAACGCTCTGTAACTATAGTTTCAAGGCCTCTAGGACCCTCTTCTTATCTCTATAAGCAACAGGAATTACAGTACTGCACACTCATACACTCAGGCAAAACATCCTTTTATGGTGTTTTTCAAATTACTTATTTACACAATAACTTCTGAGAGAACAGTTTTTATTTTATGTGTATGGGTGTTTTGTCCACGTATTTTCCATGTACCACATGCATAAACTACCCATGAAGGCCAAAAGAGAGCTTCACATCCCTTAGAACCACTTGGGTGGTCAAACCAAATCTAGATTCTCACAATAGTTCTCAACCTGGGGTCGCATATCAGATATCCTGCATATCAGATGTTTACATTATAATTTATAACAGTAGCAGAAGTACAGTTGTGAAGTAGCAACAAAATAATTTTATGGTTGAGGGTTATTACAGCATGAGGAACTGTATTAAAGGGTCACAGCATTAGGAAGGAAGCATTAGGAAGGCTGAGAACCACTGCTCTTGTAGAGTCTACAAGAGAGCAAGTGCTGAAGCCTGTGATAAACTTTCACCAGTATTAACAAATAATCTAGAAGTGAAGGAAGGTACATTAACAATACTTTGACTCAAAGGAGATAGTGCCACAGATGCTACAGATAGCCAGGTCCAGACATGGAGTGCTCTGACGCAGTTCATGTGGGTTCAGATGAAATGCACTCATTTCTTAAACAAAACTAACAAGACATGGCATCTAACAATGAACAGCCTCTATCAGAAGCCTAGAAATCACTGTCCCAAACTCTTTCCATGAAGAGACATTCAAGTGCAGATGGATTCACTGGATTAAAAAGGGGGTAGTGCCAAACTTCTACAAGCCCTTCAGAAACACAAGACAAAAGAAAACAAGCCCAGAGTGTTCCTGGTAACTAAAACCTGGGAAAGACCTGCCAAGAAGTAAATTTTAGTCCTATTCTCATGAGCCAAAATGTAGAAGCACTTACCAGAAAAGGCAAACCAATCCCTATGTAAAGTGCAGAATGAGGTCAAGACATAAATACCAGTGAGTTCCGAAGGTAAGACCAACAAATGACAGTGACAGAGTAGAAGAGGCCATGTGTACATATGCTGTTTCTGTATTGACCTTTGGCTTTTTGAGACAGCTCTTATGTAACACCCAGCCTGGCTATGAACTCCTAATCCTCCTGCCTCCACCTCCAAATGCCACAGATCCAAACGCATGCACACCATGCCCAGCTAATCATGTCAGTATACACAAGGCACTTAACCAAATGAGTCATTGTTAAAAGTTAGTGAAGTAGGAAAGCAATGTCTTCATTCTGATAAAGAGCATTTACAGAAGCTTAGAAAGGCTGGAGCATAGCTCAGGAGCTCACATGCTAAACTGCATCAGACTCCGAGTTCAGTACAGCAGCAAGAAACTAAAAGGCAGACCTAGCATCTTGCTTGAGAGGTGAGGGATCCTGAGGGCCTTCCCCACAGAATCAGGAGCAAGGCAAGGAGGTATGTTTTTAACTCTTGTGTTCAGCATCTTGCTAGACATTCCAGTGATAACCCATTCAAGAAGAGAAAAATAAATAAAAACATACGTGAAAAGGTTAGAATGGAAGTCAAATCTGGCTTTTATCTCCAACTGACACAACTCCACAAAACAAGGAACCATCAACAAAAGCACAGTGCATTCAGACAAGTGAGACTAAGGTGAGCCCCAGATAGAAGGTTAGTATGAAGGAATGAAGTAGATTCCTGTGGTAGAAGCAGTTAGTTCCACTTAGAACACCAGGATTGAGTAAGTTTAACAGAAACCTTGCCCTGAAACCTCAAAGTGTTGCTGTTGGATCTGGAAAGCTGACTCAGCATTAAGAACACGTGTTACTCTTGCAGAGGACTAGGGATTAGTTCCAGCAACCACTTGATGGTTCACAACCATCTATAACTCCAGTTCCAGGGGATTCAACCCCTTCTGACCTCCATGGGCACCAAGCAGCCGTGTGGTACACATACAAATATACAGGCAAAACACTCGTAAATGAAGCTTTTTAAAAAGCAAAGAAAGTGTTGCTGATAAAACACAAGAAAGTCTAAATAAGTAGAGATACAGAATGTTGATAGAGTTTGAATGTGTCAAGACAAACCACCTCAAGTTGCAAATGACAAGCAGATATTTTTATAGAAACTGACAAAATGATTTTGAAATGTATGTGTGGGTTACCTACCATGCACAAAGCTCTGAGTTCTGATCCCCAATACAGCAAAAAGAAGGTTTAATTTTAAAAATTAAAAATAATTAAGTATACATGTCAAAGTAGAGAGCTGGAACATGTGAGTCTTGAGAAACAGAAGCAAAGCTGGCTGAGGCAGCAGCTGACATCAGGACTCAGTGCACCTTAGGTCTGTGGTACTAACATGGGGGTCAGTCAGTGGAAAACGACAGAGCACATACTTTGCATTCACTTACTTTTCCTTAAAAGCTCCAAGGCAAAAAACTTTTTAATTAACAAAATTGTGCTAGAACAACTGGTGTGTATAAAAAATTAGCCAGACACAAAAATAGTTAAACTTCCGAGTTGAAAATAGTATCAGATATCCTCAGAATCTAGGGGGGAGGCAGAGTCATTTGGTTTGGTGTGGTATGGTGTGGTTCTTGTGTTTTTGCTCACAGTTTGGGGGGGATGCAACTCCAAGGTCTCCTCCATGATAGGTAAATGCTCTACTGAACTTCAGCCCCAGCCCAATGCAGTCTCTTAGGGCACTGAAGGCAGTATCCACAAAAGGCAGACATGATGATTTCTCTTCACCACAATGAAAAATTTGTGCTGAAGAATGCCATGGGAATTATAGGCAGGCATATGGTGCATATCTCTAATACTGATGCTTCAGAGGCCAAGGCAAGAGGAATCACAGGTCCAAGGCCAGCCCAGGACACATGATGAGAAAATGAATGGGCAGGGAAGAGATTGAGAATAGAATATTTCCAGATACTTATCTAACAAAGGAACTGTATCTAAAATGTATAATGAAGTTTTACAGTTTGGTAACTTTTTTATGGTAAGACTATAGTTAACATTTTACAAGAAAAAAAGTACACAAATGAGTGATAAACATGGGAAAAGGTATCCCTAACATTAAGGAAATGCAAGTTTAAAAGCCATGGTGATACATACTACACTCCCAAGAGAATAGCTGCTATTAAAGAGGTCCATGACAGCAAATGCTCCAGAGGGCTAGGCATGCAAGCCTTTAATCTCACACTATAGAGGCAGAGGCTGGTGGATCTCTGTGAATTCAAGCCTGGTCTACAGAGCAAGTTCCAGGGTAGCCAGAGCTTCAGTTCACTTTGTAAAAGTAAACTTTGGCCATTTTAGTTTTGGTTTTAAATAAAGTTCAACAGTCCAGTTACCCTGCTGCATATTTAGTCAAGGAAAAATTAAACCGGTATCCATTAAATAAGATGTACAAAAAATGATCATGGCAGTTTGATTCATAGTAGCCAAAATAGCAGACAAGGACCACTAAGCAGATAAATAGTTGAATACTGTAGTCAGACAGTGTGACACAACTCACCAGTGAACAAGCCACAGGGATAAATCTCCAGACAACGCACTGAAAGAAAAAAGGCACATGCAAAACAATATGCATTATTCAGTTCCACTTGAAAACTAGGTGGACTTAATTAGAGGAAAAAACTAGAACTGCTTCCACAGACATTCAGGAAGACCAGATGGAGTACATACATCTTGAACTGCTACCAAGTAGACAAGGCTAGGATCTTCATTTTAACATGTAAACAGGAACCTAGCAGAAACTCTAGGTGAAGAACTGATGAGCTAACACTGCTCCTGCCTGAGGCCGAGTGCTGCTTACTGGGTAGTCCTGTAGAAGGCTCTTCTGTTTGTGGGACTGTGCTCATTCTTGCATGAAAGCAGTGAAGGTGCTGAGCGAAGGGAGGAATAGAAAATGTGAGTGTTAAGCTTGGCACTGCCATTGGGCTTTTAATGGTAGACCCAAAAGGTGAAACCAATGTAGAGGTTTCAGTTGTTTTTCTTAAGTCAGGAGGGACATTGAGCTGGGAGGGAGGGAGGCACGGAGGGAGGGAGGGAGGGAGGGAGGGAGGGAGTGAGGGAGGGCTG
>NW_021620459.1:861151-903279 GCF_004785775.1 Grammomys surdaster | reverse complement strand
GGCCGGCGACGCCGGCCCCCCCCGGGCCCCGGGGCGGGGGCCGGGGAGGGAGGGAGGGGTTTAGAGAAGCCCCATGTGCCCTTTGCCTAGACAAACATAGAAGGAGGTGCCAAGTATAGATTGATAATAGTGACTTAATGTCAGCAGTTTGTAAATTACTAACAAATCACATAGAATAAGTCCTGATGATTTGTTTCCTAATTGACTTAAGCCACAGTTTGAGATTTTGTACACATCTCATTTTTTAAAAATCCTTTTCTTTTAATTTGCTTTCCATCTGAAGACTGGTACAAATGACTCTGAAAGGTAGGTAGGTTATTTAACATACTCAGTTTTAAGAAACTGTTATAGTTTTATAATTAACAAAAATGTAAGTCATTGTGTTACAGATAAAAGGAAGGGTGTTTACAGAAAAGCCTTGTGTGCAGTATGTATTTTGCATTGTTGCTGTAAACTCTCAGTGGTATAAGAAACAAGCCTGAATTAAAAATCACTGAGAGGAAGACGAGGCACAAAGCCTTGCAGATGTAGAGCCTGTCTGTGAGAAGCTGCTCCTGAGCAGGAGACTCTGGCCACTGCAGCCTTTCCGTCTCTCCCTATAGTCTTACACAGCCAGTCAGCCCATAGACAAGAGGCCAGTGTCCTGTGATTACAGCCTAGCATCCGTTCTCGGGTTATTTTGAAAACCCCATTAAACAGACTTGTAAAGTTGTGTCTGTAATCTTTTCAGCTCCAGAAGATCATAAGTAAGCAAGATGGCTTCAAGACAGTTAAGACCAATGAGACAGAATACCAGGTATGTAAGTAAAGGTTTCCAAGGTTTCGAGGGTAATAGCTGTCATCTTCCCGGGTCATTGTGAGATTTATGAAGAATTTGGTGCCTCGGCACACAACCTACTAAGCTACAAAGGCATAAGCAGATGTCCTGCCAGTGCCCCACTCCCACCCCAGCCCCTGGGCCGTGAGTGCTTTGCTGTTCCTATGGATATGTGGAGGTCTGTTTTCTTTTGTTTTTCTTTGAGACAAGGTCTCACTCTGTAGTTCAGGCCAATCTTGAACTTGTAGCAATCCTGTCAGCCTCCCTAGCGCAAGGGTTACAGCTGTGTCACAGCCACATAGTTTGATTTTTGTTTTTGTATAAGCAATAGTATACTGTGTATTGTTCCACATTTATCATTTTCATAGTATATCTAAAGACTACATTCTTAATTTGTGTGGCAGTAGGGGAGGGGGTGTGTGTACACACAGCACAGGTGTGGAGATCAGATACAACTTCAGGTGTCTATCCCTGCTGGCCTTGGTTAGGATCTCCTGTCTCCAGCTCCCACCTCCACTCTGAGCACTGAGATTACAAACAGGTGCTACTGCTGCTTCTGACTGTAGGTTCTGAGAATTTAAGCTCAGGCCCTCACACTTGTGTGGTAAGTGCTTTACACACCAAGCCAGCTCCCTAGCTCACAATCTCATGCTCATTGTGGCTTCAGAGTACATTGTTGGATGGCTGTAATATTTATACTGTCATTCATCTTTTGGGAAATATTTAACATATCTATCATTTCATAGTTCATAAGGATACAAGGAATAACACTAGGATTACACTATTTTATACACATATGACTATATTTTAGTGATGACATACCAGAAATTCAAATTGTTGGATCAAAGAGTGTGACTATTGATAAGGTTATCAGACTGTGACAAATATTAACCAGTATGTTATATGGGACAAAAATGAGTTTTCAGTCCTACCAGTTGTGTATACCAATAGATCTCAACTGACAACATTCTATTAATTGTAACTTCATCTTGTGAGACTTTCTTAAACTTTTGAATCACTCCATCTTTAGAACATATCAATTTCAAATTGTATACATTATTAAAAATCACAGCCTCTGTCAGAAGCACTCAGGAGGAAGCAAAGGCAGGTGGATCTCTGTGGGTTCAAGGCCAGCCTGGTCTACAAAGCAAGTTCTAGGCCAGCCAAGGTTAGATAATGAAATCCTCTCAAAAACCAAAACACCTCCCCTCCATTGGCAGCATGTGATGCATTGTGTCTAGACAGCGAAATGGAGGAGGAATTTTTAAATTATTTATTACCTATACAGGGTTCTGCATGCATGTATGCCTGCATGCCAGAATTGGGAATCAGATCCCAGTGGTTGTGAGCCACCATGTGGTTGTTGGGAAATTAACTCAGAACCTCTGGAAGAGGAGCCAGTGCTCTTAACCTCTGAGCCATCTCTCCAGTCCATGGAAGAGAATTTAGTATCTGATACCAAAGTTGTCTTTTTAAGAAGAAATTTTTGTTTTAATTAAGTTAGTTCAGGCTGGAGGATTGCTCATTTGGTAAAGCATTTGCATTAGAAGCCCAAGGACATGAACTCAGTTCCCAGAACCCTTATAGAGGCTAGACTCCGTAGTGCATGCTTGTAATCCCAGCAAGGGAAGGCAGACAGGAGTATCCTTGGGGTTCTCTGGCAAGCTAATCTAACCTAGTTGGTAAACTCTGGGCCAGTGAGAGACCTTGTTTCCAAATAAGTGGACCATATCCTGACATATGACAACTAGGGTCACACACACACACAACACACACACACACACACACTGTTAAAAAATAACAATAATTAAGAGCTGGGGAAATAGCTCAGTGCCTAAAGCACTTGTATGCAACTCTAAGAACTGAACTTATATAGATGCTGGGCCTGGAGGGGCCTCGGTGATCAAAGATTTGCAGATACAGGGGTTCTGACAGCTCAAGGCCCAGATAGAGAGAGACCCTGCCTCAGTGCAGTGGAGAGTAATCAAAAAGGATTTCCTTCCTGCATCAGGCTTGAGCTTCCATGCATGCACAGCAAATACACCTGTGTCCACACATGGAATGTGCATGTACACATGCATACACCACACATACCAAAAGGCAGATATGTGTTAATACACGAATAAGAAACTCCTTGAAACAGGAGTGGAAACTTAGAAATAACTCTTTGCTTACAACAAAATATATTTAAATTATTAAAATAGTGCTACACTCCAGAAATCTCAGAATTCAGGACTCTGGAGTAGATTTGTAAGTTCAAGGCCAGTTTTGGTAAATTTTCAATGCAAGACCTTACCTCAAGGGTGGCTCTGGGGCAGGGGAAGGGACACTTGAGCGATAGCTCAGTAGTTAAAAGCACTGGCTGCTCTTCCAGAGTCCTGAGTTCAATTCCCAGCACCCACATGACGGCTTATAAACATAACTGTAGGCCTATGAGAGTCAGTACCCTCTTCTGGTGTACATACATGTATTCAGAACACCCATATACATAAACAGATCTTTAAAAAAAAGAAAATGAGCAAGGAGACTAAAAATGCAGCTCAGTGGTGGGACTTACAGAGCATGCCCAGAACCCTGGCTTCAGTCCGCAGCCCCACAGAAAGCAGGCATAGTGTACACTGCCACATCACGGAGGTTACTTCACTACAGGAAACCCTCTCTCAAAAGAGCAAAAGCTAAAGTAGACTTGTAAAGTGAAATCAGAGACTCTAAGCAGATGTGGAGCCAGCCTGACTTAAATCAGCCTGATTTAAATCTCGGTCTATTAGAAAACAATTACCAGGGTGTCAAGAGAGGAGTTAGCAAATATGATCAAAATACATGGCATGAAATTCTCAAGCCAGGTGTGGTGACAGAAACCTTTAGTCCCAGCACTCAGGAGCAGAGAGGCAGATAGTCTCTGAATTCAAGGCCAGCCTGGTCTACAAAGCAGCTTCCAGGACAACCAGGGCTGTTACTCAGACAAACTCTGTCTTGGAAAGTAGGGAAGAAAAGAAAAAAAATTCTCAAAGAATTAATAAAAAATATTTTGGCTACCATAAACTTATTATTTATGCTTTTACATTTGGTCTGATATTTGGTAAATGTCAAAAATAGAAGCTATACTGAAGGAAATGTCAAAGTATAACACTCTGTCTAAAAACATAGACAGCTTACAGACTTCAAAATTAGTAACAAGCACATTTTTATAAAGTTGAATTATTATTTCAGATTCCTGGGACAATCATAATAGCTACTACTAAGTAGCTCATCAGTAAATATTATCTAATTTTGGAATAAAAGAGTTTTCTTCTTAGCTTAAATTTGAGAACATTTGGCTATTTAGTTGATTGCCTCTGTAATCCTGAGGCAGATACCCTTAGCGTCATTAGGTCTGTAGAACCTTAGCACTATGGAAATTTGAATCTAAAAATTAAAAATTTCTAGTTCATAACCAAACTGAGTAAAAGAGAGAATAAAGACATTTTCACGGATGATGGTATCTATGTGGGCACTGGGCACATACAGACCTTTGCTAAGAGGCGCCAGAGAACTCCCTGCAGGCTTTGCTTGCCTGAGTCAGACAACCCCCATCTTAAACAGGTGGGTTCTGGAGAAAAGTTTTCTGAAGTACTGACAGAGTTCAATAATAACCCTGTCTGAACGGCCACTGAGTTCAGGGAGAAGTCAGCAGAGATGCCACAAGGACAGGGTTATGGATAGAAGGAGCGTTAGGCATTAGACTCCAGACCAGTGTGCTGTGGGGCTGCAGAGCAAGCCTCTGGGCAACTGTATCAAAAGCATTTCAAGAAGCATCGGAAGGCTTTACTCCATAAAGCCAGGTGAAGTGTAATCCAATTACACCTGTAATCCAAGCTGTCCTGAATGAGGGAGACAGGGTGGGCACCCTTGACTCTTTCTAGACTTTTTATTTTTTTACCCATTTAGTATGTTTGCTATGGGTTTTTCCTGTTAGGCATGTTCTTTCTCTTCCCAGTTTCTTTGGGACTTAGTGTCCAAGGATAATAAGTGGAAAAGAGAGAGAGGGAAGGTGTCCTGTTAGGCAAAAATAATAAGCAAATAGACTGCCCTCTTTCCCATCTTGTCCTACAGGACACACTTGTGGCTGTTTCTCCACGCCCCCACCCACAGGTTCCGTTTTGTCGTTTTGTTTTTTTTTTTTTTAATAGGAACCAACAGTGAAAGAGCCTGGAGTAAACACAACCCTTCAAGTGCGTTTCTTTGGAAAAAGAGGAGAAAAAAAACTTCATTATAAAGAATTTCGAAGGTAAACATAAAGATATTTATTTGGGAAATTTTTATATGTAAAAATTGAAGAAATTGAATATACACTTATTTCCCAGACCTGCAGACTGTAATCCAGCTGTTCTGAACCTGTGACAACCTTTTGGTAAACCTAGCTCCAAAAATATTGACATTATGATTCATAACAGGAGCAAAATTACAGTTATGAAGTAGCAATGAAATTAATTCTATGGTTGGGGGGAAGGTCACCACAATGTGAGGAGCTGTAGTAAGAAGGTCACAGCATTAGGAAGGCTGAGAACCAGTGCTGAAGCCGGGCAGTGGTGGCACACGCCTTTAATCCACTTTAAGCACTTGGGAGGCAGAGGCAGGCAGATTTCTGAGTTTGAGAGTTTGAGGCTAGCCTGCTCTACAGAGTGAGTTCCAGGACAGTCAGGGCTATGCAGAGAGACCCTGTCTCAAATAAAAAATAAAAATAAATAAATAAAATAAAAAAATAAAAAAGAGAACCAGTGCTGAAAACCTGGATAGTGTTTATTGGAGCTTTAAGCCATTTATCATTAAGAACTTAACCTATGGGGGCTGGAGAGATGGCTCAGTGGTTAAGAGCACTGACTGCACTTCCAGAGGTCCTGAGTTCAAATCCCAGCAACCACATGGTGGCTCACAACCATCTGTAATGGGATCTGATGCCCTCTTCTGGTGTGTCTGAAGACAGCTACAGTGTATTCATATATAATAAATAAATAAATCTTTTAAAAAAAAAAAACAAACAAAAAAAAAAAAAAGAACTTAACCTATAAAACAAAGTTCCTATTCTCAAAATATTCTAGCCTATTTTAGAATATAATGCATAATTTATAAAATACAATGATTCCTTTTGGTAATTTGATACTAGCAACTAAGAGACATGCCCTAGTTTCATTTTGGGGTGGGTGGTGGGTGGGTTGGTTGGTTGGTTGGTTGGTTGGTTGGTTGGTTTTTTTGAGACAGGATTTCTTTGTGTAGCCCTGGCAGTTCTAGAACTCACTCTGTAGACCAGGCTTGCCTTGAACTCACAGAGCACTGCCTCTGCCTCCTACCCAAGTGCTGGGATTAAAGATGTGTGTCACCACCACCACCACCCTGCCACATTGTTCTTAATACAGAACAAACCAGCCCAATAAGAGTCATGCACTGTATCCCTGAGCACAGCTCTGCTGGGGCCAGCCCTGGCTAATCTCAGCTGGATCTACTCTGCATTGAAACTGATCTGAGATGTGGGGACTCAGCTCTGGTGTGCAGAGGCCCAGCAGTAAAATACACATCCCAACAGCCATACTGCGAAAGCACCAGAACAGTACACAGGGAAGCAGACAGCTCCATGTCTCAGGTAAAGCCTGATGATAACACTGACCTTAAGCAGTTCATTTAATCTCCCTCAACTCATTTCTTTATAAAATTGGGCCAGTAATACATAGGTTATCTAATTATTGTAGATACTAACATAGTGGAGCCCTCTCCTCCCTGAGATTACAAGAGAGTGCCTCCCTGAAGCACTCTGTTAAACAGTCTTAAAACAGGTACTAAAAAGAAGACCAAATGAGCAGGAAAATATGGACTTGGAAGGCAGAGGACCTGCACCTTCCTCAGCTCACTGCATTTTTGCTAAGATTTGCTAAGTATTTGTACACATATGTGCTGTTGTATGTCAGACCGTGTCTCAGACACAAAGTGTTTTTTGCAAGCTGTGTGATAAACATGCACGCACCCAGCTGCATTGTTCAGAGTGCTTCTGTCAGTGAGGAGGTGAGTACTTACTGATTTTACCCCAGGTGAGAAGCCGAGAGGAGACAGAAAAGAAAGGCACAGCTGAAGGCGTGCAGCCCAGGAAGGTATTTGGGATCTCATGTATGTTTTCCAGATGATTTTCTTTAAAAGGCCCTCAGGTGCAAGGAGAGATATGTATTCTTCCCTTCCATAACTGCCCCCAGTGAGCAGAAGCATGCTGTAACCAATGCCATTCAGAATAAAGCATTAGCTCTGATTTCTCTCTCATTCTCTGTCCAGTTGGTCACCAAATACTACTAATTCCCTTCTCCTGATCTCTGGTTCTTCTTCTCCTCCAGCATTGCAGCTGCCCTGCAAGTTCTTTACTCCTGCTGCACTCTCTTAGTCAGCCTACCAACCTCCCACCTTCTAACATTTTGGAGGACAGAGGTGAAAAGAACAGTACAGATTGTTGTTGTGCCAGCCTCTTTATTTGCTACATATTCGTTTACACAGAAAACATCCTTTGATAATCCTAGTATGAATTGGTTGAGAGGCGGAGGAGATGGCTCATTCGGCTAAATGTTTGCTCTATACACTTGAGGACCTGAGTTTGCTCACCAGCAGCCATGTGTAAAAGCAGACATGGCAGCACATTCCTATAACTCCAGTGCTGAGGGCAGACTCAGAAGGATCCCAGGACATGCTGCCAACCAAACCCACAGAATCTGCAGTAACACACTGACTCAGAAAATAAGATGGAAAAGAGATTGAGGTAGACACACACTAACACACACCCATACACAATCACTAACACACATGTACCCACACATACTGACATACACACATACTCCCACACATGAACTAACACACATGCACCCATACACAGACTAACACACATGCACCCATACACAGACTAACACACATACACTCATACACACAGACTAACACACATGCACCCACACACAGACTAACACACATGTACCCATACACACAGACTAACACACATGCACCCATACACAGACTAACACACATGCACCCATACACACAGACTAACACACATGCACCAATACAGTTACTAACACACACACATGTACATACAGCACCCAAAAAAATCATTATTATTATTATCATAGTACACAATGCAATAAAACACAATCAAACAAAAGGCAAAATATATCAGTAAAATCTCTCTTTCCACTATTAATTCAACCCAAAATGCATCAAGTGTTAGACAAAATTCAAAATTCTGCTTTGACTCAGAAAGAAACAACATCAGAAAAATCTGTGCATCCGTACATTAAGTCAGTGTTGTAGGTAACAGGCTCCTTACAGAAACAGAAGCTTTCACCCATTCACCCCTCAGTACTTCTGAATTGTATGGGGAAAGTACAGATCCTAAAGCAAGCTAATAGCAATGCTGGTTTTCTCCAGTAGGAGAAAACCATGTATATATATCCGCTCTTTTTAAATTGTGGTATAACACACACAAAAATAAAATTATTTTTAATTTTAAATATATGTATTTAAAGGAGATTGAAGCACATGAAAACTTAGGATTCCCATAATGCTTCCACATGACTTGGGTAGTAAACCCTAGTGCGACCTTTCTAGATTCTAATTCAAGAAAGTCAAAGTCAGCCTTATGTCTGTTCAACTTGTACCTTCCCACAGAGCCATTGCTGTGACTTTGGTCAAGGGACTATGCTGTCTTTATTTTTAAAAGGTGGATGGGAATGTTGAAACTGTAGATTTCACATTGTTGCCCAAAGGACTACAATGTCATGTAGTTGTAGGCTTGCCATTCAAAGTCATTGTTTCTATTTTGGCGTCTATAAAACAGTAGGAACCATTAATTATTAAGATTCTAAAAGCAGTGTTCTCTCCTAAATTTTAATTTTCTCAGTTACAGATAATACTGCTACATTGGAAAAAATATACTTTCTATAAGATGTTATTCTCTGTGGTTCTATTAAAGCAACATTTTGTATAATTTTACTCACACTGATTACAGCTTTGGTTGCCAGATGTGATCTGTACAAACACGCTGGACAGAGTGGACAGGAACTGGATTTGGCCAGCTTCTCTCTCTCCCACAGCCCTTCTGCTAGCTGCAGAGGCCAGCCACTCAGTGCAGGAGGAGCTGACTTGCAGACCCACTTACAATGTTAAGATGAAATGCCACTAGCTGTTTATACCAATTTCTTATTTTAATATTTAGATTTATGGAAAATTTACAAACAGAAGTTCAAGAAATGGAATTCCTTCAGTTTTCTAAAGGTCTGAATTTCATGAGGAAAGAAGACTTTGCAGAGTGGCTACTTTTCTTCACTAACACTGAAAATAAAGACATTTACTGGAAAAACGTGAGAGAAAAGTTGTCAGTAGGAGAGGTTGGTATGCTTTTTGTTACACGTATGATAGAAATGAAACAAACTAGAGATTTCAAATAACCGAGTAAATTAAGTTCTGAAGTAACTCAGACTATCCTGTGTACACATTTTAAGTGAGAAAACATGATGTGTGTGTGTGATGAAAAATGATAATGACCAAGCTAGCAGTCCTGGGTTTGTACATGTCTGTCTTATCTTTCTGTTGCTGTGAAAGAACACCATGCCTAAGGCAACTTATAAAGAAAAACATTTAATTTGGGCTATGGTTTCAGAGAATTAGAGTCCATGGTGACAAAGTGTACCGGTCTGGCTGGTACAAAGTCAAGCAGTCCTCTGAGGGGGAGTTAGGATTATGGGAAAGATGGAAAGGAAGACTCAGAGACAAAGGCTAGAAACCAATCAGTACTGCAGCAGCCTCGAGTTTAATTCTCTTAGGCTTTATGTACTTTATAGTATTGAGGGAAGCAAAGTTACAAGCCAGCAGAGACAATGGCTGACATACATTCAATATCTGTACCCACCTGGAGTCCTTCCTCTTCTCCCTGTTTCATCCTCCAAGATCAACAGAACATTCAGCCCCTCACCTTGAGCATCAAGTGTATCCCCTCTTACCAGTCCATGTGTCAGCAGGCCAGGAAATCCACCAGTAGACTCTGGCCTGACTTGACTCTGCCTGACAGACAGGCTTTTACAGAAGCAGGCAAAATGGCTCCTGACAACAAAGAGAAAGCATGGAGTCAGGAACAGCTGAGAGCTCACATCTTAATCCACAGGCAGGAGCCAGACAAGCACACTGGGAAACCTTTGAAACCTCAAACTATGACAGACAAACCTCCTCCAATAAGCCACACCTCCTAGCCCTTCTCAAACAGTTCTCCAAACTATGTAAATTTTAAGTGGTGTTTGTTTGTTTGTTTTATTTTTGTTTGTTTTGAATAAGTTCCTTGCCATATTGCATGAACTGATCTTATACGTTGGAGCTTCAAATGGTCTTTCACTTCAGCTGTGGGTGTTTCTATTCTTATGTTAATTTGAATCCCCCAAAATTGTTTGCATGGGAATCCACACATCCACACATAAGACATCAAGGGTCCCTGCCCCCAGTTGGTTCTGATTGGTAAATAAAGATGCCAGCAGCCAATGGCTGGGCAGGGCAGACAGAGGCTGTAGCCCATGTAAGTGGAGGGGAATGCTGTCCAACTGGGTCCAGGGCAGCAAAGATGAAATTATAGGATTTAATAAATAATAACTCAGGATTATCAGAGGGAGGTGGATTAGCCACATGGAGGTTAGGAAATGACCCAGCCATTGAGCTGTTTTAGACATATCAAAATATAAAATCTATGTGTGTGTCTTTCATTTGAGAACCCAGAACAGGGCAGATAGCAAGGAACGACCCAGGATCAGTTTAAGTATTTAATTAGATACTACTATACTCGGCTTCCCAAAGCAGCTGGGGCCCCAGGCATGTATTGCCACACTGTCTTTTTCCCCCTTTGTAATTTTATGTAAGCAAAATATTTTTGGTGTGAACAAATATGTTTATATAAGGTCTTAAAAACTATTTCTATTTTTTAAATTATGAACCCTTTGTCTTTGTTTTTTTATTTATTTATGTGTATGTGTAAGTGAGAGTGTATATATGTATGAATCACATGTGTCCAAATGCTCCCAGAGGCCAGAGGAGAGTGTCAGATCCCTTGGGACTGGAGTTTCAGGAAGATGCAACCCACTCTATGTAGGTGTTGGGAATCAAATACAGCTCCTCTGCAAGAGCAGCCAACATTAGTAACTACTAGGCCATCTCTCTAGCCTTTAAAAGCTATTTCTAACAAAAGGGAAAAGATAAAATATGAGTGATCCTTTTTCTCCTCTGGAGACAAGGTATTATCACGATGTAGTACAGTCAGGCTTGAATTCCTGATTCTTTTGCCTCAGTCTCCAGTGTGCCACCACACCCAGAAAGGCAATGCCATTAATAATTGCAATAGAAATACATATTACAAATGAATTTAATTTTAAAATTTAAAAAAAAAATGTTTACAACGATTGTGCATTTCTTTAATCCCAGCACTCCAGAGACAAAGGCAGATAGATCTTGAGTTCAATACTACCCTGGTCTACAGAACAAGCTCCAGAACAGCCAGGGTTACACAGAGAAACCCTGTCTCTAAAAACTAAAAATTAAAAATTAAAAACAAGGAAAAGTTACAACCTTGCTTAGATACAAAGAAAACTTCTGTAATCCTAGAGGTGTTTCTAGTGTTGGAAAATGGGAACTGAGATGTCACACACACAAATGTTTCTCCTGGACTGTGTCAAGGTGACAGCTGGAGCAGATTCGAATATAATGGATTCTTTTAAAATCTGTGACTATGAAACACATACTAGAATTAGACTTTATTTTCAGTATCTGAGAGCTTTAAAGGCCAGTATGTTGATCACTGTAAAGTATCTAAAACCTTTATCTGTTTCCAAATTACCCTGCACAATTTAATGGATGCTTACAGAAGATACTAGATTATTGGGTCAGAGCTAAAAATAAAAACAAACAAAAACAAAAAACTAAGACTCATAACACAGCAATAGCATGAGCATCCTGTTTGGGCTAGTTTCCCCTTGCCCATAATAGCTACTCTGAGAGTCCCAGAGGAAAGCTGCTGTGTGGTCATACACAGCCAAATCAATTAGTCTTTCAGAAGAGGCAGGAAGCAAGGTGTCCTGACCTTTGCTGCAGAAGGAAGCATTGTTTTCAGTGTGTGGCAGGAAGCAAAGTTGTCCTCTGTCTGGGGAAAACACTGTGTGTTCAAGGCTTCCCATGATACATAAATCCTTGGAAAGGTGTTCAGGAACCAAAAAAGGCAATTGTGCCTCTGTTGAAAAGATATTTAAGAAGTGTTGTCTTCCACAGCAAGAGGCCACCCAGCAGCCCATCTGTGCTGGATGATTTTATATCAGCTTGACACAAGCTAAAGTCATCTGAGAGGAGAGATCCTCAAGTAAGAAAATGCCTCCATGAGATCAGACTGGAGGCAAGCCTGGAGGGCATTTACTTAATTAATGATTGTTGGGGAAAGACCCAGCCCATTATGGGCGATGCCGTCCTTGGGTTGGTGGTCCTGGGCTCTATAAGAAAGCAGAATGAGCAAGCCTTGAGAACCAAGCCAGTAAGCAGCACCCCTTAGACATCAGCCTTTCAGGAATACAGCCCACCCAGGACTTCACTTTACTCCGCAGCCTCCTTACAAGAGGGCTAGAAGATTCTCATCTTCAAAATGAGAATGAGAAAGGGAACTAGAACTGGTCCACACAGGCACGTGGACCCACCTGGACCCACCTCAGCCCTAAAATCTCGTCTTATTCTGTGTCTTCAATAGTTATCATTTTGCCTAGAGATGAGTTCATAAGCTTTAGGATAGAAGACTTACCACTAATACCATTTTGATATATATATAAAATTGTAATTTTAAAACTTTTATTTTTATTAGAGCATTAGTCTGGATGAGTTCAAGTCCTTTTGCCGTTTTACAACACATTTGGAAGACTTTGCTATCGCCATGCAAATGTTTAGTTTAGCTCATCGACCTGTGAGGCTGGGTAAGATACGAATCATTTTATTTCTATTGTCTGTAAGTAGTTTCACTATTCAGTAGATGGTGGTGATCAGGAGATAGTTAGCAGTAAGATAATGCCTCTTGGTTGTTCTCAATTCACTTACTCCAGAGTTACTTTATTTGCTTTTATTTTCTTGTTCTCAAGAAGGGGGAAGGAAGCGGGATTGACCATGTTACTAGGAGCCATGATTATGGTGAAATGACTCCCTTTGCTTTCGTGGTGTGTCTTAGCTGAATGCGGGATTTGAATACGCTCCTGTGGGTATTTTTGTGTTTACTTCTCGATAATGGAAGTGTGGATTAGATCCACTTGAACTGAATCACCTGGGTGATTGACAGTTTCTTGTTTTGCTTTTTAGCGGAGTTCAAGAGAGCTGTGAAGGTGGCGACTGGCCAAGAGCTCTCAGACAACCTTCTGGACACTGTCTTTAAGATCTTTGACCTGGATGGGGACGAGTGCCTCAGCCACGGAGAGTTTCTTGGGGTACTGAAAAACAGGATGCATCGAGGTTTATGGGTAAAACATCTTGAGTTTTGTTTTATTTTTTAAGCTGTATTTTTTAACATGCCAGCAACAGTGATATTAAACCTAGAATTAGAGCAAATGTAATATGTTAAGTGGAATCTTAATCATTTATACAGAGATTATAAACTACAACAAAAATACTGAATTTTCTTTTACAAAGAATGATATTTAGTATTTTCTTTGCTTTAAAAATAACCTGAGTCTGGGGAAACGTCAGTTAGTGAGGACCTGGGTTCAACCCCCAGGCCTCATGCATATGCTAGGCATGGCGGCATGTGCTTGGTGGCAGTGGTTCGAGTCTCAGATCTGGGGAGACAGAGACAGTGGAGCTGTGGGGTTGCCAGCTAGCCAGACTAGCCTGCTTTCTGAACTTCAGGCCAGAAAATGACACCCAAGACTGTCCTCCCACCTCTGTCACTGTACATATTTGTGCACATGCATGCACATACACTTTGGACATACATGCATACACACAAACATGTATATTCATGTGCACACATACACATACAAAAATCTGAATTTAAATTCAGAAATCGGCCTAGGATCTGACTTTGGATCTAACCTTGGGTCTGACTTTGGACCTGACCTTGGACTCCATACCCATCTCCAGGTTCAAATCCTGCTCTCCTGAGTATTAATTAATGAATATTGAAAATCCACTTAGTTTTGCTGTGCCTCAGATACCTCATCTATATAACTAAGTAAACTAATAGATTCTACCAACAATAGCTACATTGGGAACTACATAGAAAGCTCGCAGAACTCTCAGCACACACCATGGCTGCTCACAGTCATGTGCTGGGCTCTGACTGAGGGACAAGCAAAGCCCAGAATTGTGTTTCCATTAGCATCTACACAGATAGTAGGGAGTTAGGAAGAGAGACAGGAAAGAGGGGTAATCAAATGTGGTGCATGTGTTCATAACAACTTAGAAAAAAATCATCTATAAAAATTCCCACAGCACATGTAATCTGAGGGAAATTAATAACACAGTTTTCATTACATGCATTCGGCAGCATAGGCCACCTTCAGCATTCTTCAGAGAAGTGTGGGAAGGTGACACACAGGACTGTCAGGGGCACAGAGCCGTGCCGAGCCAGAACACCAATGACTGCTGATCTTTCTCTCCTATCACAGGCATCACAGCAGCAGAGTGTGCAGGAATACTGGAAGTGTGTGAAGAAGGAGAGCATCAAGGGGGTAAAGGAGGCCTGGGGACAGGCTGGCAAGGGCCCCTTCTGAGGGGACGCGATACGAGAGCTCAAGATGCCACATGTATGCTTTTCAAAGAATTAGCTCGTTTTCTATACGTCTTCATTGAGTTGCTTTGAAGTGTAAAGATGCCATGTACTCATTTTCTGATTTGGGAATTTTGGAGGGATTGGGGGAGGTGAATAAGTATGTGCCACAGTGGGAAGTCCGAGACCAACCTGTGGGACCCGGTTCTCTGGTCTACCATGGGAGTCCCAGAGTTTGAACTCAGGTCATGAGCTTTGGCATCAAGTGCCTTTACCTGATATAACCATCTCACCAGCTCTGACTCAGTAATTTCTTGGTGAATTCTCATTACACAAACTATTCCTTTATGAAAACACACACTGCTCTTTTAAAGGCCTGAGTGCAAAGTGTACTTTCTGGAGGGCTAAACCAGTCCATCAGGGAAGGGACTTCATTCCCAAGACAAGTGGCCTAGGGAGTAGCTGCAGTTAGACACTCGCTCCAGGGTTTCTTTGCTCCCTGCCTTGAAAATAGCATGTGAGTGACAGTGTCCTGTCTGGAAGCAGGATAAAGTATTTACGTTGATACAAAAAAATTAGTTCTTTTTAAATGTTCCATGCTTTTGAAATATAAATACAGTATCCAGGTGAGAGGGCTCAGCCAGCATAGGACACAGCTGGGTACCATAGTTTCCTAACAAGCAGCAGGTTGAATTCCATCTCCAGCCACTCGTGCACACACAGATACACACATTCACACACATACAGTGATCATAATATCAAGGCTTCATAGAGTAAGGTATCTTGGGTTTGGGAAACATTCAATATGGCACTATAAAGTAGTTTACAATAAAATAAATATGAAATAATGTTATATGGAGATGTATGTACATGTTTATGTATGTGTATACGGGTGGGCACAAGTGTCTGTGGAAGCCCCTGCTCCTGTAAATAACCTCATGTGTCGGAAGTAATCAAAATAAACCCATTAGTTCACCAAGCTAAACTCGATACTTTGGTATACTTTGATATTGATATTGATACTTTGGTCTGTCGTCCATTCTTTTTTTTCAGATTTATTTATTTTATGTGTACAAGTGTCTTACCTACACATATGTATGTACACCTTGTATGTACCTATGGATGGTTAGACACTGTGTGGGTGCTAGGAACCAAACCCAGGTCCTTTGCAAGAATAGCAAGTGCTTTAAGTTTTTAAACCATCTCTCCAGCACCCTGTCCTTTATCTGGTGAAATGTTTGCCCATGTCTCCATGGAAACAGTGTCACAACAACCCAAAAATCATAAAACATTATGAGATTTGTGGGGTGGGGGGAGGCTTCTTGTAGTTTGGGTCTTGGGTTGTTTTGAAAGAGGGTCTCACTATATTAGACCAGGATCTCCATTGAATTCACAGAGATACATCTGCCCCTGTCTCCCAAGTGCGGAGACTAAAGACATCACAGTGATGAATCTCAATACCAAAAGGTTGGACACACCTGCAAGACCAATGTACTACAGTAGAGACTCCTCGCAGATGTGGTCAGATAATTTTCAACAAGGCTGCCCAGAACATTAAATAAAGAAACCACTGTTTTTTCCAACAAATTTTGCTAGGAAAACTAGATAGCCACATGACAAAGAGTGAGGTTGAACCCTTACCTTTTACCATATGCAAAAAAAATCAACTCCAAATGCATCAGTGCACTAAATGGAAGAAAACAGAAAGCTTCATGACACTGGGACTATTTCTGTTGTCTTAGATACAATGGCAAAAGCACAAGAAAAGACAATAGAAAACAATAAAAATGATGCAAAGGGATCTTCCTCAGAGTTAGGACTTGTGCTCAAAAGACACTAGCAAGCAAGAGAAACCATGATTCTTAGAATAGAGGAAATGGTTACAAATCATAGAGCCAAGGAGGACTAACATTTAGAAAATACAATTCCTACAACTTAGTACTAACAACTGTTTAAAGCAGGCATGCTAGCTTATACCAGTAACCCCAGAACCTGGGAGACAGAGGCAGGAAAACCACCAGTTAGAGGGCAGCAAGAACTTGTCATGCATACACAAGCAAAATGCAAACGACGTGGACAGATAATTCTTTGAAGTTGTATAAGTGGAACCATGCATCCAAGAAGACATGATGGCACCCTGGCTTCTCATGGTGCCAAGTCTCTCCGTAGACACCTCTGCCCTGCAGCTCTGTGCCACAAAAACCGGTGCTCCATGGAAGACTGAAGTTGTGCCCCCAGCTTGAGATGCAGCTTTGGCCCCTTTCTGAACCAAACTTTTGTGTGCTGACCCTGAGGAAACACCTCCGAGATTACACCTCAGTGGTGCTGGTCTCTTACTAATCGAAGCTCCACCTAATTAGAAACCCTTGATTCTTAATTCAAAATGTCACAAAGATGACTCTATAAGGTCTTTGCCTCCCTCTGGAACTTCACAAGCAGGCCTCTGTTGTCTGCACTGCCCTCCATATTCTTATCTTCCAAGCTCCCATGACAGCTAACTGAGCTCTGAGGACTGAATTGTTTTCTAGCTCAAAACCCCAAATTCCTTCCACAGTCCTTCCAAAAACAGCATGGTCAGATCTGTGAGAACAGTACTTCATGATTCTGGTACCAATCTCTCTTCTAGTTTGTTTCCTGTGCTGTAACAAACAACATGACTGAAATCAACTTGGAGAGGAAAGAGTTGAATTCAGCTTCCATGACCTGCAGATCATAGTCCATCATGAAGGAAGCTTCTAAAGGCTTCACTGCATCCTAACAGCACCAAGATGATGACCAAACTTTTTTTTTTTTTTTGGTTTTTCAAGGCAGGGTTTCTCTGTGTAGCCCTTGGCTATCCTGGAACTCACTCTGTAGAGTTCCAGGCTGGCCTCGAACTCAGAAATCTGTCTGCCTCTGCCTCCCAAGTGCTGGGATTAAAGGCGTGTGCCACCACCGCCCAGAATGACCAAACTTTAAATGTGTGAGTCTTTGGAGGGACATTTAAGATCCTAAGGACAGGAACAAGTGAGGCAGCTTAGCAGGTAAATGCATTTGCTCCAGAGACTTGATGCCATGGGTTTACTCTCTGGAACCACATAGAGGACTGGATATGGTGACTCATCTCTGTAATGTCAGCAGTCCTCCCTGAGACGGGAGGGAGGCGAAGACAGGATTTCACATCTGTAACTTATGAGAGACAGAGATCTTTTAACCTCAAGTGAAGGAGAGAACTGGCTCCTACATATGTGTTTGGTTTTTTTTTTTCCAGACAGGGTCTCACTAGGTAGTTTTGACTGTCCTAGAACTCAGCATCTTGACTAGGCTGGCTTGAGTTTCACAGAGATCTACCTGCCTCTGCCTCCCAGGTGCTGGGATTAAGGGCTCATGCTACACATTTATTTTTTTAAGATAAAACTCTAATACAAATGAATTGCAAAAAATAATAAAATAACCAAAAATAATAATAATAATAATAATAATAATAATAAAATAACATGTTACCAGTAGTTCAGGCACAATTATATTGAAAACATGCTCCCAGATAAATTAACATTTCTGAAACACTAGAATATCTAACAACTTGATAGAGAAACAAAGAAAGAGGCTAGGCACAGTCGGAGGCTCATATAATCTCTCACCTATGTGGGGAGCCGGGGAGAAGATACACTTGCATTCAAGGATTTGAGGCAAACCTGCGCAAAAGTAAGACACTATGTCAGAAAGGAGAGGGAGGGGAAGAGAAACAGGGAGGAGCAGCAGGAATGGAGGGATAGAAACCAGAGTTGAGGAGGGGGAGGAGAAAGAGTAGGAAGAGGGAGGGAAAGGGAAAGCAGCTGATGACCACATTCACCTTTAGACGGGAAAGAGCACAAAGATTAACCTACGTCCTCAAGAAAGTTCTGAGCTCATTAGTGAGCAACATACACATTAAGACACCAATCCATACTTATCAGATTGGCAAAAAATAGAATATGATCTATGAGTGTTAGCATGGACTCAGGAAATCAAGATCCCTGTGTCTGTTGGCTACACACTGGCAATCTTAAGGAAACTTAGAGCAAGCCTGCCTCCTGCACAGATGCCCTCAGAGAAGCATGCTAATGTGCAGAGGGTGGCTCCAGGGGCCTTCCTGTCAGGACTCCCTGCATCAGTGTCCACCACTAAGGAAATAAATTGTGCCAAGGAAGATGGCACTGAGTTAGAACTGAACAGCAGGATGTGTGTCCATACAGTAAGCCGAAGACATAGGAAGTGAGACCTATAGCAACCATAATTTATTCAAATCAGCAAGCAGGGCTACTGACATGGCTCAACAGATAAAGATGCTTGCCACCAAGCCTGACAATCTGAGTTGGAGCCCTGGAACCCACCTGGTGGGAAGTGTCCTCTGACTGCCACATACATATGCACTATGGATCTCTTTGAGTTCAAGGCCATCCTGGTCTACATAGCTCCAGGACAGCCAGGACTACATAGAGAGGCCTTGTCTCAAAAATAAATAAAACTTCAGGAGCCCAGAGATGGTTCAGTGACTAAAGGCTCTTGCTGCCAAGGCTGAGGACCTGATTTCAATCCTCGGGACCCACATATTGGAAAGAAAGAACTTAAATCCCAAAAGTTGCCTTGTAACCTCCACATGGCCTTTGCAGCCATACAGAAAATAAATAAATAAATAAATAATAAGTAAAAATGTTTTAATTGAAATTATTTTTAATGTAGGCACATTAAGAATCATAAGAAAGAATGCATGTTCTCAAAATGTAGAGTGCAAATTGACAGTACAACCACGTCAGTGCCAGATGGTAAATGAGACAAAGACAAAAAAATTATTGCACGAATCACTTGGAATTATCTCTGCAGTCGCTTTCAGAGAAAAAGAATTCAACACGAAAGTTCCACAAGATGGCGCCCTTGCATTCCAGAACCATGCCCAGGCACCAGCACAGAAGAATGTACAGCAAAGCACAGACTGTCTCAAAGGCTGTCTGAAAGGAAACTGCAGGCAGCCCTGGACTGCCACGCCCTGATGAGTATTTACCAGTGCGCAGAAGAATGTGCGCCTACTGCTGGCAATGCGCTGTATTTGAAGAGGAAGGAAATGAATCTTGGCCTGGTGAAGTGCCTTCAGAGGCATCACCACCAAAGCGTTACTGAACACAGTGTACCCATGTGCCTGCTAGATACTCACCTTTGTTTTGGTAGAATTAATCCTCCTTCCAAGAGTGAAATCAGAGATGATGTTTTTGCTTATAGCACTCAGGTTTGCAGAGTGTTTGTAAGAAGTATTTGGTTTTTGGTTTTTCGAGACAGGGTTTCTCTGTATATCCTGGGCTGTCCTGGAACTCACTCTGTAGACCAGGCTGGCCTCGAACTCAGAAATCTGCCTGCCTCTGCCTCTACCTCCCAAGTGCTGGGATTAAAGGCGTGCGCCACCACCGCCCCACCTGTAAGAAGTATTTGATGGCGAGAAAAACACTAATTCTAAGGCCCAGAAAAAGAAAAACTCAATATTTTCTCCTCAAATATATGAGTCATAACTGTATCAGCTAGCCCCAGCTACAAAAGTTTACAATCCAAAGAGAAGGGAGATTGTTGCAGCATCATTTCAGATACTAAAATCTGGAAATCACATGAGTATCCAACACCATGAAAACAGATAAATAGATTATATGATTGAATTCTTGGCCACCACTTAAAGTGTGAGAGGGCGTACTGGGCTAGTCTTATGTCAACCTGACACAAGTTTGAGTCACCTGAAAGAAGGGAACCTCGAGACTTCTGGTCTGGGCCCGAGCATAGAGCAGGTCACAGGTGGCAGCTCTGCACCCAACCCCAGAAAACTGAGAGAAAAAGGGACTCCCAGGAGCTTGAACTCAGGCAGCATCCCAGGTAAAAATGAATCACCCAGGATGTCTACTGTTAGAAGTTCTAATCCAGATGCTGGCCTCCGAACTTATACTACTCAGACCTTTGAAGGGCCACTGACAAGAACATCAAACAGCTAGAGATTGACATCACTAATCTGAAGAAATCCCTCGTTTCGCCATCTGAAGAGACCTCCTAAAATTGCAAAGATCCTTATTGGACTTGATTTACTCTATTACAATAGAAAAGGCTGTATACAGCTCTTGACTGTGTACAACCCTCAAAGAAGAAGGTTGCCTTTACATAGACAAGACAAGGAGGGTTAAAGAGAGCATGAAATAGGTAGTGAAGGCCCTAAGAAAAATCAGAGAAAGAGACAGATGAATGCTGGTACAAGAATTGGTCTTCAGCCTCTTCAAGGTTATCAGCCCTATTTCCTCCCATCTTGGGACCATTATTTGGGTTCTTTTTGCTTTTTTCTGCTGGTCCCTGGCCCTCAAATAGGCGGACTAACTCTGTGATACAACAGATAAATAATTTGGTAGCAAAACCTATTCAGATACATTATCATAAGTTAGCTATGGAGGACCACGAGACTCAAGATGAGGTTGTTACTTTATACAGGGTGTTTCCAAAACCCATCTCCACCCAACCTAAAAGGGGAGACTTCTGCCCCTAGACCAAGCAGAGAGGGGCCACCCAGAACCCCCTCTGACAGGCGATCTGAATTCTTGCTTAGGCTGCGAGGCTAAGCACTGCAAGGGAATATAAATAAAAGATAAAAATATCTATCTGGGTTCCCTGAGGGACAAGCCTGACTGCATAGGGGTTGATTTCAAAAGTATCCCCTCTCCAGGAAAAAGACGTCGGGATGGGTATAGCCCTCATGCCTCACTGGATGACAGGGGGACTGGAGCCATTACAAGGTCCCCTTCAAATACTGGAGGTCAGGCCTCTCTATCCCCACCTTTGCAAGTTTAGAATTGCCACAGCTCTTCTATACTTAGAGAAAGGAGGAGATGTCAGGGGCAGCCCTGCTTACACACTGAAGGCCTAAAATCACCCATAGGCCTAAAATCAGCCATAGGCCTGTCATACATGTGTACTAACACCAAGTCTTGGTCTCAGTGGAATAACATTGAAACAGATGGCTATGAGCTATTGTAAACAGGCAGCTTTTGTGGAAATCTACAAGCCTGAGTAGTCATAGACCTTGTAAATAGGGAGCCTTAGCAGACAATACCATCTTAGATAAGGACAAGCAAGTGATAGGCAGAGTCATAGTGACTTGTCCCCTGAACCTTCACCCAGCCGATACCCAGTTCTGAAGATATCTGTATTCCCCCTGAACAGCCACACTCCATTGTCATTCCCTTCCCCACATCCTGCCTTTCTGTGTTTATAACCCCTGTGTGAATGAATTACGATTTGAGAAAAAATAAATTATAAAAAAAAACATTCTAAATTTTTTTTTTTAAAAAGGGAACCTCAATTGAGAAAATGCCTCCTTAAGATCCAGCTGTACGGCACTTTCTCAATGATCATGGAGGAGCACCTAGACCTGTGTGTGGTGCCGTCCCTGGGCAGGTGATCCTGGGTTCTCTAAGAAAGCAGACTAAGCAAGGCAGTAAGCAGCACCCCTCCATGGCCTCTGCATCAGCTCCAGGTTCCTGCCCTGTTTGAGTTCCTATCCTAATAAACAGCAGTGTGGAAGTGTACGCTGGATAAACCCTTTCCTCCCCAGCTTGCTTTTGGTCATGGTGTTTCATTGCAGCAATAGAAACCCTAATTAAGACAGTGTATAATAAAGTTGCAGGATCCTGCAGATGGCAAAGGTATTGTCTCACTGTTCCAGCATCCTTTTTCCCCACACACTGGGTTCTGTGATGCTAGGCAGCGACCTGGGGGTGCTGGTTGCCTTTACCTACTGACAGCATCCTGACCTCTGCCCACAGTGAGCAGTACAAAGGATGCTTCAACCCTGGTGTTGGAAGATAGCCCTGTGATATCTCCAATCTCAGCCGTCATCCCTGCATCCCTGCAGTACCAGTCTCTGGCTGTTGGTTTTGGGTCTTTTTTTTTTTTTTTTTTTGGCACGCCTAGAACCAGCTTCATTGTTTGTGCTCTCTCTAGCCCCACCCCAAGGTCTCCGCCTCCAGGCATCATTTCCCAAGCATGCAGAACTGTTCCTTCAAGCTTCTAGATTGCAGTAACTCTAACCTCTTGCCTTTATGCTCAGGCCCTGAACATGATAGCTGCTTCCAGCTATGTTACTCCAGTAACATACTCTGTGTTACTCCAGTGCTCTCTTTGATTAAAATTCCCTAACACCTATTTTAAACACTTCTTTTTTAATCAAATTTTCTGTTATGCTTTCTTAATTAATTGATTAATTGTATATGCATTGGTGTTTTGCCTGCATGAGTGTCTGTGTTGGATTCTGGAGTTACAGACAGCTGTGAGCTGCAATATGGGTGCTGAGAATTGAACCCAGATCCTCTGGAAGAACAGCCAGTGCCCTTAACTACTGAGCCATCTCCCCAGCTCTGCTATTATATTTAATGTGGAGTCTCGTACAATGACCCTGTGCCAGGAAATAAAAATAGATGCATATCTAGAGGGAGGGCTGTCTTAGTTACTTTTTTATTGCTGTGATAAGACACCACAACCAAGACAACTTGCAAAAAGAAATGCTTATTTGGGCCTTAAACTTCCATAGGGTTAGAGTTTATGACCCCCCGCCCCCATGGTGCGAAGCATGGCAGCAGGCAGCAGGCAGCAGGCAGCAGGCAGCAGGCAGCAGGCAGCAGGCAGCAGGCAGCAGGCAGGCAGGCAGCAGGCAGGCAGGCAGCAGGCAGCAGGCAGCAGGCAGGCAGGCAGCAGGCAGCAGGCAGCAGGCAGCAGGCAGCAGGCAGCAGGCAGCAGGCAGCAGGCAGCAGGCAGGCAGGCAGGCAGGCATAGGAGCAGTAGCTGAGAGCTCATCTTGAGACACAACCATGAAGAATGGAGAAAGAGAATACTCAGAGTGGGCTAGCTTTTGAAACCTCAAAGCCAGAGCCCAGCAACACACCTAATTCAATGAGACCATATTCCCTAATCACTTCCAAATAGTTCCAGGAGCATTCTCACTCAAACTACCACACAGAGAACAGAGGCCACGGTTCATTTCCTTCCTCTTCACCCAACAGCAGCTGCTCTCTCTTCTGAGAGCTTGTAAACATTGACCAAGGTGTGGCAAGTCCAAAGCCACCTGAAGTATTTTCTTTCAGTTGGCCTTTGACATATTCTGTGCCTTGCTGTGAATTCTGTGTGAAAGTATTTTTTATTTTGTTTTTGTTTGTTTGTTGAGACAGAGTCTATGTAGCCCTCACTGTCCTAGAACTCACTCCTGTAGACCAGGCCTTGAACTGGCAAGTTTGCCTGTCTCTGTCTCCTGAGAACTGGGATTAAACATGTATACCACCATGCTCAGCTACTTATTTCTTACCAAAGCTACCCATAGATGCATGTATCATGCATAAAATTTCACTTAATCCCCATAGCAAATGCTATGAAAATGGCACTTATATAGTGGGAGAACTGAGTCTGAGGGTGATAGACAATCTGCAATATCCTATGGCAAATAAAAGATGAAGTTGAGACTTGAACCCAAATATCTGATTCTACAATCTGTGTTTTTCCTACTAAACCCTTAAAGACCTTGTTATGGTTTGAATGTGATTTGACATCCCCAAAAATGCATGTTAGAGGCTTGGCCTCCCATGGGGTGGTGTTTAAAGGTAGTAGGATTCAGAAGATCTGGGACTAACAGGAGAAAGCTAGCTCACTGAGATGAGGTGGGGGCTGGGGCCTTCAGAAAGAACTAAAATATCTTGTGGTTCCCTGATGGAGTCTGTAACTGCCGTTTCTTTTGTAACGGCCGTCAGGTTCTGCTACTTTGTAAAGGCCGGCCGGTTCTGCTGCTCTGGTCCGCAGGCCAGGGTCTAGCAAGAGAGAGAGTGGGGACGGAGGAAGGGGAAAAAAGGGGCGAGAGACGCAAAAGATAGATACAAGACAGAGTCCGGTGGCGTCTCTTCAAGTCTCTTCTTTATTCTCTCTTCTTCTATATTCTCACTCCTTCAGTCTCCTGACACCTCTCACTTTCTCACTTCTACCTCCTACCTTCTACCTCTTACCTCTATCTCCTACTTTCTACCTCCTCCTACCTCTTCCCTTCTTTACTTCCTACTTCCTACTACTTCTATAGAAGGGAAATCCTGGGTATTTATACCCTTTACCACGTGACTTGCCCTCGTGGACAATCTCAACTGAAGCCATTACATCACATGCCTTGTAGCCATGGATACCAGGAGCACCTTGCAGCTGGGGGCACTAAACAGTGTAACAAGATGTTTATCAGAGTGCACTCAGCTATTGCAGGCTGTTGAAACAAGTCTCTTGTCAGGGTATATGGCTGGAGATGGCTGTAAAGATGATAGCCACTTTCGGCTAAGAGTCGGCTCCCAACAGGAATCCTCGTGAAGGTGAGTAGTTATAACATGTCTAGAGTCTAAATCACTCAGGCATGCTGCCTGGCTACTGGATCTTCTTTTCATATGCATTCCTTCCACAATGCCCTCTGCAGTGATGTAGCTAGGAGAATTATCCCCGGGCTCCCTGTTTCCAGCTTCTTAGATACCTCAGTATGACAACTGAAAACCTGAACACAGACTTCAAAGTCAATTTAACCTTAACTGTGTTCTAGGGCTGGGAATGAAGCTTAATAGTAGAGTACTTGCTTAGCATGTTCAAGGCCTTGGTTTTCACCACCAGCACCATAAACAACAACCCCCACCAGTTTCTACAGCATAGTTCAATCTCTAGTCACAAATGTCTCTTCTATTTGAAAATGTAAAGTAAGCACAATAGTATTCTAATAACACAATGGAGGATAATGGTCCTAGTTTCATTTCTGTTGCTGTGATAAAATGACCTGAAAAAAAAAAAAACAATTTAGGCGAGGAAGAGTTTATGTATGCCCACAATTCTGTGTTACAGTCCATCTCAGGGAAGTCACCAGTTCACATCACATCCACAGTCAAAGGCAGAAAGAAATGACTACATACATGCCGTTGCTTGATTGTGTTTAGCTCCACTTCTCCCCTCTTACTCAGTTCAGGGCCCCCTTCCTAGGGAATGGTGCTGCCCATGGTGGGCTGGGTCTTCTCACATAAATTAAGACAGTCTTCACCGGCATGGTCACAGGCCAATCTGATCTAGCAATTACTCAGAGACTCTCATCTCGGGTGATCCTTCATTATATATCAAGATGATAGTTAAATCCAACCATCGTATGCAAGACCTCATTGATTGAAATTATAAGATTAAAAATTTTCATAAGGAAAGCATGGACCTCCCTAATTCCATATCACTTATGAATTTATTTGCATTATTCAATGACTACCATATGATGTCTTTTATGTGCCTGATATTGTGCTAGGTTTACAGTGGTAAGCAAACCAGGTATAGTCCCTTCTTCAGAATCTTATGATCCAGGGAAAGTAACTGTTTTTAGCTGAATCATTACACACAGCAGAGTATGTATCCCACCTAAGGGTCCCCCAAAGGGAGTTAGCATAGACAGGATATAGGACTACTTGGGCCTTTAAATAGCCTCTTCTGTCACCTCCTGAGGCACTTCCCACCTTCACCTCTCAGTGTCCATGGCAACAGGTCTACTCTGCTTTGCTTTCAGAAACTTGTGGATCTGAATGACCTTACAGAAATGTCAAGCCACAGAGATGGTGAAATTCTGTTTCCTGAAGGCCTGATCCTTTCTGATTATGGAATTCTTAAGCCTTTTGCATGACCTGTGACATCAATCCATGTTTCCCATGACAGAAGTTGAGTCCAGTCTTTTTTTTTTTTTTATAGTTTATAGGCCATCAATAATTCATGCCTGGACTGATCAATGAACAAGTGACCACAAGCTGCCTTGTTTAGACTTCCAGAAAGTCAGACACAATAAAGCTCACTAAACTAGAGATGTGTAGCCAATTCTCCCTAAACTGAAACATTCTCTCCTGGAAAGGAGAAAGCAAACATGCAATTTAGAGACTCAGAAACCTTAAAAAATTACAATGTGAGATTCACAGAGGCCTCCCCATGGTTCAAGAAGCAGTGATAAATGCTAGGGAGACAAAGCTTTCTGGTTGCTGCCTCTGAGTTGTTCAGGGAGCTCCAGGGACACGGCAACCTGAGTCACCACCAGCTCTCTCAGCATCCGGTGATCACAGCTGCTGCAAGAAACCTCTCCCTCATGCTCCCAAGAGCAATGCCGGAACTAGGCTTGGGAGGAATCATTTCTTTAGTTTATTATCATTGCCCTATCTTGAGTGGATAGATTCCTTTCCCTCCAACACACACACATTTCCCCAGGAAAGTAACAACCAGAAATAAATGTAGCAATTGAAGGTGAAATCTACCAACTTCAGGAGGCAGTGCAGAGTTAGCAGGTGTGGTGGAAACAGATCTTTAGAGGACTGTAGAGGAAAAAAAAGGACAGAAAAAAAGAATGAATGGTGGAGGAAAGAGAGAGGAAGCCAGAGAAAGAGGGGGCAGGTGAGGGGAAAGAAAAAGAAAGGGAGGGAGGCCCAGGCGGTGGTGGCTCACGCCTTTAATCCTAGCACTTGGGAGGCAGAGGCAGGCGGATATCTGAGTTTGAGGCCAGCCTGGTCTACAGAGTGAGTTCTAGGACAGTCTGGGCTATAAAGAGAAACCCTGTCTCGAAAAACAAACAAACAAACAAACAAACAAAAAAGAGGAGGGAGGGAGAGAGGGACACAGGGTGAGGGGAGGGAAAAAAAAGAAGAGACATGCTGCTGCTTACGTTCATGAAAACCCTGAAATCACTAGTGGAGATTTTACAGAGAAACACTATTCTGGAAGGCTCTACCACCTCCTTCCTGAGTGCTAACTGATCCCGTTGTGGACAGGTTCCTCCCTCAGATGTGCAGTCCAGCTTCTTTCCCTCCAACATGCCCAGACGCCATGGATGATTTCTTTGTAACGTTATGGTGGTAAAAGCACTCTCCCCAAGTGATCGAGGTTGAGAAAGGAGGAGACTGTGCCTTTGTCATCGTGCTGCCTAGATTTTATGTCAACTTGGCATAAACTAGAGTCAGTTTGGAAGAGGAAACCTCAGTTGAGAAAATGTCCTATCCCACTGAACTGTGTGGACTAGCTTGTAATACATCTTATTTTCTCTTCCTCTCTTTTCTTCTCCTTTCCTTCCTTTTCTTTCTCTTTTCAGAATCTGGCACTTATGGTACAGGTGGAGAGAGAGGTCAGTCATCGTGCAGTGGCCACTCTACACGACAGAGGGGCACCTGGCACTCTTCGCCTGAGCACCGCACTTCTGCATGGATGGTCAGCTTGTGCATTTTGTGCATGGTTTTGTTTATAGATACACAGATGCTGTTAGCTTCCTGCTTGTATTCACAGCTCCAGCATACGTACAGAAGATGGGGCTCCCCTTGGTCTCCTCATGGGTACTGCATATTGTTACATTCCTGTCAGAATCCTGGTACAATTTCTTGATTGATAATTGATATGAGAGGACCCAGCTCAATGTAGGTGGTGCTATACCTAGGCTGGTTGTCCTGGGTACTGTAAGAAAGCAGGCGTAGCAAGCCATGGGGAGCAAGCCAGTAACCAGCACTCCTCCATGGCCTCTGCTTCAGTTTCTGCCCCCAGTTCCTGCCCTGACTTCTTTATTTGATACTCTGTACTTTGGAACTATAAACAAAATAAAACCTTTCCTCCTGTTGGTGGTTTGAATAAGAATGTCCCCCATAAGTCTATAGGGAGTGGTGCTATTAAGAAGTATGGCCTTGTTGGAGTAGGTGTGACTTTGTTGAAATATGTCACTAGGGGGTGGGCTTTGAGGCCTCAGATGCTCAAGTCATGCCCAGTGTAACAGTTCTCTTCCTGCCTGCTTCAGATCTGGAGAACTCTCAGCTCCTTTTCCAGCACAATATCTGCCTGCATGCCTCCAGCTTTCTGACATGATGATAATGGACTAAACCTCTGGACTTTAAGCCAGCCCCAACTAAATGTTTTCCTTTGTAAGAGTTGCTGTGGTTGCCGGGCAGTGGTGGCTCACACCTTTAATCCCAGCACTTGGGAGGCAGAGGCAGGCAGATTTCTGAGTTCGAGGCCAGCCTGGTCTACAGAGTGAGTTCCAGGACACCCAGGACTACACAGAGAAACCCTGTCTCAAAAAAATAAAAATAAAAATAAAAAAACAAAAAAATAAAAAAAAAAGAGTTGCTGTGGTCATGGTGTTTCTTCACAGCCATAGAACTCTAACTAAAACACTCCCCTGGTTGCATTTGGTCAGTGGTGTTTATCACAGCAATAGAACCCTAACTCAAACAAAAATGGAGATGGCACCTTGTTTAAGAAAATGACAAGAGTGACTGAAAGTCTTGTGCAGCTCACACATATACTTCAAGATGCATCTAATGCAGCATGTTGCCTATTTGATTTCCTTTCCTATATAGAATCCACAACTTCAAGCACTAAAGAGACGGTTTCATGCTTAAGAGTCTTACTGTTCTTGTAGACAACCCAAGGTTCAGTCCTGTGTTGCAGGATATTTGATCACATTGTGAACCCCAAGATTATGAACTGGGAAAGCCCTAGCACACACCTTTAACCCTAAGAACTTTCTGTAAACAGGAGCTAAATAAAGTCAACCCTAGGTCAAGAGGTGAGGTAAGCATCCAGCTGACAGGAAGTGAACATAAGGAAATAGAAAGGAGAGTCATTGAATGGAAGGGTATTAAGACATGGAGAAGGAGGACTTGTTTTTTCCTTCTGGGACATCAGGGAAGTAGGAAGGTCAGTCAGGTGGGTGCTTTCTCTGCCTCTCTGAGCTAGCAGGCTTTCAGCACAGCATCCTGAGTCTTCATTTGGTAAATTGATTTGGGGATTTTATTTTTTAACACAACAGTTCCCAATACCCACATTAGACACCTCACAACTACTTGTAACTCCAGTTCCAGGGGAATCTCGAACTCGCTGGCTTCTGTGAGCACCTACACTCTCACAGTGCACATAAAAACTCATATAGGCACACATATACGTATAGCAATAAAATAAATCTTTAAAAAAGGAAAAAAATCCACACTCTCAGGATAGCCATGAGAAATCATCATCAGATGAACCCAAATGAAGGGGCTTTCTACAGAATACCTAAATAGCACTTTCCTGTTTGTTTGGTTTGGATTGGGGGTGGTGTCACAGGTTTACTTTATAGCCCTGGCTGGCCTGGAACTTTGTGTGTACACCGGCCAACTTTGAATTCACAGAGCTTAACCTGCCTCGGCCTCCATGAGCATTGGCCTTTCTTTCCATCCAGGACTTGTTCTCAAACTCTATGGCACCCCACTCCTTTTACAGATGGATTTTTTTCCTTTTTAAATAAAAGCGTGTTAGCATTTGAGTCAGTTTCTAAGTCTTTCCGGTAAATAGACAAGGGGCCTGCAAGAGGTGCCTCGGGAAGGGGCACCTGCCTAGAAAGGAAAGTGATTTAAATTCAGTCCCTGAGACCCACTTAAAGGTTGAAGAAGAAAACTGATTCCACAAAATTATCCTTTGAGTACATATACATGCACATACACCACAGTAATAGTAAATTAACTATAGTAAATGTATATATTATGTACACACAAAAATGATTGTTGAATCAAACTACTACACTTGTCACTTCAAATACAATTTTTATACATAGAGAATTTGTGACTTACTCTCAACAATTTGAAACTTGCAAAATACTGTCGTGATCATCATGCTTGGTCATCAAGAACTAAAATGCATCTGTTCTGTCTCTTAGCAATGCTGTGCCAATGTCCACACACACACACACACACACACACACAAACACACACACTCACCCTCTAGTAAACATTCCCTTCTCTGATCCTGTGAGTGTGATTGTTCTGAATCCACACACAAATGAGAATACTGCCTTGTCTTTCTGGTCCTCTTGGCCAGTACTTTTCCAAAGTGTTTATTATGCAGAACAAAGAAAGACTGAGAAACCACATCCAGACTAGAGCTAACTAAAAGGCCCAAGGCCTCCACACATATGTCCTGGGACAGAAAACGGGCCTTGGTGGGAACTGTGACATCCTAGTGAATTGTGTGGCTTTGGTTATACTGTTGGACATGCTAATTTTTGAGTGTGGATAAATATTCGACAGTTATGTAAGCTGACATTTGGGGAAGCTGAGTGAAGCCTCTACAGAAATTCTTGGTAATATTTTCCAACTAATCTGTAAAAGTAAGATGGTTTCAGAAGTTTAAAAAAAATTTAAGGGAGGGGGGTATAAAAAAAACACCAGAAACTAAAAAAACTGTTTACTGAATCATGTTTTCATTCACTGTGTAAAAATTCACCATCACAAATGATATAGATGCTATGGGGTGGGCTAACTCACAGCCTTGGATCTGAACCTGGGGGGTGAGCACAGGGTCCCCTCTCCCAAATGCTTCAGCCTTTGAGGGACTGGACCAGCTCTTCGGCTCCCACACCCTGGGGCTGGCTCCTAATTAGGGCACCCTTACTCCCTCCAGGACACAGAGTCATTGTTCCTCTTTATTCCTCTTCCTGTTCTAACCAAGTGGATAAATCTCACTTTTCTGCTTCTCACTGTCTGTTTAATTGAGGATGGGTAGCCCAACCTAGTTTGTTAGGGCTGCCAGGGCCCTTGACAGGTCCAAGCTATGGCCTATCACTGTTAGTGGATAGGTAATAAGAACTCTCCCACAGCCAGGCCTGGCAAAGGGGAAGGAGCGAGAAGAGCATTACCTGAGTAAGCAGATGCTAAGCTCCAAAAACAGAGGCTGTGGAGTGAGCCCCAGAGCGCTGGGAGGATAAAAAGCTGTTTGATGTGATTTTCGACAATGCCAAACCATTGAAATCAACCAACTTGCCCGTTCTAGTGGCATAGGCCTCCTATCCAAGCTGTGCTGGAAGCTTGATGCCAGGGATCACAAGTTCAAGGCCTGGCTGGCTACAAAAGAGTTTGAGGCCAGCCTGGGGAATTTTGTGAGACCCAGTATCAAAATAACAAGTATAGAGAAGGCCAGGGTGCATCTCAGGTACCCAAGGTTTGTGCCACCCTTGATTCAACCCAGTACCACACAACCAAAACCAAAGCCTCAAGTGTGTCAGGCAGACCAGATGATCTTTTCTGCTTTTTGGGGCCTAAGGGTTTCATGTAGCCCAGGCTGACCTCAAACTATGCAGTGGAGGATAACCTCAAATCCCCAAAATGCTTGCCTTGTTTTCTAAAAGCTCAGTCTGACCAGGGGATCAAGAAGATCAAAAGCAGCCAGGCAATGCTGGTGCACCTCTAGTCCTAGCACTTGGGAGGCAAAGGCAAGAGAATCTCTGAGTTGGAGGCCAGCCTGCTCTATAGAGTTTCAGAAGCTCCAGAGTTCCACAACCATGGCTACACAGAGAAACCTTGTCAAACAAACAAATAAACAATAGAAGAGCAAAAGCAAATAAAAGCTTCAACAAGCAAAGCTTCAACTCCTCTCTCCACTTGTTTAGAGAATAAGACTCTGTTGTTGAGTCTGTCGTTGAGTGATGTGGCAAAGAACTGTGTGTTTTAATCAGGGTTCTCTAGAGTAACAGGGTTCTCTAGTATATGGCCTAAAATATATCCCATATATACATACATATACACATACATACATACATGAGATTTATTGGAATGACTTACAGGCTATGATCTAGCTATTCCAACAATGGCTGCCTGTGAACAGAAGGTCCAAGAATCCAGTAGTTTCTCAGTCCATGAGGCTGGATCAGTCTCAGCTGGTCTTCAGTATATGCTGGAATCCTGAAGAAGTAGGTTCTAATGCCAGTAAGGGAATGGACTTGCCAGTGAGATTGAGCAGACAAAGTGCTGAGGTCTGCTTCCCCACCCAGCATAGCCGTAGCCATTGCTTCATACCTGCCAGCTATGTCATAGTGGTACTGTAACATGCCTGCTAGTCATCAACACAGAAAAATGACTTGATTCAGAGTAGGGTCATGCTGATCACATATCCTGTTATTTCTGTAAGAGGCTTGTTAATCTTAAGAAATTTCACAAAGCTTTATGTAGGACTCTTCAAGTTAAAGGTCAATATGAACTGTTATGTCTAAAATGCCTCGAGTCTGAGCCGACCACCAGGCAGCACTTCCTGCCCTGAGAAATCTCTATTGTCATAGTTCAGATAATTCTGAGCTACGTCCCTGATCTGATCAGTATTAGCACGTGCCTTCAATAAACCATCCCTGTCTGACTGAGATGGGTGTTCATGAGATTTGTGGAGAAACTTTCAGACCCCAATACAAAGAGCAAAAGCTTCCTTCTTCCGTGGACTGATGTACTTCCATGTACTCCCAGCAGAAGGTGTGGCCCAGGTTAATGGTGTGTCTTCCTGCCTCAAGGAAAAGTCTGTAACCCAGACTAGAAGTAGATCTTCTCGATTCAAATTAAACAGAAAGCCCTCACAGTTGTGTCCTCAATTGAGGGTTTTAGTTTATTCTGGATGTCGTTAAGTTGACAAGCAAGAATACCAGTCACACTGTGTAGCAGACCAGGGGTGGAATGAGTGTCCCTGTGTGCAGGGTGAGTGGGAAACCTGACCAGACAGCAGCCAAGAGGCTTGGATGAGGAAGAAAGGGAGCTTGGCCAGTGGTGCTGCCTCTGGTTCTTAGCTGTCTCTCTGCACCTTGCTGCTTCCCTTCATCCTGCTGTGAACTAATGATCTCATTTTGAAGAGCATTATATGCTCTTCAAAACTCATAGACTGATGGTGGGGAGTTGGAATGTTACAGGTTGGGAACCCAATTTATCTTTGGTTATCCTTGGCTCTGTCGGTGGCTATTTTTTACCCACCTCTATGTATTACCTAACATCCTTGTGACTGTTTGGTAAGTCTTCCACCCACACAAGGGTTGAGGATGTTATTAGATCACATTGGAGACCTAGAGCAGACTTTCCCACTTTGCTGTAAACTGCCTACCTGATATTTCCATCAGTGTGTGTGTGTGTGTGTGTGGTTTATTTTAAATTCATTGATTTAGAATTCTCTTTATTCTATTACTATATAAACAATAGAAAACTGTTACCATGTCCAGGGAGGGGGTGCATTTAGGGCAACAGGAATCTGTGTTACTGGGCCATAGTCACTCATATGATCCTGGATTAAATTATCTCTTATTCCCTTTTGAGATTAAAGTCCCATTTTTGTTCCAACACCACCTGTTATGGCTAATATTTATTGTCAAAACACAGTCACCAAGGAGACAAGTCTCTGGGCACATTGTGAAGGATTATCTATATTAGATTCACTGAAGTGAGAAGGCTCACCCTGAATGTGGGTGCCACTACCCTGTGGGCCTATATTCTATATGAAATCAAAGGGGACAGGGCGGCAAGCCCTGAGCACATGCAGATGTAGAGCCTTGAGATCCTGCAGCCATGATGACCTTCTGTGTGTGAAGGACTGTACCCTTAAACTGTCAGCCAAAACAAACATCTCTTTTCTTAATTTGCTTTGGGTTTAAGTACTTTGTCCCAATAATGAGGATGCTAATTAATTTATCACCAAAGTCTGTTCCTGCTCTCCATGGCCTCTCCCAAGACCTTCACTAAAGAATGAGGACTTACACTGAGAAAGGATCTAAATCACAGAGAGAGAGAGGGGGGGGGGGAGGGGAGGGGGAGGGGGAAAGGGAAGAAGGAGGACGGGTTTACAAAATCCCTGTATCCAGGGATAGATGAGATGAGACTATGTCACTGTGGTGGTTTGAGTGAGGATGCCCCTACAGGCTCACACCTTTGCATGTTTAGCCTCTAGCTTGGAAGGATTAGGAGGGGTGACCTTGTTGCAGTAGGTGTGTTGCTGAGCTTGGGCTTTGAGGTTTCAAAAGCCCATGCCAGCCCCATCCCTCCTGTGTTCTCTCTCCTCTCTCTCTCTTCCTGTGGATCAGAATGTAAACCTCTCAGCTACTGCTCTATGCCTGTCTTCTTTCCATCATGATGATAATGGACTAAGCCTCTGAAACTATAATTGAGCTCCCAATTAAATTATTTCTTGAATAAGACCTGCCTTGGTTATGGTGTCTCTACACAGCAATAGAACAGTAACTCTGATGCAAAAATACTAGCAAACTGAATTCAAGAATACATCAATGGCATCATCCACCATGATCAAGTAGATTTTATCCCAGGGATCCAGAGTTCAATATATGAAAATTCATCAATGTAATCTACTATATAAACAAACTAAAAGAAAAAAATCACATGATCATCTCATTAGATGCAGAAAAAGCCTTTGATAAAATCCAACACTCCTTTATGTTAAAAGTCTTGGAGAGATGAGGGATACCAGGCACACACCTAAACACAAAAAAGGCAATATACAACAAGCCAATAGCCAACATCAAATTAAATGAAGAGAAACTTAAAGCATTTCTACTAAACCCACAGACAAGACAAGGCTATCCACTCTCTCCCTATTTCTTCAATATACTACCTGAAGTTCTAGCTAGAGCAATTAGACAACTAAAGGAGATCAAGGGGATACGAATTGGAAAGAAAGATGTCAAAGTATTGGTATTCACAGATGATATGATGGTATACATAAGTCACCTCAAAATTTGTACCAAAGAACTCCTACAGCTGATAAACAGCTTCAGTAAAGTGACTGGATAGAAAATTAACTCAAAGAAATCAGTAGCGCTCTTCTATGCAATAAACAGGCTGAGAAAAAAGTTAGGAAGACAATACCCTTCACATAGTCACAAATAATATAAAATATCTTGGTGTAACTCTAAGCAAGTGAAAGACCTGTATGACAAGAACTTCAAATCCCCAAAGAAAGAAATCGAGGAAGATATCAGAAGATGGAAAGATCTCCCATGCTCATAGATTGGTAGGATTAACATAGTGAAAATAGCCATCTTACCAAAAGCAATCTACAGCTTCAATGCAATTCCCATCAAAATTCCAACACCATTCTTTACAGATATTGAAAAAACAATTGTTGACTTCATATGGAAAAAAACAAAAAACTCAGGATAGCTAAAACAATCCTGAATAATAAAAGAACTTCTGGAAGTATCACTATCCCTGACTTCCAGCTGTACTACAGAGTAATAATAAAAACTACATGGTATTGGTATAGAAACAGACAGGTTGATCAATGAAATCAAATTGAAACCCAAAAATAAACCCACATACCTACGGACACTTGATTTTTGACAAAGAAGCCAAAACCATATATGGAAAAGGGAGAGCATCTTCAACAAATGATGCTGGTCTAACTTGATGTCTGCATGTAAAAGAATGCAAATGGATCCATATTTATCACCCTGCACAAAACTCAGGTACAAATGGATCAAAGGCTTCAACATAAAACCAGCTACATGAAATCTAATAGAACAGAAAGTGGGGCATAGCCTTGAATTCATCAGTACAGGAGACAACTTCCTGAACAGAACAGCAATGGCTCTGGCACTAAGGTCAGCAATTAATAAATGGGACTCATGAAACTGAAAAGCTCTGTAAGGCAAAGGACACTATAAATAGAACAAAACAGCATTCAAATTGGGAAAACATCTTTACCAACCCTACATCTGACAGAGGGCTAATATCCAAAATATATAAAGAACTCAAGAAGTTAGACACGAGTAAACCAAATGATCCAATATAAAAATGGGGTGCAGAGCTAAACAAAGAATTCTCAACAGAGGACTCTTGAATCACCAAGAAGCATCTAGCACTGCAGTTTTCTGGAAACCCTAATATATAAAGATCACACATAGAGGCAGGCTTGCTGACACATGGCTGTAACTTCAACACTGCCAAGAACAACCCAGGAGGATGGAAAGTTCAGGGCTAGACTCAGCTACACATGGAGTACTGTCTCCAGAAACAACAGACAAAAAACAGATAATAAGAAAAGCAACTTCAGAGTAGAATCTGCCACCTGCGGTGTTCGTTTTTGGTTTTGTGGTCCTAAGGATGGAATGTGGTTTTAACATCAACCTGGCACAGACTGGGATCACCTGAGTGTGGATCCTCACCCTGATTGGCACGACTGATCTGGGATGAAGGAAGATCATCTTGCCTTGACCTTCCCTCTTGCCGCCAGTTTGCTCCGTTGTCGCTGCTGCTCCCGTCACTGACTTCACAATTAGCTTTTCCAAGCTTTCAACACAGGCTGGGGATCCACCAGTCCTTAGAAACTTTCTAGACTTCTGGCACCACACCCGGACTGCTGTGGTTCCCTGCCTTGTGGACTGAGCAACTAAGGGTTGTCAAGTGTAAGCCTAGTGAGAGACAGCTACTGTTGGGACTTCTCTGACCACTGAGACACACGGCCTCAAGGACCACATAAACCTCAAGGATTCCCAGTTCTCAAATATATAAATGTATACATATATATATATATAGAGAGAGAGAGAGAGAGAGAGAGATTAGATATATAGATATATAGATATCAAATATGTGTGTGTGTATGTATGTATGTATGTATGTATGTATGTATTTTCCCATTGCTTCTGTTCCTCTAGGGAACCCTGATTAACATACGAACCTGTTGTAGGGTATCCACCAGAGAAGACTGTTCAGACACAGGTTTAAGCCAATAGAAAGTAATTATTAGCCAGTTGGTGACCACACTGGGTGTTTGGGATCCCAGTGTAGCACTAAGCATTTCTCAGGGTGAGTTTTTAAGCACAAAAAACATGTCCTGGTTTACACAACTTAGTTAGCAAGAGCCATTAGCCAGGAACAGATCTACAGAAGCCAAAAAAGCAATGTTAGTACATTTAGGGACTTTCCTAGAACTACTAGCTTTAATGGGCTAGGCCTTTGTTTTCATTATTGGCAGGTGGTGATATCTATGTGTCATTTTATGGCCTTAATGGTACTTCCATCATGGAGTCAGTTGTGCTAAGGTCTGGGATCCTGTTACAGAACTCAGGATCTGGAAGGTAGGAAATGTAGTGGCCTTGGAGCCACACCCCATGCTAATCCCAATTCTCTCTGGGGATATATGAGCGCTGTCCTCTTCAAATACTTTCATTATTACGCCCTCCTTCTTTTTCTTTTTTATCTATAATAACCCATCCATGTGAAGTAACTGACAGAATACCATCTTGTCCTGAATCATTTTGTGGTTGCTTAGACAGTTCTCAGCCCTCTACTTCTCCAACAGTCATGTCGGCCTTGGCAACACATTTGAGATTTCCATGTCCCTGACCATGTATTAGCCAAATGTCCCCAGATGTATTAACCAAAATAATATTTAGACAAAAACTAAAATAACTAAGGAAAGCATAAGCCAAAATTAATTGTCATGTTGTATCCAAAATAACTACTGTGGTCTTGTCAAAACAAATGTTGTAAGGTTATTCTGATCCTCATGTACTGTATTGTACAGGGGCATATGTATATTGTATTGCTTTAATCAGTGTAGTTGTCTGTATCTTTTTCTTGTAGATTTATTTGTTCTACACAGGGTGATGATAAGGTGGGGCACAGGACTGGAGCACATGCTTTTCTTGAGGCCCTACGTAAACTCCCTAGCACACATAGAAAAACTTGAAAAGCACCCCCACCCCCACCCCACCCCCAGCCCATTTACCATCCGCAGGGTGTTCTGGGAGTCTAGAACCTGGTCCCTCAGTGAGCATCTGTGAATTGTCTCTGACTCTGCATTCTCATACTCTCCATGCCTCAGCTTTCAGTTGACAGATTCTACTGAGTCATTTGTTCCTAAAGCAAGACACGGCCCTCCTGCAGTTCTCAAAAAAAAAAAAAATTTCTATGTGGGTAGTGTGTCAAGAAACGATTCCTTCTCCATTGTGAATTCCATCCCGAAGGCACTTATAATAAAATGTTAGCATCAGAAGAGCGTCCAGATGTATTTACCACTATGTTTTATGTGACATGGAGCCTTTGGAAATGAAGATCCAAACAGGGCAGCCCATCTGTTTTTATGGATGTGACTGGAGGAGAAAAGGTGTGATTTAATGAAAATAAAACAGGAGTTTAGCAAGGCCTATTTGTTCAGATGCTTCATGGCATATCCATGTCTCCTGGGCTGATGGTTTCTTTTCCTGGGGTTGAAGGGGGGCCCTCCAGTGTATGGGTTGTATGTTCCACCACTGAGCCAAATCTCCAGGCATCCTGCATTCTTTTGCTCCCCACCCCCTCAGTTTTGGTTTTTCAAGACAGGGTTTCTCTGTGTAGCCCTGGCTGTCTGGAGCTTGCTCTGTAGACCAGGCTGGCCTCTAACAGAGATCTGTCTTCCTCTGCCACCCATCTTCTGCTGCAGCTTTTTACTCAAATCCTTTCTTGGTATTAGATTTCTTGATGTGTTTTGGAATTCTGCTTTAATTCAGAATATGAATTCTCTTCTTCATTTGTTTCCTTCATTGAGATTCGGTCTTACCTCAGCCAGTCTGCCCTCAAACCCAGTCCATGTCAAAGACTCATGAGTGCTGGGAACTCCAGTGTCTGCTGCCATGCCTGATTCACCTCGACTCTCTCCACACCCACATCCACACGCCTTATCAAAGCCCCAGCGATCCTCCCCGACCCTTCAACCCAGAGAGAACTGGAACTATATTTAGGTTCCTGCTGGTGATTGTAATGGAGAACCCAGAAATCAGTCATCAGACCAACTGGCAACTGGCAAAGAAGGAGGAGGGATGAAGGGAGGAAGGAAGACAGACGGGAGGCCACAGTCTGAGAGATTAAACACATTTCTTTTTTCCTATTTCTTTTGTTGGTGTGGGACAATAAAGGCTGAGGATGGAGAATGTGGTCTTTCAATTTCCATTTTCTTCTGTTGCTGCTGTGTTTTGGAGTAATCTGAAGTTAGGAATGGCTTGTCTCTGTAGCCTGAGTTCAGGCTGCCCCTCAACATGCCTGCGAAAAGGCCTCCCAATTGGTCTCCTGGTCTGAAGACTTTTTTTTTCTTTTTACTGTTCTTTCACCAGTGGGCAGAATGACTGTCATCAAACCCAGTTTCTCTGCTCATATCATGACATTACCTGAACTCAAAGCTGTGGCAGAGACGAGTGAAATCATAGCCCAGCAAGGAACAGGAGGGTGTAGGATGCTGGTTCTGACCACTTACATGCAAAAGAACATGAGTTAATGCATGCCTATAAATACCAAAGACAGACAGATTTCCCCAATGTTAACAGGGGACTACCCTATCCCTGACACTGCCTTTAGAAGAAAATCACAACCCACCCTAAAGATGATGTTAAGATGCAGAAGCAACAGATCTGAAATAGTTCCTATACCACTGGTAAAATCTGAGTGCATATGTGGCACTCAGAAATCAGAGACTGTTTGAAACATTAGACAGAAACCTGCAAACATTCATTTTACACTTGCTGAATGTTTCTTACCCAGGTGGCACTGGTTTGCAATAAATACTTCCTCCCTTCAAGAACCTTCCAAGGTAGGAGGCGCGATGATTAATTTTGGATTCAAGATTATGTTGTAACTAAGGTGTGCCTTCCCAAAGATAAGATGAGGCCCTAACCCTCCAGTAGTTAGGAATTTAGCCTTTATTGGAAATAATCAGTATGTATGTACTAGTTAGGGCAAAGTCACTGGAGTAGGGGTCACCCTTAATCCAGACTAAGAGAGAAAGACTGGAAATCAAAACGCGGTGGCAATGCACGGGGATCTTGCAATGACACAACCTGTGAGTCAAGTAATCCCAAGGTCTGATGGTCACAGCCACGGGGAAAGGAGCAAAGACTTCTTCCTATACAGTTAGATGGGGCAGACTCCATCTTTAACTGCAGCACACAGGAGGCTGAGGCAGGGAGATTGTCAGTTTAAGGACAGCCTACGTGCTAAGCTCCTGTCTCAAAACAATAATAAAATACATGTAAAACTCAGAAAGAAAAAAAAAAAGAATTCCCACTAGCCCTTTCCAAGAGAATGTAGGCCTCTCAATACCTTGGCTTAGAGTGTTTTGCTTCTAGAATTTAGAGAATTAATTACTGTCGTTTTAAGCCCCTAGCTCAGAAGTTCTCAACTGTGGATCTCAACCCCTTTGGCAAACCTTTATCTCCAAAAATATTTACATTATGATTCATAATGCCAGGAAAATTTTAGTTATGAACTAGCAACAAAAATAATTCTATGTTTAGGAATCACCACAACATAAACTGTATTGAAAGGTCATAGCATTAGGAAGGTTGAGACCCACTACCCTGGCTTGTGACCTGAAACTCTTGTAGCCAGTGTTATATGTAGGAAGCAAATGAAATCCTGAGTGCATGGATGTTGTTGACATGGGCACAGCCATGTCAAAGACCAATGCTTCAGCCCCATGGGACTGGCAAAGCCTTCCCTGGGTGGGGTTCAGAGGGATGGCAATGCTTCCTCTGGTTAGAATGGAGTGTTGATTGTGACTAAAAAATGTCCACTGTTGTTTCCTCCACTCTCCTAGGATGCTAATGGCCTGAAGACTACGCCCCTATAGAGGTTAGCTAAACCTGCCTTTGTTCAGCTGTATGCAATAGCCCTCTTTTCTCTTTACCTCTATGCAATAACTTGCCTCTCTGCTCCACTGTACATAGTAAGCAAGCTGAGTTTCCGGGGTGTGATGGCTTGAATAGGAACGGCGGTCATGGGTTCATAGATTTGAATGCTTGGTCATTAAGGGGTGGCACTACTGGAGAGGGATTAGGAGATGTGGCCTTGGAATGGGTGTGGCCTTGTTGGAGGAAGTGTGTCTCATCGGGGGAAGACTTCAAGGTTTCAGTGGCCCAAGCCAGGCCCAGTGGCTTTCTCGATTCCTGCTGCCTGCTGATACAGATGTAGAACTCTCAGTTCCTTCTCTAGCACCATGTTTGCCTGCCTGTCTCCATGCTCCCTGACATGCTGGTAACGGACTAAACCTCTGAAACTGTAAGACAGCTACAGTAAATGCTTTCCTTGATGAGATTTGCTGAAGTCATGATATCTCTTCACTGACTAAGACACAGGGTCCATCAGAGAGCCCAGACCACCCAATTTTAGCTCTTCTGTGTATGTCCTTTGTTTCCTTGATGACCAGGTCAATCCCTGGAACAGTGAAAGACTCAGAAGTTATAATGAAGTGACACACGAGAAATTGCATCTGTTCTACAGAGGGGGTGAAGGGTATACATTTTAGCATAATAATAAAACAAGAGAAATAATTGTATAGTCTTTATAACCTTATCTATATAAATAGAAAGATGGCCAGGCTTCATTTCCTACATGCCAGTCCTAGCCCTTGGACAGCGTTTGGTTGTATCGTTTTGTTTTTTTGAGACTCGGTTTTTCTGTGCAGCTCTGGCTGTCCTGGAACTCATTCTGTAGATCAGGCTGGTCTCCAACTAAGAGATCCACCTGCTGCCGGGCAGTGGTGGCACACGCCTTTAATCCCAGCACTTGGGAGGCAGAGGCAGGTGGATTTCTGAGTTCGAGGCCAGCCTGGTCTACAGAGTGAGTTCCAGGACAGCCAGGACTACACAGAGAAACCCTGTCTCGAAAAACAAAACAAAACAACAACAAAACAAAACAAAAACAACAACGAGAGAGAGAGAGAGAGAGAGAGAGAGAGAGAGAGAGAGAGAGAGAG
>NW_021620459.1:835728-861141 GCF_004785775.1 Grammomys surdaster | reverse complement strand
GAGAGAGAGAGAGAGAGAGAGAGAGAGAGAGAGAGAGAGAGAGAGAGAGAGATCCACCTGCCTCTGCCACTCAAGTCCTGGGATTAAAGAGGTGCGCCACCACCTGGTGAGACAGCAAAATTTTTTTGTCTTCTTAAATTTTTGTTTTGTTTTGTTTTTCGAGACAGGGTTTCTCTGTGTAGCCCTGGCTGTCCTGGAACTCACTCTGTAGACCAGGCTACCCTCGAACTCTCGAACTCAGAAATCCGCCTGCCTCTGCCTCCCGAGTGCTGGGATTAAAGGCGTGCGCCACCACCGCCCGGCGTCTTCTTAAAATTTATTATTCTTTTTCTTCTTCAATTTACATCCCACTCACTGATCCTCACTCCCAGTCACCCATCCCACAATCCTCTATCGCCCCTCCCCTTCTCTTCCGAGGGGCTAGGGGCCGCCCCCCCCCCCCAGATATCCTCCCACCCTGGTACAACAAGAGACAGAATTCTTTTTTATCTTTATCTTTAATCTTTTATTTTTTTTTCAGTCCAGTCATTATTTCCCTCCTGGTCCGTCCTCCAACAATTCCTCATCCCATTCCTCCTCCCCTCGGTCTACAAGAGGATGTCCCCATCCCACTCACCTCGCCCCGCCAGGCTTCCCCACTCCCTGGGGTCTCAAGTCTCTCACTGAGGCCAGACCAAGCAGTCCTCTGCTGTATACGTGAGACACAGAATCCTTAATACTTGTTTTTCTGTCGGTCCTAATTCTGTCATAACCACCCAGCCACCCACACCTCACTGGGGACTGAACCTACTGCCACACCTGTGCTTCATGTGGTCTTCCACTGGGCTCCGTCTCTAGCCTCAGACAGCCCCTATGCCGCACACACTCATAAGCAATGATTCATGCACATCCACACACAGAGAGTAAATAAATGAATGTATTGTGTTTTAAAAGAATGTCTGAAATTATTTTTAATGATTGTACATTATGATGCTTCACGGCAAGGTTTCTAGATTCTACTAAGATTGCAGCCATTATTTGGCAATCTCCAGCTGTAAATAAATTCTTGTAAATTCCACGCCAGGAAAGGACTGTTTCTGTATTCCGCTTTCACAGTGTAACCTTAAATGTGGACTCCAAATCAAACTGACCAGCTGTATATGGCTTCTACCTTAAATCTCAGGCTCCTACCAGTTCAAACAAACCATGGGGTTGGGGGGAGAGCGATACGAGGACCAAATTATCTCAGGTATTCTTCATTGGAGACACATCAGAATCACAGGAGTCTTACATTTTAATATATATAATACTTTTCTTGCTTGCACGCTAGAGTGAGGCATGGCCTTATGTAATAGGGAACCCGACTTGTATGGTTCCTGAAGAACCTAGGGGAAGAGTTTTTATAGAGAGCCATCCAAGGCACACAGGACAGCTAAGGATTCATTCTTCTCCCCTAGAGTATTCCCATCCCTCTCATCACCCAGTCCTGGATGGCCTCATACACCCTTATCACTCTCCCCTCTTTTCACCCAGACACCCCCAAATACCATGGGCGGGCCTAAGCAGAAGCCCCGCCCCAATATCAGGCCCCGCCTCCCTCGGCCGGATAGCCCCACCCCTCTACGGGGATTGCGGGGCGCTGGGCTAGGGGCGGAGCGGCGGGATGCGGGGCGGGAAGCGGGGCGGGGGCGGACCTGGGCCAGGCGCCCGGAGGGGCGGAGTTGCGGCGCCGCCTTTCGCCACAGCTCGCGGCAAGGGTGACTCGGGGGCGGGGGAGCAGGCGACACAGCCGCAAGGGTCTTGGGGCCCTGCAAAATCGTGGGCAGCTGAGCCAGGCAGTCAGCGGAGGAACATGGCGCCCTGGACACTCTGGCGCTGCTGCCAACGCGTGGTGGGCTGGGTTCCGGTGCTCTTCATCACCTTTGTGGTCGTCTGGTCCTACTACGCGTACGTGGTGGAGCTGTGCGTGAGTGAGTACAGGAGGCGCGGGCGGCGGGCCGGCCGCGGGTGGCAGGCCGAGGCCGCGCGCCGCGTTCTTATCCCGCGGGGCAGCCTGCGCTTCTCCAGCCGGTGGGCTCCGTGGCCGAGGGTTCCGGCCCGCGGGTCCCCGGCGGTGAGGCCTCTGTCCGTGGGTTCCTGCCCGCGGCTCGCTGCTCTTGGGGTCCCGAGTTCGGGCCTGCGCGTCGCCCACGTTCCGAGCTTCCGGGTGGCTGCCGTCGCCTTGGGGCTCCCACCCTTCTGTGACGAATGCTCACAAAGGCCCTTCCTTTTGAACTAGAGAAATCCCCCTTCAGAGACGGCTTGTGAGGTCGATTTGGCTTAAACATACACACACGCACAAAGAAATCTTTTCCTCCCAGATTGTTGCTCTCCAGACTGCGCGAGAAGAAGCGCGTAAGCTGAAGAGCAGCCTCCGGGGCCTGGGAGGGAGGTGTGTCTCCGAGGTCTGCAGTGAGGGCTCAGCCCCAGGGACACAGAACGCCAGCCTCTGGTTTGGGCAGTATTTGACCCTTTTTAATAGTCATCTGGGGGAATCAATGCTGGACTTACACAAAATATTGTTTTGAAGCACAAAAAATTGAACGAGAGGTGCAAACTCAATTACTTTTTTTTTTTTTTTTGCTGTTTATCTTGTAGGTTTGTATTGTTTATACCTTTAGTTTTAGGGCTTTGGTTTATTTTTATTTTTGCTGTTTCTCTTATTATTATTATTTTTTACCATATAGTCCTTACCTGATTTCCTGGGATAAAGGAGTAACATCGCATTATACTTAAATGACTTAGCCTATTGGTTCAGATTTAATGTGGAAGGAAACTCCTTGTCATCAAAACACCCTAGGCCATTACTGTGTCAGTGATACTGAATAATTGCGTGTAAGCTTTGAGTGTGTGTTTTATACCGACTGGCCTTTTCCTGTGTTTGTCTCCCGTCAGCATTATTAAATAAAGCCCTTAAGAAAAAGCAGCCCCTTGGTTTCCCAAAAATGATTTAGTTTTAATTTTCAGACAGAGCCCTCGGTTATCTGAAGGACAGATATTCTTCGGGGAAAGCATATGGGGTTAATACAAGGATGGAAAAAAAAAAGATCACTCAAAAATGGAAGAGTCCAGACCTAAATTGTGGCTCTGGATTTGGCCAGCTCTGAAACAAGTACTTGTTTACAACTCAGGTTCTGTTTCAGATCTCTCAAGTTTTCGGCAGGTTTTTAAATGACAGCATCCTTAAGAAAATTAATTTGCTGCTTAGAACATTTGATATAGAAGAAACAGTGTACACCTGCCATCTTACACTTGGGAGGCTGAGGTCCAGGCTAGCCTGAGCTTCATAGTGAAGCTCTGTCTCAGAATAAAACGGCTGGGGAGCACTAGGGAGACAGAGGCAGGCATATATCTGTTGAGTTTGAGGCCAGCCTCGTATACATGAGTTCCAGGACAAACAGCTATGTAGAGAGACCCCAAAGTAGTGTGTGTGCGTGTGTGTGTGTGTTGTACAAGGGTGCACACGGGCCAAGGCTCACTTGTGGAGGTCGGAGGACAACTTTGTGAAGTCAGTTTCGTCCTTCCTTCCACCGTTATGTAGGTTCCTGAGTCTGAACTCAACTCATCAGGCCTGCATGCCAGTTGCTTTACCTGCTGAGCCCTGTCAGTGGCCCAAACAGAACAGTATTTTTTTAGAACAGTTATCTCTACAGTTAGGTTCTGAGTGGTTCTGAGTAAATTAATTATGGAATACCTTTCCAAATAGTAAATTTGTTGCATGTAATGATTTAGATTCCTCTTTTTGAATACCAAAATGTTTGCTAAAATTGTTAAATTAGAATTGACTGTGTAATTTTTTTTAATTGTTTTAATTTTGATACAGGGTCTCTCAAGTGTAGCCCTGGCTGTCCTGGAACTTGCTTTATAGACCAGGCTGGCCTCAAACTCAAGAAATTCGCTTGCTTCTGTTGGGATCAAGGGCATGCCCCCCCCCCCACCTCTCATACTCCTCCCCCTTGTAGTTTTGAAATTAAAGTTCCCGAAGGAACATTAAACATCTGAATTAGGTTCAGATTGCACAGCTTAACTTGAAAACAGTTTTAATTCAAAAATACCCACAGTGAGATTAAAAAGTCCAGTAAATTTTTATTGTGTCAATGTCTTTCATTTTTACATTTCCTACATGTTTGTGTGTGTGCATATCTGTGGAGTCAGACTTCTGGGAGTTGGTTCTTGGTTTCTGCTCTGGGTTGGGAGTGGTTGGACTCAGGTCATCAGGCTTGGCAGTAAGCCCCTTGACCCACTGTGTGTCTACAAATAAGCGGAAAGGAGTGTGAATAGAGGACGGCTGTGTGTCAGTGGGCATAGAGGGAGCGCTTCCGTTACCCTCCTCTTTCTCTCAGTGTCCCAAAACAGGTCTTTCTACACATGTAGGAAGTGAGACTCTGAGCCATGTAGAAGGACATTACTGAGCACAGAATTGACTAGGAAGTGATTCAACTAAGCTTCAAAAATCAGATCATGATAGAGAAGAACCAGAAATAATATTTGGTTTAAGTTTTAGATTGGAATTCCTCTTTAATTTTTTTTCCTTTCTAAAGCTAATATTTGAGAATTAGACATGATTTTGTTTGCTTCCTTTCCATGCTGGAGTTCAAACCCAGAGCCTTCCATGTGCTAGGTAGGCACTCTACTACTGAGGACATCCCTAGCTAATGTGGCTCTTTTCTCAGGTTTCCAGCATTTATCAGAACACTTCTGTAAGTCATTTTAAGCTGTAGGAGTAGACATGTATATGTTCTTGAGCAGGTAGACAATAGAATTTAGAAGTTGAGATTTTAGAGATGATATAATGTAGCCCTTTGATTTCACTTCTAAGAAAACTTTTACAAGAGCTTTGTGGCTTCTCCAAGGAGGGAGCAAACTTCAAGTAGAGGTCTAGGAAGAGGGACTGTAATAATTTCTGAGCTTTTTTTTTTTTTTTTTGGTTTTTCGAGACAGGGTTTCTCTGTGTAGCCCTGGCTGTCCTGGAACTCACTCTGTAGACCAGGCTACCCTCGAACTCTCGAACTCAGAAATCGGCCTGCCTTAAAGGCGTGCGCCACCACCGCCCTGCAATTTCTGAGCTTATATCTGTCTTTCACAGCATCTCCACATTTACAATGAGGTAAGATAAGATAACTATCCCAGGGCTCGGGAGATGGCCCAGGAGTTAAGAGCACTTGCTGTTCTTGTAGAGGACCTGGGTTTGGTTTAATTTTGTTACCTTTTGACCCAGGCTCACTATGTTGTCCAGGTTGGCCTGGAACTCACAGAGATCCTCCACAGTGCTGTCATTAAAGGTGTGCACCAGTTTAGTGTTTTTGTTTTTAAAGTGGAATTTTTCTCTTCTTTGGTTTTTGTTTTTTGTAAGTACAGGAACACTTTTCACTCAGTTTTCATAGTTTTTTTTCTCAGCTAGGTTTTTTTTGAAGATTATATTGCAAAAATGTGCCAGTTTTATTATTAAACTGCAGGTAGTGTCAGGATTATATATGCTGTCTAAGAGAAGGAGCCCGCACATCATCATGATGTGCAGTTTAAAGATGGTAACACTTCATGCTCTTCCTGTAAACCTGGAAGCAGTGTAGACTTAGGTGCTCCTGAGCAGAGGAGCACCACCGACTTTTCCATATTGAAGTAAGAGGTCAAGAATAACAGTGACTACATTTCAGGATAGATTTCTCTAAGGTAGAAAGTCAGATCTTGAAAGTTAACATTTTAAAACAAAAAAGAATTTTGTAGTGGTTGGCCTTTTTAAACATGTATTTTGATACAGGGGCCTGATTTGTAGACCAGGGTGGCCTCACACTCACTGTAGCCCCCCCCCCCCCGCCAACTTCCTCCTAAGTGCTGGTATTTTAGGCTTGTGTCCCCATGCTGAGCCTGTATTTTGATTTTTCAAGGAATAGCTGATATATTTCAAGTATTTTAAAACTATTGTTGACTATGCTGAGTAGTTTTATGTCAACTTGACACAGCTGAGAGAAGGGAACCCTAATTAAGATGCCTCCAGAAGATCCTGCTTTAGGCAAGCTTGCAGGGCATTTTCTTAATTAGTGACTGATAGAGGAGGGCCCAGCCCCTTGTGGGTGGTGCCATCCCTGGGCTGGCGGTCCTGGTTCTATAAGAAAGCAGGCTGAGGCAAGCCTTGAGGAGCAAGACAGTCAGGCGGTGGTGGTGCACGCCTTTAATCCCAGCACTCGGGAGGCAGAGGCAGGCGGATTTCTGAGTTCGAGGCCAGCCTGGTCTACAGAGTGAGTGCCAGGACAGCCAGGGCTATACAGAGAAACCCTGTCTCGAAAACCAAAAAAAAAAAAAAAAGAGAGAGAGAGAGAGAGAGAGAGAGAGAGAGAGAGGAGCAAGACAATAAGCATCATTCCTTCATGGCATGTGTATTAGCTCATGCATCCAGGCTACTGCCCTGTTTGAGTTTTAGTCCTGACTTTCTTCAGTGATGGATTATGATGTAGAAATGTATGTCAGATAAACCCTTTCCTCCCTAAGTTACTTTTGGTCATGGTATTTTGGCACAGCAACAGAAACCTTAAGTAAGACAATGAGCATAACAAATATCATATATTCATACTTTTTGTTGTTTTTGCTTGAGGCAGGTTCTCACCATCTAGCTCTGGCTAGCTTAGAAGTCTTTAGACCAGGCTGGTCTTTAATTGACAAGAGATCCACCTGTCTTTACCTCATCAAGGTGCTAATGTCAAAGATGCATAGGAGTCTTTCATATCTTGCCCTTATACAATTCCTTTGCCAGCCCCCAGGGAGCTAGGTTGCATCTTTTAAAGTCAGTATCAAGCTTATTAAGTCTCTGCCTCACAGTCTCCAATAGTTTTCCAGTTTGCTCAGCGAGTTCAGCTGTTTGCATGGCCTATCACCCTGACTTTGTTTTTTTATGCTTCAAATAAATAGTCTACCTGTCAGCCCAGGCACAGTCATCTGAGGTCCATTCTGCTTCCTGGTCCTGCTGTAGCGCTGCTCCTTCACCTGTGTTTACATTGCTGCTCAGTCACCCATGGAGGGGCCCTTCTGACTCCTCTGCATATAACTGCTTCCTCGTCCAGACTTTACCCCCATGCCTCTTTTTCTTAGCAGCATGTATGTGTCTGACAGTTGTGTTTCTCCCCTGAGCACTATGGTTATTGATGTATTTCTAGAGCCTAAAATAGGGAAAAATAAAAATACAAACTAGGACCAGGAGAAGGCTGGTGTCGATAGGCAAGTCCTTTCAGCCATGGCCTCCAGTTCCTCACCAGACAGTGATACAGAGGAAATTGGGGTCCCCTTTAGGTTCTTAGTCTCATCAATAAAAGAATTCAAGAATGAACTCAAATAAAACACAAAGACAAAGTTTATTAATATTTAAAAGAGAAACTACAGGGCAGGCAGGCAGTAACCCTCAGCAGCTGCCCGGAGGAGGCGATGGAGGGCAGACAGGATGACTGTGAGAAAGGACCAGGAACAAGTTGGCAGACTTAAGAATCTGCCTGCCACCTGTAAGTTTCTATGTTAGGGTCAGGGATGCTGGGAAAGAAAGTTCCAGTATCTCTTTAAAGAACTAATTACTTCTTCTGTTTCTTTAGAATGACTTAAAGTGTGATTGGGGTGGGCCCTTAGCCAGTGACTAAACCAGCTCAGCTTGAATGTTAGGTCTCCACCCAGGCCAAGATTCCATTTCTGCTTTGGGAGTTTCTTCTACTCTTAACACGGCCTCAAGAAAGGCAGAAATACAGGTTTTTACTGTGTATCCTGGCTAGCCTAGAACTTAACTTTGTAGACCAACCTGGCACTTTCAGCTCACAGAGATCCACCTGCCTCTACCTCCTGAGCAGTGGGATCAAGGTTGTGTACTACCACACCCTGACCTTCAGCAGATTCAAAACCTGTATCTATATTTAGTTGGCATTGAGGGGAACATGACAACTTTGCTTTCTCTTGTTTTGTTAGGTATCCAAATCTGCTCCAAAACAGTATATTTTTAAAGATTACATATTCTAGTTAATGAGGAAGTATGTTGGCAGTGGAACAGAATGTTGTATTTAGAAATAGACAATCCTTATAAACATCTAGAATGTGGTAAAGGTAGTGCCTTGGATCACGGAGGAAAAGATGGGACAACTGGCAAGAGAGAACCAGACCCTGTGCCTCACTGTTCCAGGGTTTGATTACACATGAGTAAAATCTCATTTTCCTTCATGTGTTTACCTTGATTATTATCATCTATCTTGTCTTCTGAGGTGCTGGGTGGAAGCTAGGGCCTGGTGCTTGCTTTGCAAGCACTGTTGTACTGAGCTAAAGCCTGGCCTTGTACTTTCACTAGTGAAGAATTTCCTGTAGCCTCATCCAGATTTCGTGCATGTCGTTATTTTTCACTACTGCTTCCTTCAGTCATTGTCTCCTGAGTATTTGAGAGTAAGCTGTGGATGCCAGGCCCCTTCGCTGTAAATACTAAGATTTTCCCCAAGCTTTTATTCATATATGTTGTATTTGAGCATATTCTCCTGATGTCACAAGTCTCTTTATTCTCCATTGTCCCAGTTTATTTCTGGTGTTATGTTTGAACCTTAAATGAGAGAAAATGTTTGTCATTCTGTTAGCTTAATTTGCATAATGTGATTATGTCCACTTGAGTCCCTTTTTCTGCAAACCACATAACTGTGTTCTTTCTCTTGCTCCACCACCCAGTTAGGGTTACACATTAAAGATGGGCATAGTAGTCTATCCCTGCAGTCTCAGAACTCGGGCAGAGACAGAATTGTGAGTTCAAGGCCAACTTGTATGAAGTGGCTCTAGAGTTCTTTGAATTGTGAGTTATGAAGTGAGTGCAAGGCCCGTCTACCACATAGTGAGTTCCCATCTCAGAACACAGTTGGTTGTGAGGATTTGCAAGACCCTTGGTTTGAGCCATAAAGCTGTAAATAAAAAAGGGAGGGGGGCTGACAGATTATAGCTGTTGTTTAGTGCCTTCATCTGAAGTGTAAATGTGGCATTTTAAAATCACAGGCATGCTCTGTAGGATGTCCTTCAGTTTGGGTCTCTCTGAAGTTTCCTCATGATCAGATAGGGCATCCTGGAGCAGGAGTGCTGCAGACGCGATGCCGTGTCACTTTTTAACTTTGGTCTCCATTTGAGATGAAGTGAGAAGGCTTTTCATCTGTTGAAGGTGCAGTCAGTTTTCCTTTTTGTCCGTGTGTGTTTGGGTAGACTGGGTTCCACCATGCAGATTTGCCTTCGAGGAAGGGCTTGCTGCTCAGCTGTGGCAAATGCGGTCAGCAGGCTGCAGCCAAGCTCTTTTCAGTGTGACTTGCCTCACCAAGGTCACACTCTTCCTGGCACAGCCTGCTTGCAGTATCAGAGCTGGAGCTGGGCCCCTCCCTGCAGAGCTCCCTGCTTTGTCATTGCAGAACCTGTGCTGTATTTAAGAGTGTTCCTTTGGCTCTGTTCCGCTGTATTTCACCTTTTTGTCCTGTTACATTTCCCCTAGAAAATAGGTGGCACCTCAAGTTGTCTCAGCACCTGCCTTATGCCTGAGTAAGCGTTTCTATTGCTGTGGTGAAATAAACACCAAAACCACTTAGAGAAAGAAGTCAGGGCAGGAGCTGAAGCAGAGGCCAATGAGGAATACTTTTATTGCCTTGCTAAGCTCCTTCATGAGTCACTATTTAAGAAAATGTCTAGACTTACAGGCCAGTCTTACAAAGACAGCTTCTTAACTGTGGTTGCCTCTTCTCATATTAATCTTAAGTTGACAAAATAAAATAAAAAATAGCCAGCACAACAGTTTATTCCACAGAGCCCAACCTAAGACAGGTATTTTACATGGACACACTTTGAAACTGTAAATCATCTGTTCCTTGGTACTTTTATTGGACTCCTTTTAGCATCCTTTGAGGATTCTTACTTGAAAAAGCAGTACTTAAACAATTTTGTGAGGTGCCGCCATTTTTACTGTTGGGACGCGGAGCGAGAAGCTGAGAGAGTCGGAGACTCTGCTATCTGCTTCCATCCGTCACGCAGACCCTGCTGGAGCCGCTGCCCCTATGGATGATCGGGAGTATCTGGTGTACCGGGCGAAGCTGGCAGAGCAGGCAGAGCGATACGACGAAATGGTGGAATCAATGAAGAAAGTAGCAGGGATGGACGTGGAGCTGACAGTTGAAGAACGAAACCTTTTATCTGTTGCATATAAAAATGTGATTGGAGCTAGAAGAGCATCCTGGAGAATACTCAGCAGCAATGAACAGAAGGAAGAAAACAAGGGAGAAGAGGACAAATTAAAGATGATTCGGGGGTACCGGCAAATGGTTGAAACTGAGCTCACGTTAATCTGTTGTGACATTCTGGATGTACTGGACAAACACCTCATTCCAGCAGCTAACACTGGCGAGTCCAAGGTTTTCTGTTATAAAATGAAAGGGGACTACCACAGGTATCTGGCTGAGTTTGCCACAGGAAACGACAGGAAGGGGCAGCAGAGAATAGCCTGTGGCTTACAAAGCTGCTAGTGACATTGCCATGGCAGAACTTCCTCCAAGGCACCCCATTCGTTTAGGTCTTGCTCTCAACTTTTCCGTATTCTACTATGAAATTCTTAACCCCCCCGACCGTGCCTGCAGGTTGGCAAAAGCAGCTTTTGATGACGCAATTGCAAAACTGGACACGCTGAGAAAAAGAAAGCTATAAGGACTCTACGCTCATCATGCAGCTGCTCCGTGATAACCTGACGCTGTGGACCTCAGACATGCGGGGCGATGGTGAAGAGCAGAGTAAAGAAGCGCTGCAGGATGTGGAAGATGAGAATCAGTGAGACGCAATAAAAGCCAACAAGAGAAACCATCTCTGACTACACCACCCCAACCCTCCCCTTGGAAGTTCCCCATTGTCACTGAGAACCACCAAATTTGACTTTCACATTTGGTCTCAGAATTTAGGTTCCTGCCCTGTTGTTTTTCTTTCTTTTTCTTTTTTTCTCCCCTCCCCCTTTTTAAAACAAACAAACAAACAAACAAACAGTTTTCAGAAGTTCTTAAGGCAAGAGTGAATTTCTGTGGATTTTACTGGTCCCAGCTTTAGGTTCTTACGACACTAACAGGACTGCATAGAGGCTTTTTCAGCATTACTGTATTGTCTCCAGCCACATGTGGCAAGATCATCATTAGAAATGGAAATGACATTTGAAAGCCATTAGACTTCTAGGTGATGCATCTAAGAAAGATTAATCACACAATAGAGGCATATGCACTGTCATTTTTCCTTTTTTTAATTGTTAAATTGAATTTTATACCAATGTGTAAACTTGATTGGGTGTTAGCTTGAGGTGTTTTGGGGGAGTTTTTTATAATGGTTTTGCTGTAAAATGTGTTTGGAACTTTGCTGAAGTGTTGCTGAAAAGCATGGTGCTGGTAACAGTTCAACAATCCGTGGCTGCTCATTCTTGCCGACTCCTCCCCCCTCTGAAGCAGGTTAGCACTGAAGGTTGTATGGAAGCCTGCATGCGTGTTCAACTCTGTTCCTTCTCCTCCTCGGCCTCCCTCCTCCCCTCTTCCTTTGCTCGCTCAACCTCTTTTGTTCAGTATGTGTAACTTGAAGCTAATTTGTACTACTGGATATCTGACTGGAGCCACAGATACAGATCTGTATTGTTCTTACTGAAACACAGCATGGAATTAACATTAAACTTAAATAAAACAAACCTAAATTAAAAATGCCAAATAAAAAAAAAGAAACAATTTTGTAATGCCATTGTTTTGTCTATATTAGCTAGAATTCTGTAGGCAGGAATAATTTATCTTCATATATGTGTGTGTATGTGTGTGTGTGCGTGTACAAGTGTGTGCATGCGTACATACACATAAGCACACTAAGGCATGTATGTATGTAGAGGTCAGAGAACAACTTGGTAGAGTTGGTTGTCTCTTACCATGTTGCATCCAGTGATTGAACTCAGTTAGGCTTGGCAACAAGCACTTTTAGCTAATGGATAATTTATCTCATCAGTCTTTTTTGATAACTATTAAGTTAACTTATATTAACGTCCATTAACACCTTCAGCAGTAGTGTCTTTTTTTTTTTTTTTTTTTTTTTTTTTTGGTTTTTCGAGACAGGGTTTCTCTGAGTAGTCCTGGCTGTCCTGGAACTCACTTTGTAGACCAGGCTGGCCTCAAACTCAGAAATCCGCCTGCCTCTGCCTCCCAAGTGCTGGGATTAAAGGTGTGTGCCACCACTACTCGGCTTTTTTTTTTTTTTTTTAGCAGTGTCTTCCTTAGCCACAGTCATGAGAGTTTTTTGTGAAGCTGAATCTTGAATCAGCCACCCCTGCACTGGTCACAACAGGGAGAGGTTTTATCTTGTTCTCAGTGGCAGTATTACTGGACTTGTTATCTTAAGATTCTTGGATGAACATTGAAAGGCATTCTGATTATCATGCTTTGAGTCCTTGAGAATCCAGAATCTCAAGGAAGAAAACAAATACAAATGCCAGGTCAAAACAAAGGAGAGATGGTACAGCAGTTAAGAGTACTTGCTGTTCTTGCGGAGGACCTAAGTACATTTTTTGTCACCCAAATGGTAGCTCAAAACTATAACTCTAGTTCTAGGGGATCCAATGCCTTTTGGCCTCCTCAGGTATAAGGCATGAATGTGGTACATATAAATAAGCGCAGGCAAGCACTTATGTTACATAAAAATAAATCTAAAAATTATGGACTAGAGAAATGGCTCACTGGTTAAGAGTGCATACTGCATACAGAAGACTTGAGTTTAGTTCCTAGCATCAAGTTCGGCAGCTCTCTGGTGCCTGTAACTACTCCAGAGGAACTGGTGCCATCTTCGAGGCTTGCAGGCCATCTACATACATACCCATATAAACACATGCATACACACAGTTTAAAACATAAGTTTGTGTTATTTGTTTGTTTGTTTGTTTGTTTGTTTTGAGATAGGGTTTCAGCATAGTCTTGGTTATCCTGGAACTCAACTATGTAGAGTAATCTGGCCTTAAACTCATAGAGATCTACCTCTGCCTCCCAAATGCTGGGGAGTGGGAGAGAATAAAAAATTATTAGGCTGATGGATGGTTCAGCAGGTAAAGACCCTTTGCTCCTAACCTGATCTGCGTTCAATCCCTAGGACCCACATTCTGGAAGGAGAGAACTGAATCCTACAAATTGTCCTCCGACCTCCTGGCGCACAAGCTTATATACAAAATAAATTTTTAAAAAAATGTAAAGGCTGTTAAGTGAAGACCTTGTAAGGGCTTTTGTTGGCTAAATTTGGAACAATTTGAGATCAGTGTGTAAAGTGCTTGCCTAGCATGCATAAAACCCTGGGTTTGAGTCTTAGGACTCTATATATGGAATGTGGTAGTGCTTACTTCTAATTTCAGTATTTATCCTCAGCTGGGTAGAGTGTTCAAGGTCAGCTTGGACCACTGGAGAACCCTGTCTGAAAAACAAAAACTATAGGCATCAATTTTAATTAAAAATGTCATTGTAGACTCTTGAGCTATTTTATCTTTAAAGGTGCATACACGGCCTGGAGAGATGGCTCAGTGGTTAAGAGCACTGACTGCTCTTTCAGAGGTTCTGACTTTAATTCCCAGCAACCACACTGTGGCTCACAAGCATCTGTAATGGGATCTGATGCCCTCTTCTGGTGTGTTAAAGACAGCTACAGTGTACTCATATAAATCATTTAAAAAAAAAAAAAGTACATACCACAGGCCAAGCATGATGTTACAGACCTTTAATCCCAGCACCTGGGAGGCAAAGGCAGGAAGATTTCTGAGTTCCAAGCTAGCCTGATCTACACAGTGAGTTCCAGAATAGTCCAGCCTGGACTAGATAGACTCTGTCTCAAACAGTAACAAAAAAGGCATACATAACAGGCTGGTGAGATGGTTAAGCACTTAAAGACTATTGGATGCTCTTCAGAGCCAGTTTCAATCCACAGCACCCACATGAATGTGTACAGCCAACCATCCATACTTCCAGCTCAGACTTCTGACCTCCAAAGACATGAGGCATGCATGTGGTCCATAGACAAAAATGCAACTATACACTCATATACACAAAATAATTTTTTAAAGATACATAAATGGTAGAAATTCATCACCAAGAGAAAACGATGTGTGTGACCTGTTGACATACTAGACTATCATTTACTAAAAAAAATTCCAATGACTTCTCAAAAAAGCCACTAGAACTAAAATGTGAATTTAGCAAGATAAGATAGAAGGTCAGTGAAACTAATTTGTATTTCTAGTAATAGTTCTTCTTCTTCTTCTTTTTTTTTCGAGACAGTGTTTCTCTGTGTAGTCCTGGCTGTCCTGGAACTCACTCTGTAGACCAGGCTGGCCTCGAACTCAGAAATCCGCCTGTCTCTGCCTCCCAAGTGCTGGGATTAAAGGTGTGCACCACCACCTTCAATAGTTCTTCAAATAACATCAAAAACAGAAGTTTAGGAATGAATCTAACAAGTATACAGGTGAGATAGAAATCTGAAATAGAGATAGCATATTCATGGAATCTAACATAGTAGTATAAAGGTATCTGCTTTTCCCAGACTGATTCATAAGATCAGTATAAAACTAATCACAGCCAAGGAGGCTTTAAAAATGTTGTGTATGGATGTTTTGTCTGCATATATGTTTATGCACCACATGCATGCAGTGCCAGGAGGGTGTACGGATGGTTGTGAGCTGTCATGTGGATGCTGGTGGGAACTGAACCCTTAAAAGAGCAGCCAGTGCTCCTAACCTCTGAGCCATCTTCAGCCTGCAAAGGAGCCCCCCTCTTTTTTTTTTTTTTTAAGAAAAAAAAAATACGGAAATACATACCTAAAGTAGCTAAACCCTGTTGTGATTTCCCTAGCTAGAAGAAGGCTGGGAATGCACTGATGATAACTGTCTTTCTAGATAGATGCTTACAGGTCTATTTTGGATTGGCTCTTACCTGAACATTTGAAATTGGACTCACATTAATTTTCAAAAGTAGCAAGATCATTTTATTCAAAGAGAAATAAAAGTGATGGTGCAGATTGTTATAGAGGGTACACTGTCAGAACTGACACTAGACCACATGGCTGAATACTGAAGGACCCAGTTACTTGAGGCTTCTGTTTATGGGGTTCAAGAGTAATTTGATTGCTATGGGACATGGTGAGGGTGTTCTCTGTTTTGGTGATGGGTCATATCATTTTTCTGTTATGTATGTCCTTTTTCATAATACATCTGAGATTTTAATTGTATGCATACCTAATCTTATATAAGCATAAGATAGTAAGTAGTGGATTTTTGTAGGGGTCAGAGCATGCATCCAAACCAGTTCAGACCAGACTGGCTCTTCAGTTAGTCTTACTTAGATACATTAGGAATATATTTGAATAGAATCTAAGTTCAGTTGTTAACTAGGAGAGAGGAAATATATACTGTTGTTCAGAGATGGGGTTTGTTTAGCCTGATGGGGGGAAGGTGAGTCAGTGATTGCTAAGTGTACTTTTAGGAAAGGAGTGTGTGAACATAGACTGTACAAGTGAAGGAACTAGGCTGCAAGTACATTATTATAAAACATGCGTGCATAACCCAAACCAAATACACTCCTAGGCTAAATAACTTGTGTTTGCCTGCCTCATATCCACTTATCCCAGTAGATTTTTGACTGCTGTGTGTGTCACTGGCAGTGATGATGTGAACTCTGATTTACTATAAGAGTATGTTATTTTATCTGGTCCTCTAGCTCTAACAATCTTTCTTCTCCCTCTTCTGGAATGTGCTCTGAGCCTTAGCTGTAGGGTTATATTGTGTCTTCATTGGGAATGAGCACACCATGGTTAGTTATTCTCTGCATTTTGACCAATTGTGGCTTTCTGGCATTTCCATCTGTTAGAGCCATCCATACATGAATTATTTTACTCTTTCCCTAAATAGGTATGATCACTCACTGTGTGTCAGTTAAAAGGAAATTTGTATATGAGTGTGTGAGTCAGAAGTCACTCTTGGATGTCTTCTCTCAGAAACTGTTTACCTTTGGGTTTTTTGTTTGTTTTTAGAATTATTTATTTTATGTATATGAGTACACTGTAGCTGTCTTCAGACACACCAGAAGTGGGCATTAGCTCCCATTACAGATGATTGTGAGCCACCATGTGCTTGCTGGGAATTGAACTCAGGACCTCTGGAAGAGCAGTCCACACTCTTAACCACCAAGCCATCCCTCTAGCCCTCCACCTTTATTTATATCATGTCTTTTCTTCCCGTCCAACCATGTCTAGCTGTGTCTACTTATTACACACACACACCCCACTCCACACCCCACCCTACACCCCATTCAAATTACCACTGATTAGGCTAGATTGGCTGCCCACCCAGGGATCTGCCTGTAGCTATATGCTCAGAATTAGGATTGCATGTGCTCACCTCTAGCACTCGGTGCTGGGGATTAAGCACACATCCCTGTGTACTTGCAGCCACTACTTTACTGAGTCATTGTCCGGGCTCAAGAGAAATTTATTTTGAATACAGTTTTCAGAAAGAGGTTGGTAAAGTGTACTGTAGTTTAATAAAGAGAATAGTCCTGTTCTTGCTGTAAGAATAAGGAAAGTGCTACAGAGCTCTGTCAACACATATGAAATTTAAAGAGGTCTAAAAATTTTAAGTAGTTATACTGTTAATGATAATGTTTTTAAAGTTTTGTGAAAATGAAATTAAGGTAAATATTCAACCTGAAATAAACTTCACACATAAAGTGTATTTATTTTAATTTTTTTCTTCTATTTTAGGTACTGTTTCCAGAACAGGAGAAAAAGGTAAGACACTGTAGACTCTCAGTTGTAACCACGTACTTTTTATTTAGTAGTGAATAAAAGTGTTTTTGTTTTCCTAAAAGGGAATACGTATCTTAACTCTTAGGTAACTAAAAAAAGAGAGAACTCTGGGTTTCTTCCCAGGTACACAGTGTCTGAATGATTAGCATGGCCATGGTTTTGTAAGGCTCCTAGTTAGTGCTCTACTCTTGTAAATTCATGCATGTTTGCCATATGTGTTCCTCTGAACTCTCTCTGTTTCAGTTCTAATAGCAGTCATCACTGGGTTGAGGGGAGATCTTTCATAATGCCTAAATGCTACAGGTAGTTCCATTGTTCATATATTTGTTTAAAATAGCACATTATTACCCACAGATACTTGATCAAATAACCAGACTTGAAATTTGTATTATTAGATCAAGGAAATAAAAGATTTTATAATGACCAGTCAAATAACACCTAGAGGAAAAGATCTTTTCTAAGACTTTAACTAGCATTAAAGAAAACTTTAGGAGTTCCATTGAAGTAAACTTTTAAAAATAAACTTAGATTTTAATATGCAAAAGCCCAGAAGATTGTAAAACAGCTGAACAGTTAACACGTATTAACGTTGACTTATTTTATTTTTGGTTTTTCAAAACAATGTTTCTCTGTGTGGGTCTGGCTGTTCTAGAATTTATAGATCTGCCTGCCTCTGCTTCCTCAGTGCTAGGATTAAAGGTGTACACCAGCTCCATTCAGCCTAATATTTATTCTTTTGTTGTTGTTGTTTTGTTTTGTTTTGTTGTTTTTCGAGACAGGGTTTCTCTGTGTAGCCCTGGCTGTCCTGGAACTCACTCTGTAGACCAGGCTGGCCTCGAACTCAGAAATCCACCTGCCTCTGCCTCCCAAGTGCTGGGATTAAAGGCGTGCGCCACCACCGCCCGGCATATTTATTATTATTACCAGAGATAATCATGCTTGATTATTTAAAGTTGCTCTTAAGTCTAATTTTCAGTAATAGAAGAAACAGATTCGGTCTTAGTAGTCCTGTCTTTCTTCAACTCATAATTATTTTATGCATATTGAAAGTACAGACACAAAATGCAAAGAATTTCTGAAGGTTTTGCTTTGTATATTTTAAGGCAGGGTCTTTTGTATTGTTCAGGCTTGCCAGGACTTGCTTTCTATCTTGAATTTGAGATCTACCTGCCTTTGCCTTCAAATGGTAAAGTTACAGACAAAACATACTCAACCTCCAAATGCTGGTGTCATTGGCATATACCATCTGCTCAGCCTTGACATTATTTTTCCAAAGTTGTCATTTGTATTATTATTCTTGAGGTTTTTTTTTTTTAAAACCATGTCTTGAAGAATATTTTTTCTTTTTCCCCCTTATTAAAGACTGTCTTATAGGAAACATTGAGTTACAGGTGATTTTTGAATATAGACTTTTTGATTTCTAGATTTAGATTTTTCTTAGAGATTTGATTTGTTTGCAAAGATTTTACTTTATATATTTCCTTTTTCACATTGTGTGTATGTATGAATGCACATGAGTAGGTCAGAGGACAACTTTTGGGAGTTGCTTCTCATCTTGCTGTGTGGGCCAGATTCTGTTTAGTCTTTACCTGCTGAGCCGTCTTGCCAGCCCACTTTCAATATGTGACTAGAAGTTTACCTTTTAATAGTCATTAAGCAGGGCATGGTGGACATGCTTGTAATCTCAGCACTTGGGAGACTAAGATTAAGAGCTTTGTGAATTTCAAGCCAGCCTGGTCTATACAGTAAGTTTAGGAGCAACCCAAGACCTTACCACCCCCAAATCAAGAACTGAAGGGTTGTGATGGCACACACCTTTAATCCCAGCTCTCAGGAGACAGAGACATGTGGATCTCTGTGAGTTGGAGACCAGCCTGGTCTACAGGGCTAGTTCCAGAAGAGCCAGAGCCAGGGATACACAGAGAAACCCTGTTTCTAAAAAAATGAGGAGGTGAGGGGAAGCGCTGAAGGGCAGCTCAGTGGTGGGCTACTAATAAACACACAAGACCAAGATTCTAAATAGTCCACAGCCCTCCACCGCCCTCAAAGAAAAAAACAAAACAAATTACATGAATTTGGATTTAGTTAAAACCAGTATTTTCTCCTACTGTTTATTACTTATCATCTGTTAATTATATCCCAGGCATTGTGCTAAGAGCTTAATTTTATTACACTGAAAGCAGACCATTTTGTTTGTGTGCATGGAGAGTAGAAATTTCCTAAAGGAATAGTAAATGTTAAAAGAACAGTTCAAGATGTGGCTAACAAGTTTATCTTTGAAATTGTTTAGAAAAGGCTGTTGCTTCAGGTTCTTGAAATCACAGCATTCCAACTCTAACCAAATTGTTGGAGACATACCAGAGTTGATCCGAGATCACACTAGAAAAAAGCACTGGATTCTTTCCAATATAGTTGAATAAAAGTGGTCACTTGGAGGGGCAAAATATAACCAGCTCCAAATCACCACCACCCCTGAGAGTTCTCAGTGTCTGTGTTATCGATGTTCTCTTTCTGTATAAAGTTCTCTGTAGGATTTTGGAGTAACCACCAATTTCACTACATATTAGTCATGTTGAAAGTTGAAGTTACTTTGTAATAGATAGTTAATTTTGTTTAAAAAAAAATGAACAGATGAAGAGTCTGTTTGTGTTAGCCTTGGTTGTCAGTAGCTAAGTTTAAAGGACTTTGGTGATATTGTATGCCTTACAGCTGTCTAGTCGTGTGTAGATGAAGAACGCTGGCTGGATGTGAGCAGAAGTGAATACAGGGGTGCTGGAGAAGTACCACTAAAGTCAGAGGAGGCCCCAAATGCATTCTCAAAGAGCAACACAATGAAGCAGTGGTTTTTGAGCCCACTGGGTAGACTGTGAGATTTGACCTGGCTGGATGATCAGCACAGAGAAATGCAGCTTGCTGAAGCCCCAGTTTTTACTGTGAATAACAATGTTAGTGAAAGTGAGAAGAAAGAGTATTTGAAATATAGAGGAAGTCGTGATTTGGGTTCTATTTTGAATTCAGATACTCATACAGAAGTAGAACTGACTAGTTAAATGCTGGCTGGAAAAGTGGAGGAAAATACAATTTTGGTGAAGTGAAGGCATAAATAAAGGACTTTAGATTTTTATCAAGCAGTTGTGAATTTCAATTCTGGCTTTCAGATTTCATACAAGTGACATTAAGTAAGATAGGAATTCTCTAAGCCTCCTTGTTTACACTCATAAGGGTTAGAAAGGAAGCATGTCATATGCTAAGAGGCTCTCGATAGGAAATGGAGTTCAAGCCTGATGTGACCAGGAAGTGACCCTAGTGGTGTTAGGATTCATTGGTGTTTTGCGTTTATGAACTTGTCATTTTTAAGCACCTGACTTTATTGAAACAAGTGCTATAACTGAAGTCTAGGCAAGTGTGAGTTACAGAAGAGTGACCTGTGAAGAGTAAACTCTGGGAAGGGAGAGGACTTTTGTGGAAGAAATGACATTTAATCTGACTTTAAAAATGAGTAGAAGTTCAAACTTATCTTTAGAGTGTATATATGGAACATTTCACACCAAGAAAAGTTCAGCCCTAGTCAGTGGTTCTCACTTCTTATGAAAGCCAACCCTACTTGTTTCAAATAGAAGAACTACAGAACACAACACAAGGTTAATACCATATCAGTGAGTTGATAGTTGTCAAATGTGACACTAATCTACTTGGGAAAGATTAGAGCAGAAATTCACAGTGGCTAACTTTTTTCGTTTCCTATGTTGAGCAAGAGAGTAAATTTCAGAATATTCTTCCTAACCCAGACAGGAATTGAGTTATTCAAATTTCTTCATTATTTTTGGTGATAGTAAAAAACATTTTAACTTTTTGTTTCCAATTCTCCCTGGTTTAATGTTCATAGTGATGGGTCCTTTTAACTAATTTAAAAGTTATTAAAAATTAACATTTAAGGAAAACTTAAAGTTTCAATAATGTCCAGTTGTGGGCACACATGTGTTACACTAACACTCTTTAACTATTCTCACATAGAAGCAGAAGTAGGAGAGTCATGAATTCCAGGCCACCATGGACTACATAGTAAGTTCAAGGCCAGCCTGTCAAAAAACCTGTCTTTTAAGAATTCAAACCCAGCCGGGCAGTGGTGGCGCACACCTTTAATCCCAGCACTTGGGAGGCAGAGACAGGTGGATTTCTGAGTTCGAGGCCAGCCTAGTCTACAGAGTGAGTTCTAGGACAGCCAGGGCTATAAAGAGAAACCCTGTCTCGAAAAACCAAAAAAAAAAAAAAAAAAAAAAAAAAAAAAAAAAAAAAGAATTCAAACCCAACAGGGTGTGGTGACACACACACTACAGCAGACCTCAGAAGGTGTTCAAAGGTGTTTTTATCTGAGATCCTCAGCAACTGAATGTAATCCAGACTCACCAAATGTAGCCTTTACCCATAAACTTATGGTTTATAAGTAAACTTTATTTTATAACCTTACACTCTGAAATACAAGTATTGAGTATTTCTTACTATCTTCTTAATGTTAAATAATAAGGAAGTTTATGTATTTGATATTTTAAATAAAAGTTTTTATTAAATTAGATCTCATGACCCAAGTACTGTTTTAATGTAATGCATTTTTCTTTTCACCTGGACTCAATGAACTATTGTTTGTTTTTGTTTACCAGGAAAGACCGTTGTTTACCTTGTGGCTTTCCATCTGTTCTTTGTTATGTTTGTATGGTCCTATTGGATGACAATATTCACATCTCCCGCTAGCCCCTCCAAAGAGGTAAATTTTCTGTTGGTAAATTGTCAAATGCTTTAACTGATTATGGAATGATACTCCCTTGTCTTATTGTGTTAAAACCTTGCTGAAACGCTTGTTCTGTTTCCATTTGTAAAATTCCTTGGTAATGTGACTGTGAGTCATTGGCTTGTTCTCAGCACAATCTACTGACAGCATAGGAAATATTTACTTATACTAATAGTTTCTGGCATGCTGAATTTTCTTAAACACTAAGTAAAAAGTTTTAGGGTCAGAATTCAGTTAGGTAAGTAGGACTGGTTTTTAGAAACTCAGCATATTTTCTCAGCCATGAACAAATGTGCTGTATCTAAAGGATGTGTCATTGTGGAAAACAGTTACTCAAGGTTCATCTTGCTATGACTGCATTTCTCTACTTGGAGGATATATAAGTAATAGTAATATAGGTAAACATTTAAGTGCAGTAGGCTTTGCAACTGGTATCTCTCTAGCCTTGACACAAATGAATTCTTCCCTCCATGAAATCTAATATAGCAAGGTGATCAAGATTCTTCTGTAGGCTGGGCATGATGGTGGCACACTCCTATTAATGTAGCTTTCAGCAGGAGGATTGCAAATTCGAAGCCATTCTTGGACATAGTGAGACACCAAAACAAACAGCATGCACATCCACAAGCACACTTGAATGCACGCGCACACACACACACACACATACATACATACACATACTTTAGAGTTAAGATTGAGTTTGATTACTTTTTTTCTCTCTTCAGCACATTAATTCTGAGCTTCAGTTTTCTTGTCAGAAAATCATGCCTGTCTCTGGGATACATGTGAGAACTGACATTTTACAAGGAGAATTTTTAACATATTCCTGCTTCAGGATTAATATTCAAATATGACAGTAATGTTGTTTTCCTTCATGTTATTTCAAAATTTGTTAAAAATTGTAGACCATATAGTTTAAAATACCAACTTTTACTTCATACTTTAAAAGACAATCTATATACAAGAAATAAAAGTCCTAAGTGTACATTTGATAAGATTTACAAACTCGGCCAGATGGTCTAGATAGAATTACTGTTGTTGTAATAAAACACCATGACCAAAGCAACTTGGAAAGAGTTTATTTGGTTTACACTTCCCATGTTAATGCTCATAGAAGAAAGTCGGGACAGGAACTCAAACAGGGCAGGAACCTGGAGGCAGGAGCTGATGCAAACGCCGTGGAGGGGGCTGCTTACTTGTTTGCTCTTTATGGCTTACTCAGCTTGCTTTCTTACAGAACCCAGAACCACCAGCCCAGGGATGGCACCACCCACAATGGGCTGGGCCCTCCCATCAATCACTAATTAAGAAAAATCCCTGCAGCCAGATCTTAGGGAGACATTTTTCTCAACTGAGTTTCCCTTCTTTCAGATAACTCTAACTTGTGTCAACTTGACACAAAACTAGCTAGCATATGATAGGGTGATGTCAGTAGGGATGTTACCCTTTAATCCAGCTTTCAGAGGTAGAGGCAAGTGGATCTCTAGGTTTGAAGGCAGCCTGGTCTACATAGCAACTTCCAGGGCAGTTGAGCTACTTAATAGAAAGACCATGCCTCAAAAAACAAACAAAAGATTTCACTAAAATTGAATGCATATGTTAGCCAGTTCAGGGAACAGAATATTCCCAACCCTCCATCAGCCTTAGATGTCACCCATATCACAAGAAATCACTCTTCTGCCTAATTATATATAGATTCATTTCTCTTATTTTCATAATTGTTTGTGTGTGGGGCTTATCTTTAACATTCTAATTGTAGGGTTCATCTATGTTGTTGTAGGCCATTTTCACTATTATTGTTCTGTTGTGGTAGATACATTTGTGTTTATTGGGCCTATTGTTTAGGGTGATTATAGGTATGGCTGTGTTATGTCCCACAGGATTGGAATTGCTCTGTCAGGTTATATGTGTGCTTTAGCTACTAAGGCTATACAAACTATTGCCTACTTTTTCTTTTGGATACCTTTGTTCTGAGTGAGAAGTAAGCCATACATCAAATCTATTGGTTTCTGAGATATGTTTCTTAAGCATTTAGTAATAATTAGCCCTTAAAGTTATGTTACCAACTTTTATCCATTTCATAATCTTTTAAATTAGAAAGCATAGGTAGTCAGTCTACATAGTGAGACCCTGTCTCAAAACAAAACAACAAAAGCCAAAAGAAAATTGAGCATGTGTAACAAGTAAATAGTTCCCAACACAGGAAATAAGTAGAAAGCCAAAACAGTGCCTAGTTCATCTAAAACACATGAGAGGACAAGGATTCATTCTGGAGTCATACCATTCTACCACTACTAGCTATGTGACTTTGGGGATTTTCTTTAATGCTTGCTTCCTCTGGCAAATGAGACAGACAGTACATACACATGGGATTGTTGGAAGGACTAAATAAATAGTAAATACATATAAAATGTATAAAGCGCTTTAAGAATGGCCTGACATAATGCCGACTAAGATTCCTTATAGTGCTAGCTATCACTGTAAATGTAATTGCCAGACTCTCAGCTTGCTGCTAATGGAACTGTATTAGATCAGAAGTAAAAGCACTTAAGGGCTAGGACTCAGGGAAATAAATGCGCTTAAAAGGCAAAGCCTACATTTTTTAGGAGAGTTAAGTTATAAAAACTGGAATTATTTTCTTCCCAATCATCAGGTGCTTACTAAGCACCTGTCTTGCTTCTGATCTGCTGGGTTTAAAGATTAAACAGGAAAATTAGATACATCTGGTCTTTATATTAAAGTCAGAGTCAGGTGTTAAGCAAGCATATGGCAGAAAGATTATAATAAATTTAGAAAATTGAAGTAACATTAGAAGAAGAGTGATAGGGCTTGGCGGAGCTAGGTAAGTTACTCTAGGGAGGAAAAAGCTCCTGTTAGGTGGTGTCCACAGTGCTCATTAAGGACTTGGAGTCCCACTGAGATGTTTGTAAGTCTCCTTCCACTAGGCTTCTTGAAGGGAAAATCTTTGTAGTTTCCTCTCCTGTCCCCATTGTATAAATCAGACCTGTTTCTATAAAATAGGCAGATGGATTAAAACCTGAAAGAATGGTGAAAGAGTGGTTACAGATGAGGATAACTGGTCGACGTTATCCCATCTCCTCAAGAAAAATGGTTCCCTGCTTTCTTTCCTTGTTTTGTTTCTTTGTGGTTTTGAGACAATGTTTTTCTCTGTAACCCAAGGGGCCTTATAGTCAAGGTAGTCTTCCTACCACAGCCTGCCACGTGCTGGGTTATAAGTATGAGCCCCCATGCCCAGCACAATATGTTGTCCTCTCTAAAAGAATTGCCAGTCTACTGCAAGGTAACCGATGATGTTCACTCACATGGTAACTTAACACGCCAGCCTTACTCTTTGAACCACATGCGATCTTACTATTACCTTTATGACTATTGCCTTTGAAAGGGAGCTCTGTTCCAGCGCCAGGGTGTTTTACACCCTGTTGTCTCTCATTGTCCCCTCTGCCAAGATTCTTTTTCCTTTGTCTTTCTGGAAAACTCCCCTTTATTTTTAGGGTATATCCCCTTTTATGATAAATATCCCCTTTATGGTTATCTACCACTGTCTCCAGGAAACATTATTGACATCACTATTTTTATCTTACCTTAAAATAAGGATTAGGATAAATTAAGGAAAAAATGTTGATGGTTTCATATATGTATATAATATATTTTGATCATACTCAGCCCCATTATCTTCTTCCCCAACCCTCTAATCTTTTTTCCCTCTGTGTGTGTGTGGTGTGTGCACATGAGAGAGAGAGAGAGAGAGAGAGAGAGAGAGAGAGAGAGAGAGAGAG
>NW_021620459.1:822431-835718 GCF_004785775.1 Grammomys surdaster | reverse complement strand
GAGAGAGAGAGAGAGAGAGAGAGAGAGAGAGAGAGAGAGAGAGAGAGAGAGATTGATTGACTCACTGAGTTGGATTAGGATGATCTGCCTGAACACGGATATGGATATTTACTGGAGTATGAGCAACTTACCAGTAGCCACACCATTGAAGAAAAATGATTCTTCCATCCCTGGTAGCCATTATGTGCCATCTCCTCAACTAGGGGTAGGGCCTTATGAACTTCTTGCCTGTCTGCGATGGGATGTTGATACAGTCTTGCACAGGTAATCATGAGCTCCTGAGTACAGTGGCCATCTCATGTTCAGAAAACAGTGTTTCATCATCCTGTCCTTTATTTGTACATTCTTTCTGCCCCCACCACCTCCACAATGATTTCCGAGCTGTGTTTAGAGCTGACCTGTCAACAGTCATGTATTCTTAGTACTTTGTCCAATTATAAGTCTCTGCATTAACCATCAGCCATTGCAAACAAGCTTCTGACCAAGGCTGAGAGTACAGCTCTACTGTGTGGGTAAAGACATAAGTATTTATAAGGCAGTTTGACACCGTGTCATCCGCTTGGCAAAACCACAGTAATAGCGGTGGTGTATGTCATCATCACTGCCCTACCCTTGAGCCATGGGCATTTATCTAGATTTACTACTAGGAATGAATTCCCTCTGTGGACTGGGCATCAGATCTGTCAGCCATGCTGTTACTGCACCAGTGGACACACCTGGCCTGGCAGGAACAGATATTTTAGTGCAGAAAGTCTACTGCTGGGAAAGTTTTTTCTGTACCAGCAACCTGATAGTGCCTGTAATTTTTTATTTTATAATTCTTTGTTTTGAAAGCAAGATTTCTTTTTATTCATCTTTAGATCTGTGCCATTTGAAACAGTGCTTAGCTGTTCATTATTTTTATTGTATGTGTATGAGTGTTAGGCTGCAGGTATGATTGTGCACTGCACTTGTGTCTGGTGTTGGTGAAGGTTCAGAAAAGGGTACTGAATCTTCTGGAATTAGATTCAAAGGTAGTCGTAAGCTGGCTTGCTGGTGCTGGGAACCAAACTCAGGTCCTTTAGAATAACAGTAGATGTTCTTACTCACTGAACTAGCTACCTCCTCAATCAAGGGCTTTGATGTGTTGTTACTGCTGTTGTTTTGTTTGGGGAGACAGAGTTTCTTTGTGTAGCTCTGGCTGCCCTGAATTTGCTCTATAGATCAGGTTACCCTCAAACTCAGAGATCTGCCTGTCTGCCTCCTGAGTGTTGAAGGTGTGTCCTACACCTGGCTTCTTAATTGGTATTTAATATATGTTTATGGTTAGACTCTGAGTGAGCTTGTAATCTTGGGTACACAGGCAACTGGGTCAGGAGGAATACTTGAATGCAGGAGTTTGAGATGACCCTGAGCAACATAGCAAAACTACCCCTTTAAAATAATAATGATGGAAAAGCATCTGTTCTTAGTCATTTTGCTGCTGGAGATTGAACCCAAGACTTTGTGCATGCTAAATTCATGCAGAACCATCCTTGATTTAATTTACATATTTAAGTGGAATTTTCTGAACACTGAATTTAAGCTAATAACAGCATCTCATAATTTTGGATTACAGTCAGTAGTATTGAACATTGTATATCCTGGTATCTGAAAGTTTTCATTTGACCTTAATTCTCAAGGAAAATAGGTAATGATGGATAAAAGTGCAGTCAAGCTGAGGCCTGGAGTACTGCTGCAGGCTAGATGGATCAGTCCAGAGGAGCTGCAGATACCTGGTCAGAGGCTCTGAACATCATACCATGAGATTTCACTTCTCTTCCTGAAAGTGTTAAGAGTGTGCATAGGAAAGTTTATGTACTTTAACCATACGACTGTTTGCATCTTCTCTGGCTGCTCTTTCTGCTCTTCATTTTGAGAAAGCTATGCTGCATAACCTAGGAAAATGTTCTTACTTCTTAAGCACTGTGTTGTTGAGGTTTGGTAAGCAGTGACAGCAGGAGTAAAAAGCTAGAGCAATTACTTCAGTGGTCGATAGAAAAAGATTCCAGAGGATGCAGACCATCTGTCTTTGCCGGTAATGTATACTGTGAAACTTTCCTACCTCTCACAATCATAGTTTCCTGAGCCCACACTGTTGTCTTGTTTATAACAGTATGTGTAGTGCATCACTCTTAGCAGTGATGGGGCAGTTCCCTGTTTGAGTTAGCACGATCAAGTGTTCTTAACTGGGCCTCTGTGAAATTCTAGTTAATGAGGCCTTGGCCTTTTAAAAAGGAAACACAAATAAGTAAAAATGGAGTGTCACTATTGTTAAAAATATGAAACATGATTTAAAAAACAAGTCTAAGTTATTCTTAGTTTTAAAAAGCAAAACTCTCAAATAGACTTGATTTTTTAAAAAATGTAGAAATTCCTAGTTACAAGAAGTCATGGAAGAGGGAAGGCCCTTGGGATGACATAAAAAGATCAACTAAATTCATACTTGGTAGGAAAATGTACCTGAAATGAACCCATTTGGTGTCTTGGTGGCATGGGGAGAGGAGAGGAAAGAGGATTATACATTCAAGGTCAGTGTGGGCTACATAGCTGGTTCCAGGCCAGCCTGGGATACATAGCAAGATCCTGTCGCAAAAGAAGTAAACTAGAGGAAGGACTCCATATTTTTTGGGGGGTATTTTGTTGTTTTGGCTTTTGATTTTTTTTTTTTGGTCTTTTTGGGTTTATTTTGAGTTTTGGCTTTGGGGGTTTTGGGTTGTTTGTTTGTTTGTTTGTTTTGAGAGAAAGGACATGAAGTCAGTAGGGAACTGAAGAGGGAGGACATAGGAGTTGAGAGTAGCAAGAATATATGATAGTGTATTTTATAAAAACTATTTTTAAGTGCCCCACCCACAAAAAAATCTAGAGTCAGAGACACCTTTGAAAGGAGTATCTCATTGGGGAACGGAGACAGATAAGCTGATGAACCTTGGTGACTCTGAAGAGAATATAGCACAGTTGATTGCCTTTTTAAAAATGAAAAAAAAAAAAAAAAAAAAAACAATGGGGCTGGAGAGATGACTGAGCAGATAAGAGCACTTAGTGCTCTTCCAGAAGACCTGAGTTTGGTACTGAGAACCTATGACAGATGATGTCTCAAGAGTCTATAATCTAGCCCCAGAGGATGCAATGTTTCTGGCTTCTGCTAGTACTACACTAACATGCATTCACCCACATGTAGGCACACACCTACACATAATTAAAAGAAAAAATAAATTTAAAACAATGAAAAGTGTGAGCAATAACTTTTTTATTTCATTGTGGCATTTGGAAAAACAAACATGGGACTCCTTACCAGGAGTTTCACTACAACTCGAGCATAGCAGCCTTTTGGCTTTCCTTGTAAAAATTAAACTCTCTAGAACTTAGCTCTGTCAGAGAAGCTGCTTTTTGTATATGGTGGTAGCAAAGACTCATAACTGGTCAAAATACTGAGAAGAAATAATTTATTGAGTGCTCAGCCCTAAATAGGGGCATCTGTATCACTCCCTCTATGGCTCAGGAACACTGTGGGAAGAACAGGTGAAAAGAATCTTAAGAGTGGAGGGAACTGGACACGGTGCTACATGCCTACAGTCTCAGCACACGGCAGGCAGAAGCAGGAGTTCAAGGCTAGCTTGTTCTGCAGATCCAATTCCAGGACAGCCATGGCTACATAGAGAAACAAAGGAACAGAGAAGGAAAAGCAGCCTGGGGGGAAGGTTCAGCTGGTAAGTGCTTGTTGTCAAAACCTGAATTCAGATCCTTAGCCTATAAGCTGAACATATCACATTTGTATCCCCAGCACTGGTGCAGCAGACAGGCTCCTGATTCATGAAAGCTTATTGGCTAGCCATCCTATCAAAAACAATGGGCTCTGACTCCAGTAAGAGACTCTGGCTCAAAAAATAGAGTGGAAAGTGATTGAGAAAAACACTTAACACTGATCTCTGTCCTCTGCACACGTGCACACCCCCCCACACACACACAGAGCCTTAGCACACATGTGCATACACCCCACCTTGAGCACATACCATACATATACATATGTATCATATATATTAGCATACATATGTTTGTACACAAACATACAAGTAGAGAAGAAAGACACTTGGCAGTAACTTTTACATTTACTTATATTTACTTATAAATGTTTTATATTTACTTAGTTATATGTACTTATTTATATACACAGTTGCTTATTTACTTTAATTTTGCTTATATAATTGTTAAAAAAAATTGGTGTCAGTAGGCAATCATTCTACTACTAAGCCATATTTCTCAGCCCTCAACTTTTTTTTTTTTTTTTTTTTTTTTTTGATTTTTCGAGACAGAGTTTCTCTGTGTAGCCCTGGCTGTCCTGGAACTCACTCTGTAGACCTCGAACTCTGCTGGCCTCGAACTCAGAAATCCGCCTTCCTCTGCCTCCCGAGTGCTGGGATTAAAGGCGTGCGCCACCACCGCCCGGCTTCAACATTTTTTTTTAACTGAGTGATTTATTAAGGATTTAAATTTCACCTGTAAAAGGCAAAGGTGCAAAAATAATGGAATTCCTGTCCTAAGCCATCTTTAGTAGGAAGTACTAACACTTTTAATCTGTGCAGTTTTTGTTAAAATGTACACGAAGTTAAATTGGAAATGAGTTTTGCTTTCATGAAGCACAGTATTTGGGGATCCTCCCCCTATTTCAGGTAAAACCTTTCTTAGCACACTAGCTAAAAAGTACAAATGTAGCATTGTCTCTCTCCACCTAGTTCTATTTGTCAAACTCTGAGAAGGAACGTTATGAGAAGGAGTTCAGCCAAGAAAGACAGCAAGACATTTTGAGAAGAGCAGCAAGAGACTTGCCTATCTACACCACATCAGCTTCAAAAGGTAAGAGAAGCAGGCTGGACTTTGCAAAGGAGTTTTCAGTGTGCGTGTGTCTCTGTTAGAATAGATCTGCTTGATTTGACTGATCACAGTTTCCTGTTTACTGCATCTTGTGTGGTATTTCAGATGTAATGCAACTTCTCAGAGGGGTTCAATGTGAATTTGGGTTTAGTTTGTCTTGTTGCCTGTTTTCACCCAAACACTCAGCCTTCTTGGCTAGAGCTTTCAAATCCTGTTTCTACTACACTATGATTTGAAAGTTCTGGTTTAAATTTAACTACTCTATGTCACTGAATAAAAGAAATCAAGAATGTGTGAAATATGGGGAGAAGTAAAGACAATGAGGAGAAAATTTACCAACATATGATTTTGGAGGCCAAACTATGAACTCTGTGCTGGTCAGTTTTATGTCAATATAACACAAACTAGAATCATCAGAGAGGAGGGAACTTCAACTGAGAAAATGAGATCAGGCAAGCCTGTGGAGCATTTTCTTAATTAGTGATGGGGGAGGGCACAGCCCATTATGGGTGGTTCCATCCCTAGGCTTGGTGGTCCAGAGTTCTATAAAAAAGCAGGTGGAGCAAGCCAGTAAGCAGCACCCCTCCATGGCCTCTGCATCAGTCCGTGCCTCCAGGTTCCAGCTGTACTTGAGTTCCTGCCCTGATATTCTTCAGTGGACTACGATGTAGAAGTGTAATCCAAATTCTTTCCTTCTGGAGTTGGGTTGATCAGGTGCTTCATTACAGCAATAGCAATCATAACAAGCCCAATTCATTTTCCTGGTTCTAGCCTGCGTGTTTCCTCTGGGACACTGCTAAGGGTCAACTGAGACATCATTTCCTTTGCTTGTTGTTTAACTCTTTGATAGAGAGGAGTCAGAGGTGCTGAGCTGGAGGATCACTGAGCTGGATCCAGTCACTTTACTGGAGGGAATTGTTTAAATTTTATACCTTGTTAATTGGTTCAGACAAGATAGTAGCAGCTTAATGGTTCCTTTGTGCTGAGTTGTACAGAACTTAATGAAACTCACAATAACCCCATGGAATAAGCCCAGGAAGCTGTGAGACCAGTGAAAAGCAGCAGAGAAACCAGAACATAGGTTGGGAGTTATTGTCAGACTTCCTGACAGAAGCACGGGTTGGCCTTGAACTCAGATCCTCCTGCCTTGGCCACTGGAATGCTGGGATGGAGTCAGGCATATTACAGACATTTGCATGCAGTTATAGACATATACGTGGTTGATCCATTTATAGCATGCTGGCAGACTGCAGGAAAATCAACTGTGATCCCTCTGGGGGAGTCCTTGTACTGTGACGCGGGATGGCAGTAGATAAGGTCAAATTGGATCCCTACCAACACAGACTGAATTACTTGTTCAGGATCATTATAAGGCTGTATGTGAAGAAACAGGAATTGAATTCAAGTACTCTAATTTTGGAACCCAATGAGCTTCTCAGGGACAGAGCACACAATCAGGGAGCTTACCTTTGTGGCTGTGTATAAATCCTAACTCAAGATTTTAAACTGAGTAAAGTGGTTCACACCTTTAATCCCAGCAGGCAGTGTATGTGAGTTTGAGGCTATCCTGGTCTTACATAGTGAGTTACATTATTACATAGTTAGGCTGTCTTAAAAAACAAAATGGAAAAGAGGAAAGTTTTAATTATCTGCAATATTTTAAGGAGTATAATGGGATTTTAAAGATGGAAAATAGATGGTAGGTTGGAGACATGGCTCAGTGGGTAAGAGTGCTTGGCATGAGGACCTGAGTTTGAATCTCTTGACACCCACATAAAAATCCCAGCATTGCAGTGTGTGCCTGTAACACTGCAGGGTGAGGACAGGTACTTCTTGTGAGCACTACCCAGCCAGCCTAGCCAAAAAAGCAAGCTTCCTGCTCAGGATGAGATCCCATGTTAAGGCAATGGAAGACTTTGTCCTGGCCTCCACACAAGTGTGTATAACACTCATTCCATGCCACACACAGGCAACACATGATAACCAATACAACTAAGTAGCATATTACAGTACAAAATAAAAACATCTCTTGCAGATAAAAACTTCAGGTTTTTTTTTTACTAGTGCTGTGCAAGTCATTTAAACATTAGAAGCCCAAGTTACCTCAATAGGCACAGAAGTCACAGTTTGATGCCGCCTGCAGTACAATCTGAAGAGTTCTTTCAGAGGCCTCAAGGTCAAGCCGGGATTTGTGAGTTATGCATAGAATTTCAGGATGAGTCAGGATGAAGCAGAGTTGGAGTTTATTAAGAAAAGTTTCATGGGGCTGTAGAGAAGGTCAAGGATGGGTTGTGTTCCTGCTGTGTTTGTTGAGGACCTATGGGTTTATTTCTCATTATCCATATTATGTGACTTATAACCACCTGTAACTATCTCCAGGGGAAACCAGTGTCCTCTTCTGACCACCATAGACATCTGTACCCCCATGCATATACTCATGCAAACACACATTACACATAATTAAAAATAATCTCTTAAAACTTTCTATAGAGACACACTAATGCTAGGCTGGAGCAGGGTTAGGATACTTGTGCACACAGAGGCCACTCTGGGTTACTTCTCAGCAACAGGTTACTTTTCTGTGTCTTAACAATAGCTAGGCTTTGCCGGGCGGAGGTGGCGCACGCCTTTAGTCCCAGCACTTGGGAGGCAGAGGCAGGCGGATTTCTGAGTTTGAGGCCAGCCTGGTCTACAGAGTGAGTTCCAGGACAGCCAGGGCTACACAGAGAAACCCTGTCTCGAAAAACCAAAAAAACAGTAGCTAGGTTTTGAGATTATATTGTTAAAAACTTTGATTAAAGGTCTTTTGGTATATTGAATGTATATATTCATTTATAATGTATATGAATGAGACCACTATGTGATTTATGAGATATCTTGTACAGATTTCAGACTAAAGAGATTAAAAACAGGTCAGAAAGCCAAAGAAACTCTTACTGTACATAGGTCATGCCAAGGTCAGAGCATGCATTTTTTGACTGCAAACATGGTTCATACTATTATTTGCAAGGTTTTCTTCATTTGTAGCTAGCAAGGATGAGAGGACCCCCTTCCCTCCCCTGCCTCCTGTCCTGTTGCAGTTTCTTCATTTCAATATGAGAATAATTGTCTATGTCCCTGAGTCGCTAAAAATATTTTTAAAAATACTAAATAATATGAGGTCTAAAACACCTGGGTGTGCAGCTCAGTATATAATGACATTTCAGCAACCTCATTTCCAACAGGTCATTTAAAAGTCTTTATATAGAATTTTGAAATAACTGGTTTATAATAGTGATTGTAGTTCTATATATTAGATGTTTTAAACCGTGATCCATACTTTCAATGGGTTCATGAATTCCCAAGCTGTGCAAAATTTGGGCAGTATATAGTTGTCAAGTTTGTTCATAGATTTTTTTTTAAAGATAGTATAATTATGTAGGTCCAGTTAGGGGAGAGTTGGAGAGGCTTTGGGGCTGCTTGTCAAGAATCTGACATGGGCCGAGGATAAGGAAATGGGCTGCTTGGCAGGAATATGACATTGGCCAAGGACAAGGAAGTAGGCTTCAGACAGGAATCTGACATTAGGCTAGAACAAAGAAGTATGTGTCTTGTACATGTAGTGACGGGCTTCAAATCTAGGGCTTTGTGCATGAATCCTAGGCTGGCACTGTGCCATCTGAGCTACATCCTCAGTCTCTTAACCCTTGTTTTCTTAGATGTTGTAAAGTTAGACTATGGTCCTTACTGTCTGATGTCATTGTCTAATGTGCTATTTATTTGACTTTGCTAGTCCCTAGAATAGAGAGTGTATGAGCTTCACAAAGCAGGGATTTTTGTTGAGAATACCTGGCACATAGTAGGTGATCAGTGTCTTTTGAACTAAGTAATAGTGTAACATGTATTTGAATTTATTTAGAAAGAAGTTTTTGTTGTTATTCCAAAAGTGAATTGTCATTGGTCTAGGGTAGGGATAGATGCAGACAAAAGGTATTTAGAGCATCTTTAAATAAAGCTGTTTGAAAACTTTAAAACCAGAATGCTTTAAGATGCCTCTAAGTACATTGATTAGCTGTTATAGACACTGTGCTATATCAACAAATATTGGGCTTGGGACTCTGGACTGGAGTTCTGACCTATTTCTGTTATTAATCTTGGCATTTGGCTTTCTGCGAGTCTCTTACTTTCTTTGTATCTACTTTATTTAGTTTGAAAACTTCTGAGAGGATACATTATGAAGTCCCCTTTCTCTTGACATTTTGAGAAGCTCTCTGGTGTACTCTGGTATTTTTAAATTAATCACTGTCAGTTTCCAGAATATATTGCGAAAACCAAGCTTTATAAGTCAGTTAAGCTTGCACAGTGCCTTAGTCAGGGTTCTATTGCTGTGAAGAAACACCGTGACCACAGCAACTTTTACAAAGGACATTTCATTGGGGCTAGTTTTCAGTTTGAAAGGTTTAGTCCATTATCATCATGGTAGGAAGCATGGCATCATACAGGCAGACATGATGCTGGAGAAGGAGCTGACAGTTCTACATCTTGATCCACAGGCAGCAGTAATAAATGAGCCACTAGGCCTGGTTTTGAGCTTATGAAACCTCAGACCTCACCCTCTAGTGACAAACTTCCTCCAACAAAGCCACACCTACTCCAACAAGGCCATACCTCCTAATAATGCCACTCTCTTGTGGACCTTTGGAGGCCATTTTTATTCAAAACACCACGCACACCTTTTGAGTTTCTTCTTTTTTCTCTCTCTAGCTATCCGATACTGTGAAAAATGTCAGTTGATTAAACCTGACCGGGCCCATCACTGCTCAGCATGTGACAGGTGAGTATTAACTCAGTTTGCTTTCCTTTAGCCCTAACCTGGAACTTGGTGACAGCTAGACATTATATGCTTCTCCATATTTAGCAAAACCATTTCATCTTTTCCTATTATTTGCTGTGGATGTAGAACCATCAAATGATTATGTAAGCTAGAATATACTAGAAAAGTTTCTCTGCTAGTTGAATAGAATTTTAACTTTAGATATGCTTTCTGTACTATGCTTAATGTAATGTTAATGAGCCAACAGTCAAAACCTCCTTGTAAAATATGATGGGTTACTTCTTGGATTAGAGACTATAATATTTTCTTGTTTTTATTGTCAATGTTGATATTAAAACAAAAAAATCAATGCTTAAATACTATGTTTTTAGCTGCCATCACTTCCATTTTAATCCTTGCTTTCATGTGAGAAGTTAGTTTAAAACTCCGACTAATCCAAGCCAATTAGATAAGCTGTACAACTTTCTGGGTGTTAGGTTTCTCATTCTTACTTTATTTAGAAGATCTGTAGTCTCAGTTTCTACATGTATAAAATAAGTACTCTAGAGGGAGGAAAGTTTGGTTTTGCTTTGGTTCTTTGTGGCAACAGTATAGTAGTGATCACCATGAGGAAACCTTATGTTACAGAATGGATGGCTCAGTAGTTAAGAATACTGGCTGCTGTTCCAGAGTTCTCTGAGTTCAATTCCCAGCAACCACATGGTGGCCCACAACTGTCTGTAGTGGGATCTGATGCCTTCTTCTGGCATGCAGGTGTATATGCAGATAGAGCACTCATGTTAAATAAATAAATCTTTAAAAAAAAAAAAAAGACTACAGGAACATAACTGTCTCAGTCCAGGTTTTAGTGTCTTGGTGCTCACTTCCAAGGATTAGCACTGTTGATCTGCACATGCGCATAATGCTAGAGGCCATCTGTTTCTCTCCTTTTCTTTTTTTCTTTTTTTTTTCTTTTTTTCTTTTTGTTGTTGTTTGTTGTTGTTGTTTTGAGATGGGGTTTCTCTTTATAGCCCTGGCTGTCCTGGAACTCACTCTGTAGACCAGGCTGGCCTCGAACTCAGAAATCCTCCTGCGTCTGCCTCCCAAGTGCTAGGATTAAAGGTGTGTGCCACCACTGCCTGGCTGTTTCTCTCCTTTTCAAGAATTATTTATTTTATGTACGTGAGTACCCTGTCACTGTCTTCAGACACACCAGAAGAGAGTATCAGATCCCATTACAGATGGTTGTGAGCCACCATGTGGTTGCTGTGATTTGAACTCTAGACCTCTGGAAGAGCAGTCAGTGCTCTTAACCACTGAGCCATCTCTCCAACTCTTAGCTGATGTTTAAATTAGGCCTTTCTAATGTACCAAAAGTCATCCCCACATCTGAATAATAAGATGTCATCTGATCTGGTCCAGTGAGCTAGATGCGATTAATTGACTTCACAATGGAAAATCCTTGTAACTGTTTACCCATGAAAGTCCTTACAGAATATCCCAAGTTACCTGATGTTTCTAGGTCACTTTATAGGATTTAGTTTTAAGGGGATATTTTTAAGTTCAGTAAAATAATGAGAAACTAGAGTCACAATTTTTCTGTATGAATCTTATGCTTGCTTCCTAGATGTGTTCTTAAGATGGATCATCACTGTCCATGGTATGTATAAAAAATAGTGGAAGTTGCCTAAGCCAAGGGGATCAGGGTTGGGCATCAGAAGCAGGAAATTGAGAATTTTTTTTTTTTTTAGAAACTTTTTTTTTTTTTTTTTTATCTCATGGTGCTGTTCTTTAAATCCAGAGTCCCAACACATTCTAAGCATGCACTCTCTACGACTAAAATCCCATCTCTAATATTCTTATATTTGATTCAGTTCAATTATTTATATTTGAGGTCGATTAAATTACATACACACACACACACATATATATACACATATATACATACATACATACATACGGATATGTATATTTTTCCTTTCAAATATTTTCTGATAAATACATAATCCAGATGTTGATATATTAAAAATTAATATTAGAGTTGCAAAATCTATATAATGTTAATTAAAAACACATCCATAGTTATGATACTGTTTGTTTTTTACTTCTCACTTGACCTATTGCTGAGTAATGATGATGTAAAACTTTCTGGTGTTCTTTTTCCTTCTTATGACTAAAAGGCATATATTAATTCACTGTCTTAACCGTCTCTATAAGATTAGTAATGTTAGGTATATTCCTACTTTTGTACCGCTGCTAGAATTTTCACATATTACAGAGCTGAGCTGTTTCATGAGGCAGACCCACCCTTCTCCCACAAGCCCTGAGACCCCATTTTGCTTTCTGTTTCTGTGATTATGATTTGTCTTATTTTTATAATAATATTGCTTTCTGTATTCTTCCAGGGTGAATAACTGTGTGGGATTTACTAATTACAAATTCTTCATGCTGTTTTTGTTGTATTCTCTGCTATATTGTCTTTTTGTGGCTGCAACAGTTTTAGAGTATTTCATAAAATTTTGGACGGTAAGTCTTTTTTCTATATTAAACATATGTAAAAGATATGTATTTGAGAGAGTCACAGTACTTTTTATAAGTAGATCAGATTAGATTTTATAATGGTGCCGTCAGGACTATGCTTTCCTTCATATAAATTTCATGTGTATTTGTAAATACACATATATTACATAGGCTAGAAGTGTCTCTCTGTGTGATGCAGATTGCTACAAGAGCTGTTTTTAAAAAGTCAGTACTTTGACTTGGCTTGAGAAGACTCTCTGCACTTTTGCAGTCAGAGTGATGTCCTTGGGCCCAGACTAATACTTGCTTCCTGTTTGCATACTTTTTTTTCCAGAATTTTTAAAAAAGATTTATTTTTATTTTGTACATATGGAATTTTTGTCCTATACATATGTACACCAGGTGTGTGCCTGGTTCCTGCAGAGACCAGAACAGGTTGTCAGACCCTCTGAAACTAGAGTTACAGAAGATTGTGAGCTGACACGTATGTTCTAGGAAGTTGAACCTGGGTCTTCTGCAAGAGCAGCCAGTGCTCTTAACAGCTGAAATGTCTCTCCAACCCCATCTTTTCATAGTTTTAAAAATTTGCAAATAGTTGAAGATAATCAAATGTTTTAACAACAAGAGACTAAAGTTTGATTTGTCTATGAGAGGAAAGCATTCAGAAACAAGCACCCAGTAGAGCAGTAACTGGGAGTGGCCTCCGGGATGTGCTGTGTAAACATGAGTCCAAATAATATGTGCTGGTGTCTGGGAGGAAGTGACCTGCGAGTGTGTCCTGGCCTCTGTGGGAATGTCAGAGGTGCTGACAGTGCTCACTGCTCAGGGGGGCCGCCAGGAGAAGAGATATGCTTTTTCCCATTTCCTTGGGGGTGTTAGGTACCATTGCAAATGTTTACCTATTCAGAATACAAAATCAAGTTGAAATCTTTTTAATTTGTAAATTTATATTCTTGAGGGGAAAATAACTACAAAAGCATGAAAAGAACTCTATCTTAGAAGTAGTGTGGAGAACAACTGTTTTTTATTTTTTTTTTATTTTTTTTTTTAAAGATTTATTTATTTTATTTATGAGTACACTGTCG
>NW_021620459.1:721997-822421 GCF_004785775.1 Grammomys surdaster | reverse complement strand
TGGAAGAGCAGTCAGTGCTCTTAACCACTGAGCCATCTCTCCAGCCCCACAACTGTTTTTTATTAATAACATTTTCTCAGTGTTTGATTTTTATATGTTTATGTGCTATTGATACAATTTAAAAATAACTTTAAAATATACAAACAACTAATTCATTAAATCTTTAAATATCTGGATATTCTTCATCTCTATTTTTCCCCCTGGTGTCATGAGTCCCATTACATGTCGGCTCAGTCCTGACTGTCACACTGCTGAACCCAGTATTCAGCCTTCAATTTGTAATTACTGACTTGGCAGACATGGTCATGCTGTCATAAAAATGCACACTTCAACCTGCTTCCTCTTCTCTTTCCATTCTCTTTCTCTGTGCTTATCTCATGTAATGGGAACAAAATCTACACCAGTTCATTGGTTGACAGGCTACAATAGTGATGTCATCTCTGAGTTCTTGTTTGTCCTCTGATACCTAGGTCTAGAAGCAGGTAGATCTATATATTCTTATAATTTAAATGCCATGAAGGCAAAAATTTTTGTATTTTTCATCAGTAGAATATCTAGGAAGTTACCTGGCTTACAACACAGTAGATGCTTAGTAAATGTTTGCTGAATGGTAAAATAACCAAAGGAAGTTAGCTTAGATTGCTCTTTCAGTTGGGAAATTTGGAGTAATATTTAACTGCACAGAAGTGATAGACTACATTAATGTAAACCTATCGTAAATGAAAAGCATCCAGTAGATGTCTGTCTGTCTGTGAGATGGTCTTAAATTAGCCGGTGTACTCTAGAACTCACTGTGTAACCTAAGCTCCTAGCAGTCCTCCTGCCTCAGCCTTTTGAGATGTTTTTGGTTTTATTTTTCTCATTGTATGTCTCAAACCATTCCTGTCCTAACCATGTCTGTGTCCTGATGCCATGTTTTTATTCTCCTTTCTTAATGTGTAGCACCTGTTGATTTATGAACAAAGTACTACCTAACTTGTTAACTCTGCATGTGTAAGACTGTGTTTATTAGCCATAGCCATATCTTTTTATGAGCTCTATTTTAGTCCACTTTTTGATAAGTTTTATTTTTAAGATTTTATTTATTAGTACAGTGCTCTGGCTGCATGTACACCTGCAGGCCAGAAGAGGACACCAGATCTCATTACAGATGTTTGTGAGCCACCATGTGGTTACTAGGAATTGAACTTAGGACCTATGGAAGAGTAGCCAGTGCTCTTAGCCTCTGAGCCATCTCTCTAGCCCTTTTCTGATAGGTTTTTGTTTCCATAGAAAAGATACTAACCTTTATTCATGATCTTGGTATTGATGAGATTTTGTTTAGTAAAATATAGAAAACCCCAGTGATAAAAACAAAGTTCATAATTTAGGCAGCACTAAAATTGGCAGTTTCTCCTATTAGGAGCCACTGTGTACTGGTAGATCTGTACTCTGTTGGCTGAGACAGGTTTGCCTGGGCCCAACCTGTAGAGCCCAGCTTTTGCCACACAGCACAGCAAAGTCTCCAGGGTGAAAGGCAGCCCCAGTGTTCACGCCCCTAACATTCTCATCTTCATGATGAGAGCGCTGGCTCTCTTGAAGATACTCATCATCCTCTGACTTGTGCTGCAAAGTTTCCATTCACATTTTAGCTTGTGTCTTCTAAACACGTTTTGTTTCTCTCCGAGTTTTCTATTTGTAAGCTCATTTCACTCGTGTGGCTGCTCTCCTCTGTTTGGTATGAGGCTGTGTAAGTGGTCATCCATGCTTTTCTCACGCCTTTAGTGTTTGTTTCCATTTCCACAGTTAAACCATGATCTGGCAGAGGAGATAACTGTGGCATACAAATATGTCCACATGTACTCTTTCTAACACCTGGAAACATTTTAAGATGTATATGTGTTTTGTTATTATCCAGCTCTGGTGAGGCCCATAGAGCTAGAGCTTGTTGCTGCTGAGAAGATAATTACTCAATGGCCCCAGAGAGAACAGACACAGCCTAATAGAAGCATGGAGTGGTTATTCAGGAGGCTCAGTTAGGGCAAGAGCTTTTGGAGTCTAAAAAGCTTTAGGATTAGCCAGTTTGAGTAATCTTCAGTGGATTCTTGGATGAGGAAACTAGAGGAATGCTGCTTCCTGGTGGGGGTAGCAACAGGGATGGCAGGATTTGTTAGCACATGAAAGTTGCCTTCCTTACTGTTGAGTTCTTTCTAAGTACTGGCCAGTTTGTGAGGGCAGTATCTCCCCACATCAGTGCAGCACCAAGATCCCAGAGTGTCTGTACAGGAAGATAAGGAGCCATGGTTTGTACAGAGGGTAGTTGTTACTGCAGTAATCAGAGTGAGAAGCTGAGATTGGAGAAATCAGGTAGCTCCCCAAGGTCACATATTTCATAGTATAGAAAACTAGAATTTAAGGTCAGATCTGTATTGCAAAGTCCAGGTACTTTTCAAGGTCATTTGTTAGTTAAAAGCAGTGTACAGCACCTAGTCATGGAACACAGTTATGCCAGGAAATACCTTTATATTTTCGTGATTTTTACTAAAACATTGTAATTGAGGGTTCCTGGAGAGATGACGGCTCATTGGTTTAGAACACTTGTTGCTCTTGCAGAGGACCCAGGTTTGCGTCTCTGTGTCTACATGCTGACTCCCAGCCATGTGTAGTCATGAACACAGTTCACATACATATGTGTACACAAAACTCACTCATGAAAATCAAATCCTTAAAAATGTGTGGTTTTAAACTTTCAGCAGATTTTGCCTGGCATACTCTGCACATCTTTAATCCCAGCACTCAGGAAGCAGACAGGTGATCTCTCTGAGTTTGAAGCCAGCCTGGTCTAGAATGAATTCCAAAATAGCTGGAGCTGCATGTGAGACCATGTCTCACAAACAAACAAACAACTAGATAAGTTTCTGCTCAGTGATAGATTGTGAGCATAAGAGCCTTGGTCCCTCAGCAGCTTCAGGGAGGGACAGCCCAGCACTGACCTGAGAAGGTGGTTCCTCATGGATTTCCACAGAAATGCGTTTTAGGACAAGTCAGAGTTAGTAAGTTTATTGAGTAGAGAGAAGATATAGTGCATACATGCTTTAGAATAGCAGTTCTCAGCGTGTGGGTCGTGACTCCTTTGGGGCCAAACAATTTTTACAGGAGTTGAATATCACATAGCCTATACATCAGATATTTACATTGTGATTCATAACACTAGCAAAACTAGTTATGAAGAAGCAACAAAAATACTTTTATGGTTGGGGATCACCACAGTAAATATGAGGAACTGTATTAAAGAATCACAACATGAGGAAGGGTTGAGAACCAATGCTTTATAGTTAAGCACTGGTGGTAAGAGAAAGATGGGCAGGAAAATCACAACACGCTCTCAAGGTGTGGATGTGGGCTTCTTCAGGGTTACATGTAGATAGCCTTTTGATGGTTGCTTACGAGTTTGTGGCAAGTTACATTATTTGACAGATGTAATCTAGAAGAGTTTAAGATGAAGCAGAGTTGCAAAATTTGCTCAGGTTTAATTAGTAAAACAAAACTGAACTGGCTTAGTTATTTCTCTTATTTTAAAGAATATGCTTCTCTGAGTTTGAGACTAATGTGGTTTTCATTGCAAGTTCTAGGCCAGCCAGAGCTACATGGTAAGACCCTGCCTTTAAAACCAAAATGAAATCTTAAAAGTAATTTTTCAGGTACTTTTTTTTAGACTTAAGGCTGACAGGAGAGTGCTAATACAGATAAATTCAAGGTCACAAACATTGTGTCCAAAATATGCAAAGTTTTAAACATCTTTCTTTGAGATGTTAGAAAGACAAGTGTCTGTAGGCAGTGCTGCTTTAGTAGTTGTACTAAGTTTCTGTACTCTCAGACAGTATGGGGTGCAAACTAGACTTCAGGGCTAAGCAGCCAATCACATACCTGAGTGCTTCGAATGGAGTAGATTGCATATTCAAGTGAGTGGATAAGATGGGCCTCACAGTGAAGGGAAGATTTGGATCAAAGCAGAAGGGAAAGTAGTAGACATCTGAGGGAAGAGCCTTTAATCTATAGGTGTCACTGGAGTGTTTCGGCTACACTAAGGGAACCTTTTCTATGTGTATTCTTGTCTGTTCTGGAACTCACTGTAGACCAGGCTGGCCTCAGACTCAGAAATCTGCCTGCTTCTGCTTAAAGGTGTGCAGTACCGCCACCCAGCTCCCAAGGGATCTTTTTATAGCTAGATTAGGCTCAGGAGGGATGCTAAGGGGAAGCCCAGGATCCTGGTAGGGCTAAGTGATAGAGGGACCTTAGAGATATCTGATGTTAGAAGGAGTGTATGTCTCGTGTCTGTCTGTCTTCAGTAAAGTGGGAAAAAGAGTGCCATGCTATGACTTCTAAACGCTTCTGATTGCTGAGCTGAGTCAGAGGCTGCCATTGTTTCCCCAGCTGAGACAAACAGTGGTAGTGAAGTTGCTGAGTCATCAGGTCTCATTTCTGGAACCACTAAGAAATCAGAGGTTAAAGAGTTGCATACAGATGTACATGCTAAATGTTTATTTAGTTCTTTTAGATACAAGTTTCTTGTATAACTGGATGGGAAAGTGCATGTTTAGGGGTCTCTGAGATGTAAGAGAGAACTGTTTTTACTTGTTTGGTTGGGTTTGGTTTTTTTTTTCTTATTTTTTGGGAAAATGTAGATCCTAAAGTAGAGGGCAGCTTCTTATATTCCTTCCAAATGCACACAACTGATAAAGCTTAGTTTCCAGGATAAAGTTTTTTATAAGTTAATTTTCTTAATGAATTGTCTTTGTTTGCACAAGCTTTGCCGCAGGAAATCTACAGAGAATTGCCCAAAGGTAAAACATATTATTGCCATGACATTCTCATAATCTTTTACAGAGTGAATGTATGTAATTAAAATTTGCTCTACAATTGGCAAGATAATAGACTAATTACTGTGTTTTAAATGTATAGTGGTTTCTCTGGGGAATAAAGAAATAAATGTCAGAATAATGCAAGGTTGTGAGGGAGATGATGTTCAGTGATAAAGCTTTTGAGTCCCCAGGTTTAATCTACAACACACACACACACACGCACGCACGCTAACAGATTTCAGTTAAGTCTGTCAAAGCTTTGTGTGTGTAGTGTGTTATGTGTATGTGTGTGATACATGTACATGAGTGTACAGTTGCTCACACATGTAGGGGGCCATATTGGATGTCTTCCTTTGCCATTTGCATTTTAGTGCCTTGAGACAGAGCCTTCCACTGAACCAGAAGCTCACTGGCTAGCAAGCTTTCCTGGTCTGTCTCTCTCCACCCCTTACAGGGGTGTGTGTAACCCTTCCCACTACTTACGTGAGTGCTTCCAGAAAAAAAATACCTGTACCCTCCTAGCTCTCTAACGCCTGTTGAACATTTTTTGTTTTAAATTAAAATTTTTTTAATTATAGTTGTGTGTATGATGTGTGTTCATGCATGCAGGCACACATGCATGTTAACTTTGAAAGTCAGTTCTCCTTCCAACATGGATTCTAGGGATGGAGCTCAGGATGTTGGCTTAAACAAGCACATTTTAACCTCTTGAGCCTTCTTGCTGCCCCTTTGGCCAGAAATTTAAAAAATAAAAAAAGTGTGTGTGTGTGTGTCTGTGTGTGTGTGTTCCCATAGAGTCCAGAAAAGGGCATCAGATCTTTTGAGCTAGAGTTGTAAGTACTTGTGAGCCATTGAGGTAGGTGCTGGGAACCTCTGAAAGAGCAGTCAGAGCTCTTAAAAAGGAATCGTCTTTCCAGTCTGTTGTTGTTCCCCTCAACCCCCACCCCCTTTTTGAGATAGGATCTCTCTTCATGTAATCCTGGCTATCCTAGTATGTAGACCAGGATACATGCCAAGTGCCTCAAACTCATAGAGATTCTCCTGCCTCTGCTTCCTAAGTGCTGGCATTAAAGGTATGTGCTACCATACCCAGTCCATTAAATAGTTTTTAAACTAAACAGGGCAACCTCTTGTGAAAGCCTAGTAGACCTGCCTATACAATTTTTGAGACAGTCTCATGTGTCCCAAGATGACCTTGAATTTACTGTGTAGTCAGAGATGACCTCTGGTCCTCCTGCGTCTTATTCTTGAGTACTGGAATTACAGGATGCACTACCATGCCTAGTCTCTTGTCATGCTAGGGACTGAACCTAGGACTTCATGCATACTAGGCAAGTATTTTTCTAACTGAACTACACCCCTAGCCCCTTTATGGTTTTATTTTAAGAGCAAACATTCGAAGGCTTCTTCCTAGCCATATTTCTGTAAGAAGGAATGACAGAAACTGTTCATTCTTCAATACCTTATGGCAACTCTTACAAATGACAGTTACCTACAAAGACTCCCAAGAAAAGGAAACAAGGATGGGAAGGAGGGCATCAGCACATCTAAAAACATGGGCAGCTTGGAGGAGAGACACACAGATGTAGAACTGAATATGTCACATCCCGCTTGTTTTTAGAGCATATATAATTAAGCAAATGAAAGTAGCCATGTTCCTCTGGATGTTGAGAAAAATCTGAATATGTTTATGGGTTATCAAAGAAAATTGCTAGGGAGAAGAGTCCATCCTCTCATTTTATGGCTGAATTGCTGCGATTATTAGATGTTTAATGACTTTAAATTATTCATTTATTTATTATGTGTATGGGTGGGTATTTGCCTGCCTTTATATCTGTGTACCACGTAGTACATGCCTGGTGCCCCCAGAGGTCAGAAGAGGGTGTTGGGTCTCTTAGGACTGGAGTTGCAGACAGTGGAAGATGCCTGTGGTGCTGGGAAGAATAGTCAGTGCCCTGAGCTGTCTCTCCACCCCCTAGGGACAGTTTCTAAATTACTGGAATGTTTATGGGCTCAGCTCAGCCTGCTATGATAGACCCATCATTTGCTTCTGTAGTCATTGCTTCAGAATACATGGTCTTATTTTATTACTCTTCATGTATGACTTTTTTTTTTTTTTTGGCAGATTCAATCGTTATGAAGAACCAGAATAAGTTGCATTTTAGAGATTCAGTATCCTTAAAATTAACCCTTCTGTCTTCTTTCCTCAGAATGAACGAACAGTTTCAAATTTCCACAGCGCAAAGTTCCACGTCCTGTTCCTTTTCTTTGTGTCTGCAATGTTTTTCATCAGTGTGCTCTCACTATTTAGCTACCATTGCTGGCTGGTTGGAAAAAATAGAACAACAATAGGTAAATAGACTAAAGTATATGTTTTTTAAAAAATGACTACAAATGAATGTAAAATGTATATTGTAGTAGGTGATAAAGAAATGAAGAATAACTGTGTTTAAATGTGACTGTGTTGGGTACAGTGTTGTGTTAGACTGGTGTTGAAGAGGATTGCAGAAGCGACTGTATGTATATAACTTCAGTAATATATAGCAAAATTTATCATTTATACATTATAAATAAAAGCTATTATTCTGAATGATAGATTCTCATGCTTTTAAGGTAGTTCACTCTCAAACCCAAATCATTTTAAATCCTTCAGTTTATCTTCTTGCTAAGACAGAACAGCATACTCCTGTGTATTCTTGACCCCCACAGACACACAACCTGACTGGCATATTTTCTAAAGGTTGCTGCTTAGGAAATGTTGACTTAGAGTTTCTATTGCTGTAAAGAGACACCATGAGCACAGCAACTTTTATAGAGGAAAACATGAAATTGGGGCTATCTTACAGTTGAGAGGTTTAGTTCATTATTTTTGTAGCAGGAAACATGGCAGCACGTAGGCAGACATAGCCGAGAATTCTATGCCTGATTTGGAAGAGAGAGTGACACTGGGCCTACCGGAGCTTCTGAAACCTTAATAAAATTAAAAGAAAAACAGAATTCATTTCAGAATTAACAAAGGCCCATTTTCCTAACTGGTATTGACCACCTAGGTCTAAGAAGCAGCTAGTTATCACAGATGGGATTCAAATACTTTAATCTGTTCCTCATGAAGCTTGTTTCTTCTGCTTGAAGTCTGAACCCTTGTATATAAGAGAGTAGCAGAGCAACTCAGCTGGGTCAGTTTAAAGGAAGCATAGTCAGGATTGGGCTTTTCACTGTTTTTCGAGGTCTCAGTCCTGGTTCACCTCCTGTGCTGTGTGCTGTGGGGAATCCATGTGCTGTGGTAGGAGCATGCGGTGCAACAAAACTGCTGACCCACCGACAGCCAAGGAGAGAAGGCAAGGGCAAGAGGACCCTTCAGGTCCCATTCAGGTCCCAGTAAGTTCTTTAAGGACCTTACCCTTCCTTCCATGACTTACTTCCTCTTACAAGGCTTCACCTCTTAAAGTTTTCACCACCTTCAAGTGATGCCATCAGCTTGCAGCTAACCCTTGAGCACATGTCTTAGACAGTTGAGCTTCAGACCATAGCATGTGTTTCTAGGCACACTGCTGTTGTCCTTAAATAATGTTTTCCATAGTTTTTTACTAGTGAAAAACCCAGTTTATGTCATGAGTTAGCCTGTGTGCATATACTTCCAAAATTATAGAAATAAGCACTATTTCAAAGAGTATCACTAATTCCAATCCAATGTAATATAATCTGATATTTTTGTATAGTCTAGTTCAGCCACAGTGAGATCAAGGCTAGCCTAAGACTGTCAGAAACAAAAGGCTAAGACCTCACTGAGGGTGGAAACAGTGGTGGGAAGGTCAGTCGGCCTCCTCAGCTGTTTTCCTTATTAATCTAGATTTTCTTTTGGGAGGGGAGGCAGGGTTGGTTTTTCGAGACTGGGTTTCTCTTTGTAGCCATGGTTGTCCTGAAACTCGCTCTGTAGACCAGGCTGGCTTGAAAATCAGAGATCCACCTGCCTCTGCCTCCCAAGTGCTGGGATTTAAAAAGGCGTGCACTACACCTGGCCCTGATTTTCTCCATTCTATTCTTACTATTTTGAGTCCTTCAGAGAAAAATGTTGAGAAGCCACAAGCAATCTCCCATCTTCTCACCTTTCCTGCCTTTTACACATGTCTCTTTTCCCTCCCGTGTGTGTCAGCCTGCCTGCAAGATTTATCTTAGAACTCTGCCTGAGACTCTAGGTTGCCTCTGCTTTTATTAGCTTTTCTGTACTGTCAGTCTGGCTCCATCCTGTCAGCCCGTAAGATGCTGAAGGGCTTTGTCTTTAAAAACAAAGGAAAACTTTTCTTGTGATGTCTGTATTTGTCTAGACCTCACTCTAGATCTCTCTACACTAAAGATTGAAGCAGTGGTCTGTAATCTCCCTCTTTTGTCTCATTGTCCAAGCATCCTGAGCTCTGTTCCTCCCATCCTCACCTACCCTACCCTTACCCCAAGACACACAGTCTGTGTCCTACAAGATTAGCTGCCTTTACTCTGTACTCACAAGGGCACAGGACTCTCACCACTTAGTAAATGTAGGTTTTCCTAGACTAGATTTGTAGAAATTCTACCTAATTTTTCCTTTTGGATCCTAGTACCTATGTTGTTAAGAGTATATAGGAAGTTCACTAATAAAGAGTGTACGAGTTCCCATTCTCCCACTGCCTCTCCTGCACCTCCATCAGACTCCTGAATCATACTGACAGGAGCATGTTGTCCTCTGAGAAGCTCCACCCAGCAGCTGACTCAGACAGATACAGACACCCACAGCCAAACAGTGGATGGAGCTAGGGGACTCTTATGGAAGAATAGAAGGAAGGATTGCAGCCTAAAGAGGATGGGAACTCCACAGGAAGACCAACAGAATGAACTAACCTGGACCCTAGGGGCTCTCAGTCTGAACTACCAACCAAAGAACATATCATATTTACTCATATGTAGCAGATATACAGCTTGACCTTCATGTGGGTCCTCAGCAACTGAACTGGAATGGGGTCTCTCCCAAAAGCTGTTGCCTGTACATGGGATATGTTCTTCTAGCTGGGCTACCTTGTCCGGCCTCAGTGAGAGAAGAAGCACCCAGATCATAGAGACTTGAAGTGCCAGGGTGGGGGAGATATCCAGCCCCCCTCCCACTCAGAGTAGAAGAGTGGGTAAGGATTGTGGGAGGGGTCACTGGGAGGGGGCAGTGAGTGGGATATAAAGTGAATAAGTAAAAGAAAAAAATTAATAAAGTGAACAAGTTCCAGTGCCTTAAAGATAAATTGAAATACAATAAATCAAGTCAAGTAGAATATCTTTATTAAAGGCTAGGTATCTAGCTCAGTGGGAGAGGACTGGACTAGCATGTGCAAGGGCTCAGTTTCTAGCACCACAAAATAGAATAAATCAAAAGTATAATGTTCAAATACTGCTTTTTTTCAAATAGAATATGGATGGGCATGGCAGCCCACACCTTTAATCTCAGCACTTGGGAGGCAGAAGCAGGTAGATTTTTGTAGGTTCAAGGTCAGTTTAGTCTACATAGTAGGTTCTAAGATAGCCAGAGCTACACAGGGAGACCCTGGTTATTTATTTATTATTTATTTATTTCTTATTTATAAACAAATAAATGTAATACTAGGTAATTATTTGAGCCTTTCATTTTGGAGGGTTGAAATTAAAATATACTTTCATCAAGTAAGTCAAATTTATCTTTTTTTAAAGTAGATTTTACTTTAATTAACATAATTGTATATATGCTGAGATGTCTAGAATGTAACAATCAAAACAGGATAATCTGAACAGTTGTCATCTCAGATGCTTATCATTCCTTGTTACCTCCTGTTACCATTATGTTTATAGCTGTCTATGTGAAAAACATTGGCAAAAAATTAATATTTCTCATTTCCTTCATAGTTTTTAAATACACAAGATTTATTCATGTATGTATACATGCTTGTGGCTTTTCTTTTGTTTTTTGTAAACAGAATCATTTCGTGCACCTACATTTTCTTATGGAATAGATGGAAATGGTTTCTCTCTTGGATGCAGTAAAAATTGGAGGCAAGTCTTTGGTGATGAAAAGAAATATTGGCTAGTTCCAATATTTTCAAGGTAAGTTACAAAATGTAGGGGTCAGTAGTAGTCTCTGCCTCTGGCTAAATATCTTAAATATACATAAAATGATATATTTGCTTTTTTAAAAATTAGGTACAGTAAGTATACATTTGAATGGAGAGTAGAAAAATAAAAATAACTTTTAAAAGCTCTTAAAAATAAAATTAAATCACTTTTAGGAACATAAAAATATTTTCATAGATTACAGAACAGAAATAAAGTGTGTGTAGGTGTTCTCTTTCTTATTTCTCTCTTTTTTAAAAATATTTGTTTTATGTATATTGTATACATACTCTCTCTGGCATGCGTGCCAGAAGGAGGGCACCAGATCTCAATACAGATGGTTATGAGCCACTATGTGGTTGCTGGGAATTTAACTCAGGACCTCTGGGAAGAATGCTCTAATGCTGTTAACTGCAGAGCCATCTCTCCAGACTCTTTTGTTTCTTTTTTTTTAATTTTTTAAAGAATGAAACAAGAGTCTCACTATGTTGCCCTGGCTGTCCTGGAACTCACAAGGATATACTGGTTGCCTCCAGAAGGCTAGTAGAAAGGCATGTCCCACCACATCCAACATAGATTTGTTTTCCTAAAGTCTAAACACATAATGGGTTTTACCTGAGGTGTAAATGATACATGTACTAACCCTAATCCTAACTGTGAGACCTGTAGGTATGCTGGGTAGAGGCTCACACTGTAGGAGGAGTGTCATGAGTTTGACATTAGTCTGGGTTATATAATCATATAGTTAGACCCTGTCTCAAAAGGAGGTCGGGATTGTAGGGGCTTTTCTTTAGTTAAATTTCCATTTTCTATCTGAAAATGGCTTGCTTGCCTTCATTTTTATTTTTTATGTTTCCTGGTGTAGACCTCTAGACGTCGCTTCTGGCTTGCCTTATTTTCTGCTGATGGGTGTAATCACCTTGTTTTGTTTTGTTTTAACTTCATATACCTTCTTCAGATACTTTTTAGACTTTTGTTAATCACAAAAACTTATTGTGATAAAATTTAATGTAGCTTTTTTTAGGTTTCTTTTGTTTGTGATTAGTTGAAGTTAGGGGTTTTTTTGGTTTTGGTTTTGGTTTGGGGTTTTTTTTTTTTTTTTGTCTGTTTTGTCTGTTTTTTAGTTTGTTTTTCCTTTAGCTTGTGGGGTTTTTTTTGGTTTTTTTTTGAGGCAGGGTCCCCTAGCCCAAACTAGTCTTGTCCTCTGATCTGCCCATTTGTCTCCCCAGTGTTAGGATTACAGCTGTGTACACATGCCCAGCTGGTTGAATCTGTCTCTGGCTTTGAAGTTCTCATCAGTACAGAACTGCTAGCAGTGTCTCTTCTGTCTCCTCCCCACTTTAAGGACTCTTCCTGGGCCCACCTGGAGCTGCTTCCCACAGCTCTATGATACTGTTTGCTGTTGCGTGTATGTGTGCGTGTATGTGTGTGTTTCACTTTCTGTAAACCTTGTTGCTGTATATTTAGGTTCACTCTTTGGGGTGTGCTTTATTGTCTCATGTTTCAACGAAGAGTTTCCTACTCCCATTGAATGAAATGCACACTGTCTGATTATTAGGATATTTTCTCTGATCAGTGAATTTATAATTGGAGTGGAGTTCTCCTTTTTGTTGTCAAATATCTTCTGAGATTGTATATGTGTGTATATATGTGCTGTGTGTGGTGTCTATGGGGGTCAGAACATAGTATCAGATCCCCCGGAACTGAAGTTATAGATAGTTGTGAGCTGCCATGTGGGTGCTAAGAATTGATCCGTGTGCTGTATAGGAGCAGCCAGTGCTCTTAACCAGCTCGAATTGTGATCTTAATCCACATTGAGGACATTGTTTTTAAGTACATTTGAGTTAAAAGAGAAAAGGCTGTCTTCAAGAAGTAACTTCTAAACTTAGAAATCTTGGGACTTGATCTCTGACTTGATAAGTTTTAGTAATTTATTTCTACCATAATCTTAAACTGGACCTTTGTTGTTAAGTGAGTACTAAGATAATTACCAATTTCTTATTGTACAGCTTGGGTGATGGTTGCAGTTTTCCAACTCGCCTTGTGGGAATGGATCCAGAACAAGCTTCTGTTGCAAACCAGAGTGAATACATCAGAAGGTGTGTTTCTTGTTCCTAAGATTTTCAATATTCATTATAAAACAATCTGATGTCTGTGTTCTACATGAATGATCCATACACAAACAGTAGCACTCCAGGAAGCAGACAGAAAAAGAAAAAAAATCTATTGATGTTCTTTTTTTAATGGAGGATTGATACATGTTAGGTGCCTGATATTTTTAGTATATAACTTCCTACAAGTGGAACACAAGTGGAACAGAGTATGTCAGTAGTTGGATCAGGACAGTCACGTGCAGCTTAGTATCTGGGAAAACCAGGAAGCCAGGAAATATAATGTGTCTTCATCCTAAGAAGTAAGATTCCCTTTTAAGACTTCATTATATTGGCTTATACCAAGTTGATTTTTTTTAAAGAAAATATTAAAAACCACTGTCATTATTCTAATAACCATTAATTTTGATAACTAGATTTTAATTACAACATCAGAATAACTAATGAGAATTTTGAAAATACAAATTTTTTCTTATTCAAAAGAAATTTTTTATCAAGAAAATTGATTCATCATAAATTCATATTTCAACACAAAAGGTGAAAGGAAAAAGAGAGCTTTAAGCTCCATACGATGTTGACATCAGCAGGCAGGCCTAATGCTTCACCAGAGCCTTCGGCCCTTCAGCTCCAGCATTTACTGTGGCTCTCAGTCACTCAACAAGTCTGTTTTTAGCTCTGGAAACCAAGGATAATGAGAGCTGTTTCCTTTCCTTGGATTTCTGACTTGGTGGAGATAGTGTATAAAGCACCAGTAGAGAGTCTGTCCCATAGCACCTGGTAATGCCTTTCCTCCTTTTCTGCCTCCATTCCCTTCTTCCCTGGTTTTCTTAGTTAGAAAAATGAGTCTACGATAAATCACTGAATCATTTTTTCCCCTTAGATCTAAACTGCAGAGGTAGAAAGCAGAACACTTGGGAGATGACAGGTAACTGACATAGTTCCTCACCTGTCCCTGTGCTACGACAGCTCCCGATTAACAAGTGTTAAAACCTTCCCGCCAGCTCCAAAGCTGTTTCTCAGTCTAACTGGTTTCTTTGACAGTGATGGAATATACACTTTTGGGCCTAGAGAGCCATTTTACTGGGGTGGGGGTGTGGGCATTTTTCTCCTGGAGAGAGCCTTTTCAGAGTGCTAAGATCTCATGAGTGGCCCTCACATATTTCAGAGAAGAAATACTAATTTGCTGCTTATTAATTATTAAGTATCCTTAATTGAGCATTAAACTATTCACTGAATTGTCTGCTCCTTTTTCAGTATTGGTTCAAATCAACCTTTTCCTATCAAACCACTTAGTGAATCAAAAAACCGTTTGTTGGACAATGAATCTCAGTGGCTAGAGAATGGAGCTGAAGAAGGAGTCACCAAATCAGGTAATAATTCTTAATCTGGTTCACAGGAAGATCACCAGATTAAACAAATACAGTAGAAAACCAAAATTGTGTGATATTTGAGATAACAGAACTTAGGAAACTGCTGAGCTGCACACCTGAGATACTGGTGTTTGTGGATAGATTTGTTAGGAAAGGGGGCAGGGCACAGTGGCTGCCTGTACTCTGCCCTCTGTTAGCCGGGCCATTTCCCAGCCACACGTTTCTGCACCAGTGTATAGAATATAGAAAGTTAGTTTGGCCTTGGCTAATTTGAATAGTATTTGAAGAACTTTTTTTAGTGTTCCAGTATATACTTAGTTCAAAGCAGTGTTTTTGTTTTGTTTTGGTTTGGTTTTGGTTTTTTTTGTTTTGTTTTGTTTTTCGAGACAGGGTTTCTCTGGATAGTCCTGGCTGTCCTGGAACTCACTCTGTAGACCAGGCTGGCCTCGAACTCAGAAATCCGCCTGCCTCTGCCTCCCAAGTGCTGGGATTAAATGCGTGCGCCACCACCGCCTGGCCAAAGCAGTGTTTGAAAAGCATTGTATCAACTAGGTATGATGGCACAAGCCTGTAATTCTAGTTCTTGGGAGGCTGAGGCATTAGAATCACAACTTCTCCACAAGTCCAAACTCCTTGTGAAACCTTTTCTGAGAGTGCAGGGAGCTTTGTAGTCTTTAAAGAATACTTTCAACAAGGCTTTAGCTTTTCTTACTGACTCAGTTTGTGAAGTGTGATGCAGTGTAGAATGGCTGCTCAGACTAAGTGGAATTTCTGGTCAGAACTGGGTTTGCAGTATCATCTGACCACTTTCCTCCCATCACAAGTCCAAATCCTGTCTCAGGCTATCTCAGGTGCTTCTTGATTCCAGTGGTTACATGGCTGTCAGTAATCTGCTTGCACTATAGGAAACAGTTTGAGATATTCAGATCAATTCAGTGAATCCAGGGAGTATCCTATGAACTGTCTGAATGCCTCTGATCCTTGTGTAGAGGACAGGGACTCACTAGAGCCTCAAGGAGCTTTTGTCCTTGGTGGCACACCCTTGTATCCCAGTACTCAGAAGCTGAACCTAAGGACTTCCATGATTTCGGACCAACTTGGGCCACACAGAACCTAGTATCAAAAACATCATATAAATGACTAAAGAGAATCTGTTAATAAGTGTCGTAGGGTCTCTAAGGTTAGTCAGTTCCTAGGTAAGGTAATGGGGAGAGGTGTTTCATGGACTTGTTAATTACAGCTGCTTAACATCTTGAACATGGGAGCATGTTCACACAGCAAGCATGAGAAAAGCTGATGAGCTGTTCCACGCTGTGCTTCCACCTGCATTCTACTTCTGTACACCCACGTGTTACTTTTAATGTAATGAGCTTCACCATTTACCTAGAAACTTAATACTCTTTTTTGTCTTATAACTAATTATATGTTTACAGGGACAAATAACCATGTTACAGTGGCAATAGAAAATTGAGTACTACTTGTTCATAACTAACCATTTGATGAGTGCAAGGTAAGATAATACAAAGGTAATTACCTTCAGTAAATGTAGTTTATTTGCATATTTCATCTCAAAACAATTTGTAATTTTTTCAACTATGTCACCCAAATCAAGCAGCTCTGTCCTATAACTCTGAATATGACTTCTGCCAGAATCTCATTTTCCTTACTACTTCTAACACACTGTTACTAACAATTTGTTAGTGGATTAATGGAAACACTAACTGATAATGAAAAAGGAGTGGTTTGCCATTATTTGAAGACATTTGATCAAGTGAAGGTTGATTAAAGGCTGACAACAGGCTTCTGGGTTTATTAATGATGGTTTGTAAGACATAGCAACAAAGCATTGTCTCAAACCTATGACCCAGAACAACACACACTGAGTGTGGCTTTCCTTCCTGCCTACTTTTATTTTTCCCAGAGGATCTCATCTCTGGTCTTCCAAGTGGAACATCTGTGCCCTCCACTCTGGGCTTATCCTGAGGTCAGGTCTTTGACGAGGACCCGGAGCCTGTGCAATGATACAGACAGGGCCCGAGGCCAAGGACCGAGGGAGATCCAGGCTCCAGAAATAGGGATTCCAAGTCTCATATCTAACAGAATAAGCTACACTATGAAGAGAAGCTTGTTTGCAGGGTCTGCATATTGGGCACACTCCCATCCATCCCAGGCACTTGAAGCTAAAGTTCCCAACCAGTGCTTCCAGCATCTGTACTGCTTGTGTAGTCAGAGAATCCCCAACTAAAGTTTCTCTAGTGGTAGACCAGCGTGAGGTGTCCAAGGGGCAGGCAGGGCGCACTGAGTGCAAGTAGACAGCTTGATTGTTCCCTCCTTCACTGTTAATAGAGTCTGTATTATTGTAGTAGAACTCAAGAATTTGATTCCTAGCTTGTTAATCCACAGGACCATTTATTAAATATCAAAGGAAATAGAAAAATTTACTTTCAACTAATAATTTAATTCTGTTTTTTGTAGGTATATAAAAAACACATTTTGGACTATTTTCAATTTTATTTGCAAGAAAATGATTGATGGAATGAAATAATTGAAGTATAACAGAAGATATATTTTTTAAAAGGAAGTGTTTGTACAGTTTGATGGATCCACAGAAGCACTACAGAGCAGAAAGATGCCTTAATTTTTAGTGTCCATGTGTTGTGTAACATTGCCTCACAGCTCAAAAGTGACTTAATTTTCCTTTGGAAATAACAATGCTATCGTCACATGTTAACATGCCATATGTATTTTTAACATCTGAGTTACAACATTAGAGTTATTTCTTAGTATCCACATTAGCTTTCACCCCCAAAACAAACTGAAAAGTTGTCTGTGGTGAAGTATACCTAGGGCAAATGGTGGCTAAAATGATACTCAAATCACTGATGAGTGTGCTGTATAAGGGAAAGAAATACTGCTTTTTTTTATTAGATGTTTACTAATTTATAATTACTGTTTTATATTTTTCAACGTTTTAATAAAGATTTTTTAATTATTGGCTATAAAATAACACTCAGAAGGATTCAGATACCTAAATATAATCATTTAGAACATTGAAGATATTAATATAATTCAGTGAAGGTTTAGTTAGAAACATTAATACTTCTAATTAGTACTTTTAAAAGCCAAGTGGCACAATGCCTATAATCCCAGCACTCAGAAGGCTGAGGTAAGATTGCTGTGAATTTGAGTCTAGCATTGGTTATGTAGGGATTGTATCCAAAACACAGAATAATACAACCATGTAGTGTAGTGTGAGCCCGAGGCTCAAAGGAAACATGGTAGGAAAGAAGTAGTTTGGTATTCTCTGCTTTTTAATTACTATTGAGTTTTCAGGGGAATTTTATATGGGCAGGGAAGCACAGCGGTTCACATGCTATGCAAAGACTTAACACATAGATGAATAGGTGGGCGTGGCTAAAAAAGAGAATGATAGAAGGAATATTATAAACAACTAAACAAATTTTCATCCCTAAAAGTGTACAAACTACAACATGCTACTGAATAAGCTTTCAGTTTAGGCAATGTCTAAAAATTACTGTGGTACTTTACAGTAATCCTATAACAGAGTAAACAGTGACTTAAAATGCAGTTCAGATGAGGATGAAATAAATAAATCAAAAACATGAATTCCCAGTCTTGGGCTGGAGAAATGTTTCAGTAGATAGGAATGTACAACCTGATCAGTCACATTCTGGAGGAAGATAACCGGCTGGCATTTACACGGCATTTACACTATGGTGCACACAGACTCTCTTTAAAAGATAGTATGTTTTCAGCATCTAGTGGCTTTAACAGGAATGGCTGTATTTAGGAGATTAGTCCACTGGTCTGTAAAAAGGCAATGTAGAGATGCTGTTCTTGGTTTATACCATTTATCAAAGAAACAAGCCCAAAATGATTGCTTCCAGTGGACCAGCAGAGTGAGATCTCGGATGTGCTGCTATCTGGGATGTGGCTATGCAGTGTCTTTGTGTGGACAATAAGATTGTGGAGGAGAGGGCACCCTGCATGAGTTGGACTACAGGACTCCCAACATTACCCAGTGTTGAAGGTTGCAAATAACCTTGCTTTTCATTTACCCACCAAGTAGCTCTCAAGTCCTCTGGATATCAAACATTATACTAAAGATAATGTTGTGATTTCCTAATCCTGCATAAATCAAGACAGCTGCTGTTCTAACTTTGCAATTTGGGAAGTTTATTGAATTCCCATTGACTGCACTAATTCTGAATCTTAAGTAACTTTCCCTTTGGACCAAAGGAGTGAGTTAGCTTTGGCACCAAGGTTTAAAATTGTATGTAGTATGAATTCCTCTTCATTTCAATTCTTTATTGTTAAAACATCATTCTAAAAAAACAATGAATTAAGAGATACCACTTACTGCTAGGCATGCTGGTGCATGCTGGCCATCTCAGCACCTGGGAGTCTGAATCAAGTTGGTCTAATTCATTCTCAGCATCAAAAGTAGCCTGTGCTGCATGAAACCTGTGTCAAAAAAACAAGAGAGGAAAAAAAAGATCAATTACTAACCAGAAATACAACCTCAATTTGGTAATTTGCATGCTACTTTCAGAAATGTTCTAGTATTTCAGTGTTTCTATATTTAGATCAAGGGATTTGCATGTACCTGGCATAATTTGCCCCTTTAACTTACTATTATGTAGAAATATCAAATTTCTGAGTTCTTATCATTTGTTTATTAGCATAGTAAAACCATTTTTAGTTTTCCACTTTGATAACCTTTATAGCCAGCTTTTTGCCACGTTCTAAAATATTTAGCTGCCTTTTGTTTTTTGGTTTTGTTTCATTTTAGTGCTGAGGAATCAAACCCAGGGCCTTCTGCATACTAGGCAAGTCCTACCACTGAGCTACATCCCTGGCCCAGGCTGACACTGGTCGTACATGTCAGTGAACCATTAGGGCCAGCAAGTGGTATGGGAGTTAGGGAGAGGCTGGCTGTTTACTATTTGAACTGGCATTGAGTGTTGCTATCAGCTGGGGGGGACTAAGTTGAAACAAAGCTTTGCCAAAATTTCAAACACTTGAACATTTGTTTAGAAAATGGAGTTGAATTTCAGGTGTTGCCCTTGCCATTAAAAACATCAGTCAGGAGACTTGGTTTACCTGGGTACAGAGGTACTTGACGGTTGAGTACCTGCGGCACCTGACCACTGTCACTGTGCCAACCAAAGCAGCTGCAGTGTACCAGCTATTGACATGAACATGTTTACAAAGTTGAGTTTTGTCTTCATATAAGAATGATTTTTAAAAAACTTTTTACATAGTAGTTATGATGCAATGTGTTTAAAGCATAACAAGTTAGCTTAAATATATGGTCTTTACTTGAATTTTAATTCTGACAGAAAGCAGATTTTGACTGTTTACAGGAATGCTTGAAATGAGTCATGAGATCTCCAGTTATCTCTGAAGCAAAACTATGTTACAGGCTAGTGTTATTAGCCTGCGTATTTGGGCATTGACTGGGCAGTAACTCACAACTATGCTTTGCTTACATCCTGTTCTACAAAGTAGTACTTCTAGCGTGGATAAGTATTTTTAACTGATATTAAATCATATTTTTGCATTTCAGTCAAACTAGTAAGAACATATGTAAAAGTACAAATAAGATATTAATCTGAAATTCATGTTTCATATGACCTAAGCTGTATTTTTAAATTCAAATTTAAAATACGATAGAGATTCAGAAAGGTCCATATTTTTCTAATGACTTCATGCTATATTATTTTCTTGAGTTATGTAAAGCAAGGAATTGTATTTGTATTAAGGAGCTAAGAAAGCTGTTAGTTTATTATATTTGTACATGATTACAGACAAGCCTATGCCCATTTAAAAGAAAAGATGGATACTATTTAAGGTGATATTTAATATGCTTTTCTATAAACAAGTTTGAAATATAGTTTACCTTAGTTGTCTTATCAATAGCATAGCCTTCTATTTATTTCTCATTATGTGAACCTGGACCATGACCAATGACTCTTTGCTCTGTATTTTGGATGGCCTAACCCACATTACTGTGTGTGCATTTTACAACTTTTTTTTTCAGAAACTATAATTACCTTATTAATAAACAGATAAAGATCTTGTCTTGTTTTTGAATGGTTTTGTTGCCATTATATTTGTCAAATGAGAAAATAATTGTCATTTTGATCTACATAAATATCTGTTAAAGGTATTGTTTAGTTCAGTGGTTCTCAGCCTTCTTTTTTTTTGTTGTTTTTTTGTTTTGTTTTTTGAGACAGGGTTTCTCTGTGTAGCTCTGGCTGTCCTGGAACTCACTCTGTAGACCAGGCTGGCCTCGAACTCAGAAATCCGCCTGCCTCTGCCTCCCAAGTGCTGGGACTAAAGGCGTGTGCCACCATCACCCGGTGGTTCTCAGCCTTCTTAATGCTGTGACCCTTTAATTTAGTTTATCATGTTATGGTGACCCCCAACTGTAGTTATTTTTGTTGCTACTTCATAACTAATTTTGCTATTGTTATGGATAGTAACATAAATAGCTGTTTTTCATGGCCTTAGGCAACCTCTGTGAAGGGTTATGACTCCCAGGCTGAGAACTGCTGGCTTAGTTGCAGAGCTTAGTAATTTCTGGAAACTCTAAGAGAGTTAAATTGTAGTTTACATATATTTATTCAGAACCTAAAAGGTTTAATTGGGCTTTTCCTGGACACAGTTTTTTTATAAGGTACTTTAGAGTCATGAATACTGCCAGATATGTTTGTTAAATTACTGAGTAATAGAAGTAGACCATTAAAATCTCAAGAGGACCTGTAAGAACTAATAGGCTCACATAGATGAACACCTTCTCTGGTGCAGTAAGTACACTCTCTCAAGCCAGTCTTGGTGGTGCACACCTATAATCCCAACACAAGAAGCAGAGACAGGAGGATGTCTGTGAGTTGAAACTGCTGGTCTACATATCAAGTTCCAGGCAAGCCAGGGCTACATGGTTGAGACTGTCTCAAAACAACACCATTAGGAAGTGTTCCAAAATGCACAAAGATAGCAACTCTTTGATGCCATGGTCTTTATGGTTATTTAATAGTTCTTTGACCTTGTGTTCATGACTTTCACCTAATGGTTTTTCGTTCTGTGTTAAGATTTTGAAGAGGGAGCTCTTATGAGAAAGGGTCTATCAGTGCCCTGGAATCCATGAAGCTAGAGTTAAAGGCAGTTGGGAACCACCTGTTTAAGAATGGGAAGCACTCCTAAGCAGTCAGCCAACGAACCAACTCCCTAATAGCTTTTGTGTGCTATTTCTGCTTGATGACCCACCCCAGCTACATTTCAGCTCATCAAGTCGCCCTTCATCCTTCACAGGCTGACACCCTTCCTACCTCCACAGTGCTAAATTTCTATTACCGTTTTCATGTTGCTCTGCTGTTATGTGGCTCCAGTCAACTGTAGATAAATTCTTGAAATTTTGTTTTGCTGTAGTAGCCTCCCATAAAATAAACCCTGAAAAATCAGAAAGGGACTAATGAATTTCATGTCCACCAATTTTATTTTTATTTGGTGGTGTCTAGATACCCCTAACTTCGAATATATTAACCAGGGGCTAGAGAGAGAGCTCTGTGGTTAAGAGCATATACTGCTCTTCCAGGGGGGCAGAAGTCAGTTGCCAGCACCTATAATGGTGACTGATTCCAGCTCTGGGAGATCCAGTACCTGGCTTCAGTATGTGCATATACACACACACACACACACACACACACACACACACACACAGGTCAGAATTTAATGTTTTGGTGCCTTTAGCAGTCTCGGGAAAACAGATTGGTTTGGCAGTGGCCATTCTTTGATTCATTTTTCTCTTAAGGAGTTGTAATTCATAAGAATAATCATTACATATACTTATCTGGCAGAGGATTTTTACTATGATCATGAAGATAGTTTTCCCAGGATGAGGCTTATCCATTGGCATCTGGATGTGCTGACCCCTGTGATTTCCCCAAGTGTGTGAAACTTGGTTTTGTAATTTGTGGTAATTCATTGGCTCCCCTACAAGGAAAAAAAAAAAAACCTCTACAGTACTGTTTGAAGCAACAAAAGACTCAAGCGCTCTGTGTCTGACTCCACTGCTGTTTGCATGTGCAGTGGTGGCTGAAACATACGTGACCAACCCCTAAGAGAGCTGCTTGGAGTTGAGAGCTGCCACTTCAGTGTTTGTCTTTCTACCAGGCTCCTACCTCAGTTTTCAAAAAGAAAAATTGGCCTTAGTCTTCGTCAATGGTAACAAGATGCTAGACCAATGTGCTACCTATATGAGGAGACATTGCCTTTTTCACACAGTACATACATTCTACAGGGCTTTCAGTTATTTTAAAACTTCTAGGCCAGCAAGATAGCTCTGCAGGTAAAGGCAATTTCCTCCAACCTGAAATCTTGGGTTTGCTTCCAGGAAGCCAAATGTGCACAGTAGCCTGTTCATGTGCAAACACATGAATGTAATAAACATTCCAAAAAAATAACTATGGAATCCCAAGAAAACATTCTGAGACTTAATAAGAAGCATTGATTAAATGCAGCCCTGAGATACAACCTCTGAATTAACAATGCCCTAAGAAATCTATACAGGAATGGTAGAGAAAGCTAGTCATTTGGAGAGCTTTTTACAAAGCAGTATATGAGGAAGACCTGTGTGTGTGTTATAGTCCAGAGACACCAAGAAGCCATTAAAAGATGTCAGTCGCCGGGCGGTGGTGGCGCACACCTTTAATCCCAGCACTTGGGAGGCAGAGGCAGGCGGATTTCTGAGTTCAAGAGTTCGAGGCTAGCCTGGTCTACACAGAGAAACCCTGTCTCGAAAAAAAAAAAAAAGTCATAGTCAAAAACTGGAGCATCCCTAGGTGTGGTGGATAGGCCTTTAATTCCAGCACTCAAGAAGTAGAGTTCAAGGCCAGCCTAGTCTACCATAGTTCCAGGACAGGACTACCTTAACAAAAAAATGAATTGAAGTACATCCATGAGAAAATGACAGCTACTGAGTACCTCCACGAGAGAGGGTGAGTAGGAAGAACAGAAGCCCAAGCAACTCGTTCTCTTTTCTAGGCACTCAGCACCTCTAAGGACCTGGGTTCCCTGGTAAGGAAAGGACTGAGGTGACAAAATGCTGGGTGGCCAGTGAGGGAACCCAAGACTGTAATGAGCTCTGGGATATGGGCACAGAGTAAGAAGTAGTGGCAGCTCACAACTGTAACCCCCAGCACTTGGAATGTTGATGCAGAATTGCTCAAGTTCATTTTGAGCCATACAATAAGACTATCTCAGGGGGAAAAAAATTAACCAAAAATACCTTGGTTTGCAGCTTACTTCATTTGGCCACTGAGAGTAAAAACCATGTATTTGGAAGATTTATCAACTCTGAATGTGCCTGGACAGAGTGAACCTGCTACTAGCAGCTTTTCCTTGGCCTTTTGTTTTCTTTTGTCTTTTTCCTGTTCTAGGCCTTGAATCTGGCCCTTTGCACATGGTAAACAAGCAGACAGCTAGCCCTACCTGTCCTGGAGCTCACTCTGTAGACCAGGCTAGCCTTGAACTCAGGATCCATCTGCTTTGCCTTCCCAAGTGCTGGGATTAAGTGTGCACCACCACCACCTGGCTTCAACCTTTTCAAATGAAAGTGATGTCTGTATCATGCAGCCCTTTCAAAGTTGGATGTTTTATGTGTGCTGGAAGTACAGTCTGAAAAAACTTACTAAAACCCCAGCACTGGAGGACAATGACCATTTGTAGGTCAGCTTAGGCTACAGGATGAACCTGGAACAACAGACCCCATGATGGAAGTACCATTCAGGCCTTGGAAACAAGCACATAGGCAACAAAATGTGCATCATAGTCCAGTTCTGGGAAAGCCTCTAAATGTACTAACCTTACTTTTTGGCCTGTATGGTTCTGTTCCTAGCTGAACTTGTTAACTGAATTTATCAAGTCAACCCAGGTGTGGGGCTTTTTTTTTTGTACTTAAAAGCTCACCCTGGCCGGGCGGTGGTGGCGCACGCCTTTAATCCCAGCACTTGGGAGGCAGAGGCAGGTGGATCTCTGAGTTCAAGAGTTCGAGGCCAGCCTGGTCTACAGAGTGAGTTCCAGGACAGCCAGGGCTACACAGAGAAACCCTGTCTCGAAAAAAATCGAAAAAAAACAAAAAAAAAAAAAAAAAGCTCACCCTGAGAAAGACTCAGTACTGCCCTTGAGTAACAGATGCTCAGTGTAATCACCTTCTGGCTAATACAGAATTCCTGTGTGCTTGACCCTGTGTCTGAGAGGTCTTCTCTGGTGGATGCTCCACAAACCCTTGTCTAAATCCTGTGGGCTACAGTCCCATAAGTTCTGTTGCTGTTGTTGAGAAGGTCTCACTATGAAGCTTTAGCATGTTGACCAGGCTAGCCTGGAATTCAATGCTCTGCCTGCTCTGATCCCGAGTGCTGACATTAAAAACACCCAACACCACAGCCATCAGAAATCCCCTACTTTTTGTCCCCTACATACCCTTTTCAGGCACGGTATGTAGTTGAGTTAGAAGAACCATTGCATAACATGTGACACCTCAGATTCAACCACCAGCACTAACAAGTTTTAGAACCTAGACAGATGAAACAGTTTGTACATGTGATTTTGCATCACTTCTTGGATTCATTCATGCCAGTTTTATTTAACAGGTTGGAGAGGATGGTAGAAGGTAATAAAGGAATAATACCTTTCAGAATCTATGTATTAAAACTTGTTTCACTTACTGTAGTTTGTTACACTCTACTTGGTTGATGTCCCTACAGTCCTGCTCTGAGGTACAGGGAGGAGTGGATCTGGGGGAAGAGATTGGGGAGAGGGGAAATGCAGTCCAGATCTAACGTATGAGAGAATAAATAAAAAAAATAATAAACTAATATTTTTGAAAACTGTTCCTTCATGTAATGCTACCCTGCCCTTGTGAGTGAAGTAACTACTCTAGGCCCTCTGATTAATATGCAAATTTTCTTTCAACTTTAATAAATGAAAAAAGCGTATGTAAAACAAACAAATAGCCAGGCGGTGGTGGTGCACACCTTTAGTCCCAGCACTCGGGAGGCAGAGGCAGGCGGATTTCTGAGTTCAAGGCCAGCCTGGTCTACAGAGTGAGTTCCAGGACAGCAAGGGCTATACAGAGAAACCCTGTCTCGAAAAACCAAAAAAAAAAAAAAAGAAAGAAAAAGAAAAAACAGTCTTGGTACTGTTGACCATGTGTTAACAGATATATTTAAGTGTATTAGTTTCATTTCATAAGTAAAATACTTAGCTAGTAAGTCTATTTTGTCCATTGGATAGGTCCAGAAGAAAAAGTAGTTGGCTCATGCCCAAGGAAATATACTGCTGAGGAAAGGACAATAGTAAGCAGAGTGGTGAAGGGAGCCATTCATAGTCCTCACTGCGTGTTTCACTGACCACACATTTTCCTGCATGCTTAGAAAAACTGTAAAGACCAAATTATGGGGGTGAGGGGAAGACTATAAACAAAGGGGGGTAAAACAGTCCCAAGTGCATACTTGGCACTCAGCATTTCTGAAGGACTAGTATAATTCCCTCTGTATGAACACTGAATGAACATCTGTAGGCATCAGGAAAGATGTATACCAGAGTGCCCAGCAGTCTCTGGATCGAAGACTTTAAATTTTCTTTCACTGTTTAAGTTTGCTACCATAAACAGTACAGCAGGAAACATTCACTAGTATCTTGTGTGTTACTGCTGAACATAAGTTGGTACTGTATGGATGGACACCATTTTGACACTGCCAGTGTACACAGGACCCACTGCCCACAGTCACTGAGTCACATGCTGCTGTCACTAAGAATACATGTATACTGACATGCTTGACAGCAAGGTTTTTTGGAGGAAAAAAAATTAAATGTCCATTATCAATAGATGTTAATAGGCCCAACTATATCATTCATGTAATAGAAGTATATGGCAGATCTGTATAGATTCAGAGAGGCCCATGATACACTGATGCAGTCAACAAGCAAGTTTGCTAGGCATGGTGGTGCATGCTTATAATCCCAGTAGAGGGGAAGAGGCAGGAGGATCACTGAGTTCAAGGATACACAGTGAAAAAAGGAAATTCAAGTCATTGATAACCACCAGAATGTAACCACCAGAATAGATGGCGAAGGAATTACATTATGCATTTTTAAAAAGCCAAAATAAACTATTCTACTTACAGATCCTTCTTCAAACAAAAACAAAGAGATGAACAATAGTGGGGGGAGTCAGGCTGCTACAAAGAGAATGGAGGACACTGTAGCAATGGAACTACGGTTATAAAACTAAATCAACTTGTACACATAAACATGGAAGCATATAAAAAGCTCATACCAATTTCTAGGTTTTGATGTGGTTAGAGAAAAAATGTTGCTTCATTATAGTTACAATGGACTTGTACTTTCTCTTGGTATCTTTCTATGAAATCTCCAACTCAAAAAAATGAGATTAAAAAGGACTGGGCGGGCTGGTGAGATGGCTCAGTGGTTAAGAGCACTGACTGCTCTTCCAGAGGTCATGAGTTCAAATCCCAGCAACCACATGGTGGCTCACAACCATCTGCAATGATATCTGATGCCCTCTTGTGGGGTGTCTGAAGACAGCTACAGTGTACTTACATATAATAAATAAATAAGTAAAAAGGACTGGGCATGGTATACACCTTGCTTCTAGCACTAGGGAGACAGAGATAGGTGAACATCTAAATTTGAGGCCAGCATGGTGAACATATTAAGTTCTAGGCCAACCAAGACTATACAGTGAGATTTATCTTTAATAAAAAGATAATAATAATTAAGAAAAAAAAAGTCTCACTGGGGCAGTGGTGGCACATGCCTTTAATCCCAGCACTTGGGAGGCAGAGGGATTTCTGAGTTCGAGGCCAGCCTGGTCTACAGAGTGAGTTCCAGGACAGCCAGGGCTACACAGAGAAACCCTGTCTCGAAAAACAAAAACAAAAACAAACAAACAAACAAAAAAAATCCCAAGCTGCTCTGCATCTGTAGACCCAGATACTTGGGAGACTCAGTCAGGAGGATCAATTCAGTCCAGAAGTTCAACAACCTGAGCAGCATGGTAAGACCTATCTCAAAAATTTGTGTGTGCAAGTGGTGGTACTACACACTTTTAATCCCAGCATTTAGGAGGCAAGAGACAGGCAGTTCTCTGTGAGTTTGAGGCCAGCCTGGTCTACAGAGTTTGACAACAGCCAGGGCTAAACAGAGAAAACCTATCTTGAAAAACAAATCAACAACAATGGTATTTTTTTTTTCTTTTTTTTTTTTTTTTGGTTTTTCGAGACAGGGTTTCTTTTTTTTTTTTTTTTAAATTTATTTATTGTATGTAAATACACTGTAGCTGTCTTCAGACACCCCATAAGAGAGCATCAGATCTCATTATGGATGGTTGTGAGCCACCATGTGGTTGCTGGGATTTGAACTCATGACCTCTGGAAGACCAGTCAGTGCTCTTAACCACTGAGCCATCTCACCAGCCCAACAATGGTATTTTTAAACAAACTAAAAAAACTTGCACTGTTTGTATCCATTTAGTATAGACGGGAGTTCCAGGCTAGTGTGGGTAGATGTGCTCAACAAAACAGAAACTTTCCTGTTAACAGTTCTAATAAATATCTTTACTTCACATGTCCACTCACAGAATCCAAATTCTAGAAGCAAATACTCTTCTTTTGAAAAACGGTCTCACAGGCTGGCCTCAAATTTGCGTGGAAGTTGACCTTACACTTCTGATCCTACCCCTACCTACAGAATGCTGGGAATCAAAGGCAGGCTCTATTCTAGAGCAGTGGTTCTTGGCCTTCATTACACTCTTTAATACAATTCCTCATGCTGTGGTAATTCCAACCATAAAATTATTTTGTTACTTCATAACTGCAATTTTGCTGTTATCATAATATAAATATCTGATATTCAACCCTGTGAATGGGTTGCACACCCACCACATAGGGTCATGACCAACAGGTTGAGAATGGCTATTCTAGACAGAAAGTGAGAAAACACCTCTTGTACAACAAAGCTCTACCAAGTACTTCAGACTTAAAAAGACTCCATCCGTTTGTAGTTTTACAACAGCATTTAAAAGTAAAAAAGCACAGGCTGGAGAGATGGCTCAGCAGTTAAGAGCACTGACTGCTCTTCCTGAGGTTCTGAGTTCAATTCCTAGCACTACATGGTGTCTCACAACCATCTGTAATGGGATCTGAGGCCCTCTTCTGGTGTGTCTGAAGACAGCTACAGTGTACTCATGTGACACAATGGTGGCACTTGCCTTTAATCCCAGCACTTGGAAAGCAGAGGCCAGGAGATCCAAGTTCAAGGCCAGTCTAGTCTACCCATCAAGTTCCATAGCTACCCACATTTTACAGAAGGGCAGGGAGCCATGCCTGTAATTCCAGCAGCTAGACACAAGCAGGGCTGCTGTAAGTTTGAGGCCAGAAAAAAAACAAAAACTGAAAATAGACCATTATGTACATGTAGCAACTTAGAGTCCCAAATACTCTCTTTTGGCTTTCTGAGTCCAGGTTTTACTAAGTACAACGGCAAAGATTTTCCTGCCTCCGCCTCCTAACGTTGGGATTACAGGCATGAAACAAGCGCCTAGGTAGGGTCCCAAGTATTCCATATGACACAACTATTAATCATGTTTGCTTTAATAAGATACTGGTCGAAGAGGGTCACGCTGGTACATAAATTGCATTTTCTCAGCTCCAGAACCAAGTAAGGACAGAGCAGTCTGGTATTCATAAGGTTGAAGGGTGATGATTCCGGGTTAGGACCATTTCTTCGAGATGTTGAGATGGTCTAGCTGGTCTGTAATGTATCTATGTTTAGGGAACTTGGAAGTGGCTACTGCCTTGATGGCTTCAAAAGCCTGGGCCCTTCGCTCCGCGGCGTGGCCGTACTCCTGCTCCGCGGTCAGGTAGGGCATGCTCAGCCAGTAGTGGTTCTCGGCCTCCACCTCCAGGCGACGGATCATGTTCTCCTTCGCTTGGAAAGACACGGCCCGCGGCCGCCGGTGCTTCCCGATAAACTGCCTGCCCGGAATGCGGCCGCGGAGGAGGACAGCGGTGAAGAACATGGTGCCTCCTGAGGAAACGACACGAAAGTCGCGGTTGCTGAGACCCGGAGCCGGGAAGCGTACAACAGGCGAGCCAAGCTGGCGCCCACGTCCCGCGGCCACGGGGCGGAATCCAGAGCACGCTCGGCCTCTCGCCGGAAGTGACAGGCCGGGAGCCGACTGCACTGCAGGGAAAGGGAGGGCCTCCCCCGAAAACTCACCTCGCGAACGAGCTGACTCCGGACGCGCTCCCCTTCAGCGTCCAGCGCACATCGACCGACGCAGTGGTGCACGCGCACTGCCTCCGGGGCTTTCGGGGACCCTACTGCGAGACTTCCACTCTCGCGAGAGAAGTTTGCGCCTGCGCATGGCGGGCGGGGCCTGCGTGACGCTAGGATTCAAATGTGTGGCGCGTTCTTTCGAGGAGACTGGAGGGCGACCGTCCGTCCGCTCAGCAGCTCTCAGTATGAATCCTATCCAGAGTTTCCACTGTAAGCTGCGGGGTCTGGCCACCATGCTGGACGGCGAGACGGCCCGGCTGCTGCGAGCGCTGGATGGCGAGGACAGCGGTAAGTGGGCGCGGGCGAGCTCGGTTCTCAGTGGACAGTGTCGCCCACTGGGTGTACTTGATCTGTGATGAAAGCAGCACTGACAGTTCTCCAGTGTGGCCGCAGGTGGAGCGGAGGCGAGCTATTTGTTGAGTGCTTGTAAACAACATCCAGAGTCAACTGTTCAAACGATGCACTAAAGCCCTGTTTTCTGTACGTGTAAAGTGGTTTCGTCTCACTCTAATGGGCCCCTATTGAAGCAAGCATCTGCATTTTCTCCAGTAATACTCTATTTACCACACAAATACTCCGCAATGCTTGTTTCGTTTTTTAGATTTATTCGTCTGTTTATGTATATGAGTGCTCTATTTGTATGTATGTACGCATGGCAGAACCCCGTTGTAGATGGTCGTGAGCCACTGTGTGGTTGCTGGGAATTGAATTTAGGACCTCCGGAAGTGCAGCCAGTACACTTAACCACTGAGCCATCCCGCTGCCCCCCCCTTTTTTTTTAAATAATAAATAGCACTTTTAATTTGTATTAGAGATTTAAAACATAATAGTTGCAGGTGAAGGAATGGGGTCTGCCATGAATCTCAGCACTCAAGAAGTAGAAAGATGTAGATTTCTGTGAGTTCAAGGCCAGCCTGGTCTCAATAGGTAGCTCCTGATCAATCAACCAGGCTTAGCGAGACCCTGTCCAAAAAAAATTCATGCAAAAAGTAGTTCAGATTTTTAGATTATCATAAAATGTCGTAATTGTAATCTGTCTTAAGTATTGCACCTGTAGGTCGAATGTAGTGGCACTTGCCTTTGATCCCAGCACCCTGAAAGGCAGAGGCAGGCAGATCTCTGAGTTTGAGGCCAGCTTGGTTTACAAATTGAGTTCCAGGACAGCCACAGAAAAACTCTGTTTTGAAAAAAAATAATAGAGCCGGGAGGTGGTGGCGCACGCCTTTAATCCCAGCACTTGGGAGGCAGAGGCAGGCAGATTTCTGAGTTCGAGGCCAGCCTGGTCTACAGAGTGAGTTCCAGGACAGCCAGGGCTACTCAGAGAAACCCTGTCTCGAAAAACCAAAAAAAAAAAAAAAAAGAAAAAAAAAAGAACAGAAACAAACAAAATAACAACAAAAATTGCACCCTGTATACGGAGATTCCTCTTGCTTATAACTAACTCTCCCTTTGGAAATGTTTTGGGGACTATAAAAGTAACATGTACTGTAGGAAATTTCAAATACATAAAAATAAAAAGAATATACGTATTTTCTATTTAATTCATAGCAGACATCACTTACTGTTGTAGCAGCCCTTTTTTAAACCATTCTTAGTTTAGGGGATTAAAATGTGCTTTATTTGTTTATGTTGTTGAGCTAATTTGGCACAATATACTAAAGTTCATTAGTATTTCAATTATATAAAAGTTGCTTTTCACAAAGTGTTTGCTAGTTTGTAGTCTTAATAAAACATTACCTCTGCACAAACTTCATTTAGTTTTTGTTTGTTTTACAAGAAAATGTTGTAATAATTTTTAATATGTAAAAAATATTAAAGGCCAGCCTTTACATTCAATTTTTACATTCAAGGCCAGCCTGGTCTTCAGAGTGAGTTCCAGGAGAGCCAATGCTGCACAGAGAAACTCTATCTTAAAACAAAACGAAAACAACAAACAAAACAAAAAAAACAAAGAGAGAGGGAGAGGGAGAGGGAGGAGAGGGAGAGAGAATATGAATGAATTCTGGGATGAAAGGCATGCACCACTGCCTCCTGTCTTTTGTTTCTCTATTAACTATAGTAAACCCAAACTCTGCTTCATTAGAAAAGAAAACAACTCTCTGCCAGTAGAAGTTGTTCCCCATAATCCTCTCACAATCCATCCCACGGGCTTTAGGCAACCTTCTGTCTACTTTCTGTGCAGTGGGCCTGGCTCTTCTGGACCTGCCCTGGAAAAGAAGCCCGAGAATATTGTCCTTTAGATTCCTTCTCATGTTCATCCACATCGTAGAGCAAGCAAACCATGCCAAGTCTTATTCCATTGTATCATTTGCTATACAATGTGGTTATATGCTTATAATTGGTGTTAGGTGTACTTTATCTTGGTGAGTTCACTGTGTAGTTCGTGCTGTGTTGATCAGAGACTAGTCTGGCCTTGAACCCACACAGATCCAACTACCTTTGCCTCTCACTTCTGGATCAAAGCATGGGTTGCTGTGCCTGTAGACTTATGTAATTTATGTGTGTTATACTTCCTTGAAGGCTTTTTTTATTTTTGTTTTTCAAGACAGTTTCTCTGTATCCCTGGCTATCCTGGAACTCAAAGAAATCCACTTGCTTCTGCCTCTCAAATGCTGGGATTAAAGGTGTGCATCACCACTGCCCAGCAGGATTTTTGTTTGTTTGTTTGTTTTTTGTTTTTTTGAGACAGGGTTTCTCTGTGTAGCCCTGGCTGTCCTGGAACTCACTCTGTAGACCAGGCTGGCCTCGAACTCAGAAATCCGCCTGCCTTTGCCTCCCAAGTGCTGGGATTAAAGGCATGTGCCACCACTGCCTGGCTACCCAGCAGGATTTTTATGTTTAAGAAAATACATTAATTTTTGTTTGTTTGTTTTCCTCATGCTTATTGGACTTTTTTTTTTTCTTGCTTGAAGACTTTGAAGATACTCCAGTGAGAATTTTGTATAACCTTCATTCAGAAGTCCAGACTCTAAAGGTACTATTAACTCACCATTTTTCTTCTATGTGGGTAATTTTCTCTAGCCTAAGTTGTTAGGGGTCTGAGATCACTCAGAGATCACCAACCTAACAGAAACTAAGATTTTAATAAAAAGAGGCTGTTTGGATACTGGCACCTGAACTGACTGATGCCAGGACTTCATCTGAGAGTACGTTAAAGATAAGCAGGTAGCCATGTTAGTCCAGGGTTTATAAATTTACACCACCCCCCTAGATTACATGTGTCCTCCCTGCATGTAGGAAAGGCCTAATTTAATATATATATCTAACAGCTGTTCTAATTATCTTTTTTGAGCAGAGTGAGAAAACTTGATTACAAAAGCAGAAATAACTGTCTTGAAACCTACTATCTTGCAAGAATAGAATATCTTACAAGATCAGTCAGTTTTAAGAATAGTCTTCAATGTCTGGGAAAAAAGGGAAGGCTACAGCTTGTACAACAAGCTAAGGTCTTACATATTAGAAAGCATTTTTGCTTTTTGGTCTCTCAAGCATAGTAAGTTTAAACTTATAATAATAACCATCACAAAGTAAACTTGAAAGTTACAAAATGTGTAATATATTTGCTTTCCTCCTCAAAGGATGATGTTAATGCTCTTCTTGATAACGCCAGATTGGAAAGTCAAGAAAGCACAAGCTTCATAAAGGCAACAAAAGTACTGATGAAAAAAAATTCAGCAGACATCATAAAACTAAGAGAGTTTTTCCAGAAGTATGGATACCAAGCACGTGACAAAGAGGATTCAGGTTTGGTTGACACGTTTCCTAGCGTCGCAGTATGGAAGCAGGCAAATGATTACGACAACTAGGGGCTCAGCTGTGGCTCCTTGTATCTGTCATTCAGAGAGCATTCAGGACACTGCCAGTCCATCCTTCCCAGGAAGTCTTGAATTTGAGGGCCCTCTTGGACAATATTAGCAAAACTCGGCAGAAAGACATAAAAATTTCCCTTGCTCTCCCTCAAAAGTGGTAGATGAGCACCTTTGAGCTGTTTAGAATGAAAAAGTGCAGGTAAAGTCGACTGACAGCATGGGCAAAACATGCCTAGTTAGCTCTGCCAGTAAATAGCTGGAGAACCACATGGTACTTTTTCATTTCTTTTATATTCAGATTCTTCTTCTGCAGAGCAAGATGCTTAAACTATACAAATTGATAAAATATCTTTTTAGTTGAAATTAAAAAAAAAAAAAAGACTGGTTATTGTGCCATGGTGGCTTAGTAAAGCAAGTCATGCCTGTAATTGTAGGGGTCTGAGGAGAAGGGTCACAGTTCACAGGTTGTTATTAGTCGGAGCCTAATGACTGACCTGGCTCCTCCCTCAGTGTAAGGTGGGATAACTAATATGTCTCCCTCATGAGGTTGTGTAGAGACCAGGTGGAGCTGAGCACAGTGCAGCCCTTGGAGGCCAATGCCTGAAGGGCACTGGATGGTGGCCAGCAGCCTGTCTATTGCCAGTGTTAACTGCTGCTGTTCTGCCCACACCTCTGCGTGGCTGGCTGTGATATGTTTCAGTATCATGGTCTTTTATGAAAATGATCATTGTATGTAAGACAGTATTAATGAAATCCAATAAGTATATATGTGTGGTAACTATGTTAGTCAACATAATGTATCAGAATTCAATTTACTTTCAAAGTTAGAAAATGGTAATATGGGCTGGAGAGATGGCTCAGTGGTTAAGAGCAGTGACTGCACTTCCAGAGGTCCTGAGTTCAAATCCCAGCAACCACATGGTGGCTCACAACCATCTGTAATGAGATCTGACGCCCTCTTCTGGTGTGTCTGAAGACAGCTACAGTGTATTCATATATAATAAATAAATAAATCTTTAAAAAAAAAAAAAAAGTTGGTAAAAAAAAAAAAAAAAAGAAAATGGTAATATATGACTGGGCAGTGGTGTCGCATGCCTTTAATCCCAGCACTTGGGAGGCAGAGGCAGGCAGATTTCTGAGTTCGAGGCCAGCCTGGTCTACAGAGTGAGTTCCAGCACAGCCAGGGCTATACAGAGAAACAAAAAAAAAAAAAAAAGAAAGAAATGGTAATATAATTTGCTTTCCTTGTAAAAGAAGCATAGATTAAAATACTACTTCTTTCCTTTGGGTACTTAAAAGTTAAGTCTATGGCTAGCAAGATGGCTCTGGGTAGAGGTACTGTCACCAAGCCTGACAATCTTCGTTTGATTTCCAGAACCCACAAGGAGAGATAAGACATCATCACATGTACTGTCTCTCTTTCTCTTTCTCTCTCTCTCTCTCTCTCTCTCTCTCTCTCTCTCTCTCTCTCTCACACACACACACACACACACAAATTGAAAATTTTTACAGAATTAAAAGTTTAAAATTATTCTGTTAACAGTTTGTGTTAAATCTAGAACAGTTGATTATACACTAATTTCATACTAATACTTTCAGAACATACTAAGACTGATCAATAAATCATAATGAGCAAGTAAGGAATTGGATCTTCTTTGTGGGTGTTGTTTTTTTTTTTTTAAAATACTTTGATCTATCTTAAGTGTCTAGATAGAACACCAGTTGGTAAGATGTATGTGCCATACTTTCAGAAGAGACAGTTGAAATGAGAACTTAAGAGACTCAAGGCTCTACTGACATGGAACATTTCTTGCGGCTATTCTGTGATATTTTACTAATCAAGAAATTCTCTGTCTGATGTTTAGCCAGAATTTACCTCTTTGACTTTTCCTCCCAGCATGTGAGCACAGAGGGAGTAACTCCACCCCAGAGTTAGCTGTGTGTAAAGACATTCAAAAGCCTGGTGTGAAGAATGAACTGACTGATCCCTGTGTTCCGAGCAGTTCTGTTTCTGAAGAGCCTCTACGAAGCCCACAGCTTTCAGACTTTGGACTTCAGCGGTACATGGTTTCCCAAGTCCCAGCAAACCCTCCCCAGACAACTGTCAGCCTCAAAGAAGAATGTGTACCTGACACCTCTCCTGCCAAAGAACCCTCTGGTCACGTGCTGAAGACCCCTAGATGTGCTCTAAAGATGGATGATTTTGAGTGTGTAACTCCTAAGTTAGAACACTTTGGTATATCCGAATATACTCTGTGTTTAAATGAAGATTATACCATGGGACTTAGAAATATGAAGAACATTAAAAGGTAATCAACTTGAGGGTTTGGGGGTTTTTTTAAGGTTTATTTTTGTGATTTTTAATTACATGTGTGGCTGTGTGCTAGTGAATGCAAGAGCCCTCGGAGCCATTGGATTCCCTTGGAACTGAAGGTGCAGGCATTTGTGAACTTCCTGATTGTGCATGCTGGGAACCAAACCCAGGTCCTAAAAAGCAGTATGCGATGCTAACTACTGAGGTATCTATCCAGCCCCTTGAAAATATTTTTTTGTTAATTCTTTGAAAACTTTATACAGTGTTTTTTATTATATTCCCCTAATTCCTCTAGTCCCACCCTCCCCCAGTTTATGGCTTTTTTTTTTTTTTTTTTAAAGTAACCCATGATGTCTGATTTGTGCTTCTCACATAGTGCTAAAGTATTGTCTGCCTACCAGGGACCATGCCTCTCCCAGCAGATAACAGCTGCCCATGGTTCCTCTGCTAAGGGTGGGACTTTGTAAACTTCCTCCTGCGTGTTAGGATTTTGTGTAGCTAAACCTTGTGCATTCTGTCAAAACTGTTATGAGTTCGTATATGCAGTTGCCCTGTTGGACCAGGAAAGCACTATTGCAATGTAGCCCTCTACTGCCTCTTCCAAAATGGCCCCTGACCTCTCATCCTCCCCATGTGGCTACTTGTGAGTCTTTGTGTTAATGGTCATCTGAAAAAAGAAACTTTTCCAAGCTGGATACCCTTGGAAGGCAGAGGTAGGCTGATCTGTGTGAGTTCAAGGCCAGCCTGGTCTACAGAGTGAGTTTCAGGACAGCCAAGACTATGTAGAGAGACCCTATCTCAAAGACCCAACACCAAAACAAAAAACCCTGAAGCTTCTCTGAATATCAGATTGAGTAAGGTGGTGCAGGCTTCTAATACAGCACTCAGGAGGCAGATCTCCAAATTTGAGGCCAGCCTGTTCTACATAGCAAGTTCCAGGACAGCCAGGGCTACATAGAACCTGTCTCAAAAAAGAAAGGGCGGGTATGTGCACTAATCTGTGGCATGGCAATGTCATTACACTCCAGTTTAGTACTGTGTCCATGGAGCAGAATTAATCATAGTAGATGTTCTTCCTAAGACCTGTCTAGCCACAGGTTCTTGTTCCCAGTAACAGTTTTATGCATCACTTTTATCTTGTGGGTCAGGCCATAATTTCATTTAGAAAGTGTTTTATTTCTGAAGCTCCAGTGGGTATATCCTGTCTGTAATGTGTGGGAATCGATGGGACCTCACTAACAAATAGCTCCAAAAGGTAACCCATTCCAGGTACTGAGTTTTTTATCTGATAGCCTGTGGTGTCTGAGGGGTCGAGACCAGTGTTCCTGGTAGAGGGTAACTCCTTCTAAACTTTCTGTATGTGTATGTATTGGGAAGCTTCTACAGTAGGAGGTCGCCATGACCTTTTCAAAGATCTTTAGTGTTGACCTTATCCTGCCTTCATCTCATCCCTCACCCCACTTAGTCCTTGTTATTCTTTCCCCCTCCCATGCTGTTTCTGCTGACCTTAGAAGCCATTCCTTGCGGCTCCTTAGGGTGTGCCTCTGCATTTTCCACACACAAGGGAAGATACAATGTTTGCATTTCAGGGTCTGGTTTCACCTCATTCAGAATGATGGCTTACAGCTTCATCTATGTCCCTGAAAATGTCCTAATTTCATTTTTATCAGCTGAATAATATTCCACTGTGTAAATGCACCACATTTCAACTCTGTTACCAGCTCATGTCGGTTACTTCCATTTCCTGGCTCTCATGAAGAAAGCAGCAATGAAGATAGCTGAGTAAATGTCTCTATAGTAGGACATAGACTCCTTTGGGTACATGCATAAGAGTAGTGGAGCTGAATGTTCTGGAAGAGCTATTTCTAGCTGTATAGCTCTAGCTTTATATAGACCCTCCACACTTGATTTTCACAGTGGAGGCACCTGTTTGCACTCCCACCTGAAGTAAATAAGTGAGTTCCCCTTTTCCTGGCATCCAGCCCAGCAAAACTTGGGGGTTTGTGTTTGTTGGTTTTTTGTTGTCAATTTCATTTGTTTGTTTGAGTTAGAGTCCCTCTAACATGTCCTGGATGACCTGAACTCAGATTCCCCTGCTCCTGCCTTTGGAGTGTTGAGAGTGAAGGTGTGCACCTCCATTGCCTTGCATCACTTTTTTTTAATCTTTGCCTCTGAGACTGGGGTAAGATGAGCTGCCCCTGATGTCTGTGCCAGGAACCAAAGTGGGGTCTTCTGGAAGGGTAGGAGACCCTGAGCCATCTCTCCAGGCAACTCTTAGGAAGATTTCAGCTACTTCATATTTGAAATCTCTCTCTTTTTTTTAATGCTATTTATTTATTTTTCTTTATATGAGTACACTGTAGCTGTCTCCAGACGTATACCAGAAGAGTGCATCAGATCCAGTTACAGATGGTTGTGAGCTACCATGTCATTGCTGGGAATTGAACTCAGGACCTCTGGAAAAGCAGTCAGTGCTCTTAACTGCTGAACCATCTCTCTAGCCCCTATTTTAAAATCTCTTGAATCACTAATTTCATCAATAAAGTGTGAGCTATTGATTTTTTTTTTTTTTTTTTTTTTTTTTTTTTTTTTTTTTTTTTTTTTTAGAGAATTTAAGGAGCGGTAGAATTCACACAGCATGCAGTGTTTTCTTCTGTGTATCCACAATTGAGCAAATCCGTCATAATAAAATGACAGAGTCGGTTTTTTACTCCAAAATAATGACAGTTTTTTAAACTGCCACGTGAGGTTATTAATGAAGTCTTGCTACCTTACTGCCTTTATATGCTGGGTATAAAATTCCATAATAAGAGGTCATTAGTCCTATTCAAGTCGCTCAAGATAGGGTGTCATTTGTCTCTTAAGTGCTAGGGTCTCATGTATGTGCCTCCACACCTTGCTTTATATTTGAATATGTAAAGTGAATATTAGTATGTTAATATTATAATTAATATAAATATTAATATTTAATAGGATATTAAAGCAAATAGTATACTACTTTAAATATATAAAGATATGTGTATTCAATCTATTTTTAAAATTATTTTAATGATTTCTTTTTTTTTTTTTGTTTCTTTGTTTTTTGGTTTTTCAAGACAGGGTTTCTCTGTGTGGCCCTGGCTGTCCTGGAACTCACTATGTAGACCAGGCTGGCCTCGAACTCAGAAATCCACCTGCCTTTGCCTCCCAAGTGCTGGGATTAAAGGCGTGCGCCACCACTGCCCGGCCTAATGATTTCTTACATTGGCCCTTATTTCATAAACCAAAATGAACTACTCCAGACTGAAATGAGTAAGATGAAGCTTTTCTACAGAGATTGAATGTTAACTCTTGTGACTTTACAGTTCCCCTCTGAGCAGTGCCAGTGGAGAAGCCACAGGGACAGGGCCTGTGACCAGTGATAATTCTTTTGCCATTCCTGGTCCCATAATCCAGCAGCTGGAAAAAAACGGTGAGTTTAAAAATTAGCTTCTCCTTTGTACTCTTTTCTAATTATTTTTGTAATCAATGATTCTCTAATTTTAGGAAGTTTTCTGCACCTTTTTAATGTGTAGCGTTGTGGGTTGTCCTGATGCTGTTTGCATTCTGATGTTAATTCTGCTTCCCTTTCGAGTAGTCCATCATGTACAGGTGATCTCAAATGAACCTTATCCCTATTTTAACTGATCAGTAAAGGCAAGAGCCTGTGATTGGGCAGTGGAGGGGAAAGGTGAGGGTTTGAGAGTAGGGGCGGGGAGTGAGGAGAGAGGACAAAAGACAGGAGGAAGCCGCCATGGACCAGAACTGGGTGGCCTGGAGAAATAAATCACAAGTAGCAAAGGGTCTCATAGTTGGGGAATAAGTATAGTGCTAGATCTGCCCAATCTAGGCACATATCTTACAGTTACAATAATTGGATTGTGTGTTTTTATATGGGCTTATTGGGGTTGGAAATTACAGCAACATGTACTGGGTTTTATTCAGTACCATTCCATTTAGGTTTAGCTTGATTTCATGGAAGACAGATACATTTTTATAATAGTTTTTTTCTTTATTTCTTGTGTATGTGCCTTGTACCTTTGGGGTCCAGAAGAAGGCATTGGAACTAGAATTACAGGTAGTTGTGAGCTGCCACATGGGTGCTGGGAACTGGAACTGGGTCCCCTGCAAGAGCAGCCAGTGCTCTTAATTGCTGAGCCATCTGTCGAGCCCCAGTAGACTTTCAGTATTCATTTGATTATGTGCAGTGTGTGAGGTTTTTGTTCTCCACATTTTAACCTACTCTGGTCAGAAGTGTTCTTGTGGGTTTGTGTGGAGGCCAAGAGGGTGAAGAGAGCATCTCCCTCGATTGTTCATCCCTTCGTTTTTGAAACAGCTTGTCTCATTAAATCTAGAGTCTATTAATCTGGCTAGGCTGACTGGCCAGTGAGTTTCAAGGATGTGCCCGTCCCCATCCACCACACCACTGGAGTCACAAGCATATATCGCCATGTCCAGCTTTTTACATTAGTGCTAGAGATCTGAACTCAGGCCCTCATGCTTGCCAAGCAGGCTTTTCTTTGACCAATTCCATTTTAACAGATTTGGTGAGGCACACCTATGATCCCATCACTAGGGAGGAAAAGGCCAAGTTTGAGTCCAACATGGGCTATTTTGAGATTGTGAAACCACAACCCCACCCCCAAAATATATATATTTAATATCTTTATGTGTACGAGTGTACCATATGTGCCCCTAGTGCCTGTGGCAGTGCTGAGAGAAGTTAGATCCTCTGGAGCTGGCGTGTGGGTGCTGGAAACTGAATTTAAGTCTTCTGGAAGAATAGTGCTCTTACCCATTGAGCACCTGTTTATTCTTTAATTTTTGCAAATCTGTGCACTCTTCTCACTTCATTGGCAGATGTCCAAAACTGTCTTTATCATACATTTCCAAAGTTTTGTACTTATTTTTAGAAAAAAAAAAGTGTTAATTGAATGACATTAAATTAATAAGCACTGCTGTTACAAGCAAGTTTAGAAATGTAACTGGCTCATACTCATAGTAGCTTATAGTTCTGTAAGGAAGAGCATGACTGTATTAAATACTAGTTGTTGAAAGAAAGAAAACAGGTTCAGTAATACATTAGAAAGAAAGCACTGGGCACAAAAGAGCTGTCTGCCAAGATGCTATGTTTTGTTTTTTTGTTTTTATTTATTTATTTTTAATGTATATGGTTGGGCTGGAGAAATGGCTCAGTGATTAAGAGCACTGACTGCTCTTCCAGAGGCCTTGAGTTCAATTCCCAGCAACCACATGGTGGCTCACAACCATCTGTAATGGGATCTGATGCCCTCTTCTGGTGTGTCTGAAGACAGCTACAGTGTACTCATATACATAAATAAATAAATCTTACTATATATGGGTATTTTGTCTGCATGTATGGCTGTACACCAAGTACATGCATATCTAGCACCTTCAGAAGTCAGGAGATGGTGTTGAATGCCCTGGTACTGGAGTTATGCATGCTTATGAACTGTCATGTGGGCACTGGGAATTGAAACCTAGTTTTCTAGAACAGCAAGTGTCCTAACCACTGAGCTATCTTTCCAGCTCCCAAGATACTACTTTAAGAAAAATGAAATTGCCGGGCAGTGGTGGCACACACCTTTAATCCCAGCACTTGGGAGGCAGAGGCAGGTGGATTTCTGAGTTCGAGGTCTACAGAGTGAGTTCCAGGACAGCCAGGGCTCCACAGAGAAACCCTGTCTCGAAAAAAAAAAAAAAGAGAGAGAAAAAGAAAAATGAAATTAAGGCTGCAGAAATAGCTCAACAGTTAAGGTACTAGCTGTTTGTTGGGATAGTTGGTGCTGCTATGTATTCAAATGTTAAATACTGGCCCCAAGATCTGATCACAGTCCAGAGGAGCATATTCTCATGTACACCAAATGATGTTGTATACTTTGCTTGCCTATATTTTCTGACTAGTTAAATAAAAATGTCTGACAGCAATTACTGGGGAGAATAGAGGTAGGCGAGGACTACTAGGCTGAAGGCAGGGTTGAGAGGTGGGGGGAGGGAAGATGGAGGACCAGGAAATGGACTGATAGAGCCAATCCAGCACAGACAGGATGACTATTGGCAAGTAGCTTGGGGAGCGCACCTGGGAAATAGCCAGTCTATTGTAGAGAAATAGTTTAAGGGTGATTAAATAAACAGCTGGGGCCGAGTCTCGATTATTGGGGTGCTGCCAAGCTCATAATAAGAACTAATAGAGTTATTAACTCTCCAACAGTAGTTGTTCTTCCAGGAACCTGGTTTGATCAATAACAACCATGGTGCTCAAAACCATGTACACCTTCAATTCCAGGGGCTTCTGTGTCCTTTTCTGGCCTCCATAAGCATAAACATGAACAGACATACATGCAAACAAAATATCCATACACATAAAATAAAGGTAAACCTTTACACGTCTTTTAAAAATGTAATTAGATCATGCCCTTATGTCATATTCAGAAGTCAATTCCCTATAAAGTATAGTTTTGGTTTTTTTAAAGCGTGGCTGGGGAGACAACTTAGTTAGCAAGTTGCTTGCCACACAAACAGAAGGACTATATAGGGTTTAGGCCCCAAAATGTCCATAAAAATCCAGGCATGGAGCCAGGTGGTGATGGCACAAGCCTTTAATCTCAGCACTCAGGAAGGCAGAGACAACCTGGTCTACAGAATGATTTCTTTGACTGCTAGGACTATACAGAGAAACCCTGTCTCAGAAAACAAAACAAAACAAAAAAAGCAGAAGGAAAATGCAGGTGGAGTGATATATGCATGTTAACACCAGCACTGGGGGAGGTAAGACAGATGAACCCCAGAGCTCGTTGGCTTGCCATCCTAGCCAAATCTATGAGCTTTGAAAAACAAGAAGTAGAAGCTGGACCTGATGGTGCACATCTTTAATCCCAGCACTCAAGAGGCAGAGGCAGGTGGATCTCTGAATTCCAGGACAGCCAGGGATATACTCTAGAGATCTAAATAAATCTTGGAGAAAAACAAAACAACAAAAACAAAGATGGAGTAAAGTGGGAAGACACTTGCTAGCTCCTCTAGTCTGCACAGTCATGTGCACCGAGACACCTGTGTACCCACACCAGTCACTCACCCAAAAAGATAAAGGAGAAAGTATTTTTCAGCAGTGTCTTACCTTGAGTCTTAAACTCACAGCAGTTCTCTTGCCTCAACCTGAGTCCTGGGATCACAGGTGTGAACCACTGTCATGTTAAAATATCTGGTTTTGTTTTTTTTTTTTAACTTTTTGTGTATGTGTGAGTTTTGCATGTATGTCTGTGCACCATGCATATGTAGTACCTAGAAAGGGAGAAGAAGAGGACACTGGAATCCTGGAGCTCATGCCACAGGTAGTTATGAGCTGCCATGTGGGTGCTGGGAACCAAACCTAGAACCTCTACAAGAGCAGCAAGTGCTCTTAACCACTGAGCCACCTCTTCAGCCCTGGCTTCACCCTTTCTGATCCTCCTCCTTCACTCTTGAGTATACTGCCATGCCAAGATTTCTCTCCTGAGGGCATTGAGCTCAGGGCTTCGTGCCATACGGCAAGCACTACATGGATTGATGTTTGCTTGCTTGTTTTATGTTACCTTTTTGTAATGTTTATTTATTTTGGGTGTGTATATATATTACATATGATGTTTGTATATGGGTATGGGTGTGTGCTTGCCATAGTCACTGTTTCATGCGGGCATTGAACATAAGGTTTAGGAGGCAAGTGACTTTACCTGCTGCTGAGCCATGCCCACTTTACATGCTTTTAAATAGATTATTTATAGTTATCTTACTGATTTTTTTTGATAGTAGGAACTGAACCTAAGACCTAAGCAAGCACTCCTAACAACTGAGTTAAATCTACAATCTAAATTTTTCCCCAGATTAAAAATAGTTTGTTGCTGCTGCATGTTACCTGTTCCAGCAGAGCTGAGCGTGCTGCTCCTGTATCGGGTGCCTTTCTGATGCTAATGATCAGTGTGTGTGTGAACTTGACAGCCAAACCGTACACCATACCTAGATCTCTAATACATTAGTAACTAAGTATACAAGCTAAATTGATGATGCTTTTAACTTAAAATTTGGAGGCTGTGGAAATGGCTCACTGGTTAGCACATACTGCTAGAGCACAGTTCTATTGGACTTAATTGGACTCCTAGCAACCACATCAGGTGCTCACAACCACATCTGACTTCTGTGCACACACCTACACACACACAAACATATACACATATATGATTTTTTAAAAAATTAAAGTACTTATTTCTACTTCATTTTCATGCCTATTTTATGTCTTCCAGATGCGGAATGCATAAATTCACCATTGCCACCTAAATTCTGCACTCCTGGTTTGAAAATTCCTTCTAAAATGGACAGGACATATTTGGTAAAATTCCACTAAAGCTCAGCTCTTCTCCTTATGACTGAGACATTCCTTCTGGACACAGTATGTGACAAGTCAGACCAGTGCAGCTCTTAGGGATGCATGTGCAGTGCACTTCTGGGCAGTAGTTTAGCACTGTAAATAAGGAGCTGTACATTCTTTCAATTGTCTAAAGTTGTTTAAAGCAAATTGAGACAGATCTGTAAGAGTATAGAGAGCATGTGGAAGCATGGAGCCAAAGTGCATGAGCAGCAGAGTGAGTGTGTGAAACACATCTAAGAGCTGAGGCCACCAATCCTGAGAGTCTAAGTCAGAAATGTGATGCTTAAAGATAAAGGATTGTATCTATATATGTTCTAAGAAAAAAGAATGAATAGAGACAGGTCAGACTGGGTCTCTAGATAACAGCTTTTTAAGTAATTTAATGTCTCCCCTTTTCATTCTTTTTGTTAACTTATTTAACATAATCAAAACCTTACTCATTAGTTAGGTGAGACGCCCTAGTACTGCGCTATCTGACAAGACTGTTGTAGTGGTGGGAATGTTCTCTTGTTTTTAGTGTTCAGTACAGCAGCCACTTAGACAACTTTCTGAGCTCATAAAATGTGGCTTGGTACACCTGCGCTGTGGCTAAAAATACTGGACAGTGCAGCTGTAGATCAACAGTGTCTTATTAACAGGGTGGTTACTTACTGAACATACTTGCCATTTTCAGTTAATTTACATCTCTTGGTGCTGTGTGTGTGGTTTTGCTTTTTTGTTTTGTTTTGTTTTAAAGAGAAAGGGTCTTATGTAGCTCACAGTGGCCTTGACCTTGCGTTTTAGCTGAGAATTGATTCATCCTCCTCATCCTCCTCATCCTCCTCATCCTCCTGCATGTACCACACGCCCACTTGTTATGTTTCTGTTCTGTGGAAGGCCCTGTTGATGTGATAGTCCTACCTATGCTGTCTTTATTAACTTGAGACTTAGCATGAGTTAAGTGTATGCTAAGCCTCTCTCAGATGTGGAAGTGAGCTTGCATGTATGCAGACAGCATATAGAAATGTGATGTTCTTCTGAGCTGGGTTTTCATGTCTAGCCATGACTACCCTTTCCTCCCATGTTCCTGTGTTCTACCTTAGTACCTAAAGTCTGCACTCGTGGTTTGAGACTTCCCGCTGTAGAGACCCATACAACTTTGGTAAAGTATATTAGGTTAGAAGCCCTAATCTTCCTTAGGACTCGGATGCTGCTACCCAGCCTCGCTTCAGCTCTCACCTGGCTCAGCTGCGCTGCCGTGTGGGGTGCTGGAATCTGTCCTTATCTAGAGCTCAGCCACTGCTCTGTTGAGTTCTCCCAGTTAACTTAGATTAGCAGTGAAGATAGTACTTTGTCTTCTGCATATGATTTTCTTTATTTGGGTAGCACTCAGGAAAGTGGGATCATTCAGGGTCTGCCTTAGTAGACTCTGACAGAACTAATTAAACAAAAAAATATTTACAACATTATTTACTTACCATAATTTAATGATTTATTTTTATTCTATAGGTATCTATGGATTATTCACTATCAAAACCAAATAGTTCATCAACTGATTTGGAAGTTAAAGATTGTGCTCCATTAATTTTAAAGTCCGATGAATGCTATCAGAGTTTTGCAGACCCCCCTTCTCCAACAATTACTTCTTGTGAAAATTTCACAACACCCTCTCCTCCAAAAGTCACTGCGATTCCAGAAGACATTCTCCAGGTCGTTTTCTAGGCTTTTTTCTTTCTAATGTTTTTAAAATTATGTATCTGTGTTAGAAAACTGAAATTGTATGTAAACTATCATATTTACCATCATGCCAAAGGGTGACTTTGGGTATTGAGAAAAACCTTAAGGCTTTCCTGAACCAGACAGCAGTTTCTAACTTGGTTTTAGCAATATTACCCTCCTGAGGTACTTTGTCTTGTAGTTTTTCTACAGTGTATTGTTTCTGTTAGTTTTTAATCTGTAGTTGCTGTATTTGCTATTGTCCCATTGAAAGTGAGAATGTCCTTTGCCCTATATTTTCCATAGCAGGCTCTCATTAATAACACGTGATGTATCTGCATTTCTCAACTGTCCATTTGCAGGCATTGATTCACATGGTATTAAAATATTTGTCTCTGTAGTGTGGCACCACCAACTAGTAGACACTACTAGAGGACTGGTCTGACTCTGATCTGGGTTATAGTGTTGGGCAGTTAATACTTAGGTGCAGAGAATTCCAAAGTGACTGCTCTAGAGCTGCTTTGCCTTATTGGGGTGCCATGAGAACACCCATGAAAGCCAGAACTGACTCACCCTGAAAGATCAACAAAGGATCTGTTCAATTTTGCCTTTTCTTAGAGATCTATTTTTAATTGTGTGTATAACGTAGGTGTGTCTGTGTATGAGTATGTATACCTGTGATCACAGGTTCCTGAGTAGTCAGTAGAGGGAGTCAGGTCTAGCGTTAGAGGCTATTGTGAGCTGACCAAAGTGGGAGCTGGGAACTGAACTCTGGTCCTCTGTAAGAGCTTAACTGCTGTCTCCAGTCCACCACCTGACTGCTTATTTCTTAGAAGATAAACAAAGTAGGTAAGGAACCATCTGTTTTTATGAGGGCACATGTGGAAGGTTACTATTTCCTGCTGTAAGGCTTCTTTCTATGTGAAGGTAAGGAAACCTTGTGTTTGTTTTGTTGGTTGCTTTTTTAAACAATGCTAGGGGTAAAACACTGGGACTTGTATATGGTATAGAAGCACTTTACCATTTTATTACATGCCCAGTCCCAAGGACACCTTACATTCAGTGTGCTACTTCTAGTTTTTCCTTTTCATGTTTTAAGTAGCAGATGTTCATTATATATAGGAACAGTTTTCATGGTGACACTTTCATACATTATACATAATATATTTTGCTCATATTTACAGACGTACACAAACACCCATTGCCTTCTCTTGTTCCACTCCTTCAGATCCCCTTTCCCGTCCCAACTAGCCCCCTCTATTTTTATGTTGAGAGAGGGACTCCAAATGAGAGATGAGCATGACTCAGGGTTTGTTTGAGTGGCTGTGCCAGTGGCGACAGGGCCTCACCCTCATTCACTGTGCCTGAGGAAGAGGTAGGGCCTGTGAGCCTCCCTGTCCGTGAGGGATGCTCATTTGCTGTCTTCACAGATGCACATACTCATAGCCGCCTGCATGTCCTCAGTGCAGTGGAGAGTCTTCCTGGCATTTTCTGCACCATCATCAAGACTTAACATGGCTCTCAGGATGTTTCCATTAACTTCAGTAAATGTGTATTTAGACTTTAGACATCAACCTTCCATATGGGGCCAGAGAGATGGCTCAGCGGTTAAGAGCACTGACTGTTCTTCCAGAGGTCCTGAGTTCAATTCCCAGCAACCACATGGTGGCTCACAACCATCTGTAATGAGATCTGATGCCCTTCTATGGTGTGTCTGAATACACATACATAAAATAAAAATAAACCTTAAAAAAAAAATCTTTAAAAAAAAAACTTCCATGTGAAGTTACAACTTTATTTTTTTACTGTTCAATGTCTGAACTGCTGGGTTTTTTAAAGTATTATAAGAAACCTTTTAAGCTCATGACTTTTCTTGAATGTTTTTAACACCTTCCAGATTTGTCATTCACATGATTTGATAAAAAGAAATCTGTTTTTGTTTTAGATGATAACAAAGCACAACTCAAACCTAGCTTTTCCCATGGATGTTAAAGCGATGCCACCGAGGAAAGGCTTCCTCAAGTACGAGGGGCGGAGCCCCAGCAGTACTGCCAACAAGGAAAACTGGAACCGGTGAGTACAGACCCTGCAGGTATTAGTAAGGCTTAACTAACCGCCAGGTTCCCGCACTAATGCCCGCAGGCCGCCTGGTCCCAGTTGGGTGTCCTCTGGGCTACTCTCTCTAGCTTGCCCCCGTAGTGACCAACCCTCTGGTTCACTCGTCCCTGGAGCCGCTAGTTCCTTCACAGCCATAACCACCCAGTTGTCTGCGGACCCACCTTCCAGTAACCCAGTAAATCAAAATTCTAGATCCTTAAAGTTAACCAGTGGATTTACACATATATATTTTTTTTCAGTAAAATCTCAATATACAAGATGTCCATACAATTCAGAAGGTCATCCCAATTACCCTAACCTTTAGACTTCATATCTATTTACTTGATGCCACGCAGATCCACATCCGCAGCCATTTCACCTCCCTGGCTCTCTCCTGAGTTTTTCCCTGTGTTCCTGTCTCTGCCACCCTTAGCTCTGCCTCCCTTTTTCCTGTCCAATCACAGGCCTCCTGCTGCAAATAGATTGGTCAGGGAAATTTCTGCCTCATGGCCTATGTTACCAGAGAAGTTTGACAAGTAGGGTGAGAGTGGTGGCGAGGTCCCTTTCCCTATGCAGTGCCATGAACCGGTAGCCCTGGGATCCCACATTCCCAGATTATAAATCTGCTTGTGTGATAATGGACCCACTCCCAACACCCTCCATTTCAAATTTAATTTTTTTTTAGATTTATTTATTTTTTTATATGAGTACACTGCAGCTAGAAAAGGGCATCGGATCCCATTACAGATGGTTGTGAGCCACCATGTGGTTGCTGGGATTTGAACTCAGGACCTCTGGCAGAGCAGTCAGTGTTCTTAACCGCTGAGCCATCTCTCTGGCCCTTAAATTTAATTTTTATTATCAATTCTTAAAATAATCTTACTGTATAGCTTTGCCTGACCTGGAACTTGCTACATAGACCAGGCTGGCCTCAGATCACAGAGGCCTGCCCGCTTGCTTTAGCAAATGTCCTCACCTAGCTTCTTTTTCTTTTATAGTGTGTGGGTGTCTAGAAGTATAAAATACGTAGCTACCATGTTGCCTTCTGTTCTGATGTCTCTTAGTTGTCCTTACCTGATTTTGTTTCTGTTTGTAGGAATTCTACTGTGGATCGATCCAATACAGAAGCTGGACAGAAACAGGAAAGTGAGCTGCACTAGAGTTGTCAGAACTGTCCCTGGTTAACACAGCAGTAGAGGTGGATGGAGGGCTCCTGCTGCCAGTCAGTCTGCGTTCCTCACAGCCTTTCTCTTTTATCTCATTCTCCAACTTCCATCTCCAGCTTGACCACCCAGCAGATCCTAAGTCTACCTGGAAGAATCTGAACACCTCTGAGCCAGAAGCCTTGGGAACATCTTGATTCTAGAACTATCTAATGGCCTTTGAGCCCAAAATCCTTCTGACCCAAGAACAACTAGAAAGTAATTCTCCAAGTTGATGACAGTGCTACGGGGAGAGCTCTGCTCTGCAGCCAGGCAGGGAGGGGGAACCTGCTGTTCTTGTACAGACCGGCTACAATTTTGAGAAATAATTGAAAAATACTAATTGACTTACTAGTTGTACGAATTTTTTTTTCCCAATACAGGTCTCTCTGTGTAGCCATGTCAGTCCAGAAACTCACTCTAGTCCAGGCTGGCCTCAAATTCAGAGATCCTCCTGTCTCTGCCTCTTGAGTCTAGGCTAAAGATGTGCACTACCATCATCCGGCAGCTTTAGGAAATTTTGTGTAGCATAAAGATTATTCTAATTGTGCATTGAAAATCAAGTGGAGGGCTGGAGAGATGGCTCAGTGGTTAAGAGCACTGGCTGCTCTTCCAGAGGTCCTGAGTTCAATTCCCAGCATCATATGGGGCTCACAACCATCTGTAATGGGATCTGATGCCCTCTTCTGTTGTGTCTAAAGACAACTACAGTATACTCATACACGTAAATTCTTTTAAAAAAATCAAGTGGAAAAATTCCAGGATAATTCTAAGTGCTTGTATTTTGTTGTTGTTGTTGTCCATAATGTAAAATAAATGATTTTCAGAGTAAAACTCTAGCCCACCTTTCATGTTGCCAACTATGAAATTTCTTTCAGCCCTTCCTTCTTACATGGCATTTGTAGTCAAAAGTCCACGTAACTGAATGATTCTGCTGTTGTAGATTGTAGCTGGGGAGATGGCTCAGGTTAAAAGCACTTGCTCTTGCTGAGAACCCAGTTTTGATTCCAGGTACCACGTGGTAGTTTGCAACTATCCATAGCTCCAGTTGCAAGGGATCTGATGCCCTCTTCTGACTTCCATGGGCACCAAGCACAGAGATGTGGTACACAATACTATATGCAGACAAAACACACATAAAAATATAGTGGGTAAATCTAATAAAAAGTTTTAGGGACCCAGGGAAGAGAATGTTTTAGGAAATGTTGAGAAAAAGGCTAGTATACACAAGGGGGAAGTGTTTCAGGCACAGTACCATTTCTTTCATGGCTGCTGAGAATTCAGAGACTTAGTTTTACTGTTAGATTTGCCAAAGGTGATGTTAATTTTAGACTTGAGGTTTGGGATGGACTGAAGGACAGAGGGAAGTAGAGGGCAGCTTTAGGCAGCCCTTTTGGGTTTTACTGAAGGGAAATGGATGGGGTGGTTGCTTGAGGCAAAGTCATCGGTGGACTTGGGCTTCAGCTCTGCTTGTTTTGACTTTGGCCCTTCAGGTTGTACAAAATTTGTTTCCCTGGCCTTCACCCTCAGCAGCACTATTCTAGTTTGTCACTTAGAATGATGATGCTTCTAGTTCACTATGGTCTTTCCAGGGAATTTTCCCACTGGTCTTATTGAGATCCATCTTTACTGAGGCCTAGGTGACTGCTCTCCTGCAGTGTGGTTTGTCCATGACAGTCTTCAGCATCCTGCCTTGGAACTTAACACACCGGCTGCTCTGCCTATTTTTTTCCTGCCTGCTCTTGCTTCATTCTCTCCCATCTTCAAGCAACTTACACCTGACATTGTTTGCACCTCTACACTTAAAAACTTACAACCCAGTTCTAGGCTCAACCAAGCAGCATTGCAGCCTCTAAGCATGCCAGTCAGTGCCAGCGCCTCTGGGAACCAGGGAGGAGAGTTTTCTTTTCTGAACATGCAGGGTACACCTGGGACACACCAAGACTGAGGTGAAACATCCACTGTGAGCTGGTCTCAGGAGAGCCGTGTCCTGCACTTTCCATAAAGTGATCATAAACCCTCATGCTTTAAGCTAGTTGTAGTTTTATTGTTACTGCAAACAAAACATCGAAAAGTATTAGAGGATGGATGGTTCAGGTCCCAGTACAGCTCTTGGGTGTTGTATTGTCTGTCATACCAAGTAGAACTTACCCTGTGTATCCAAGTTTAAATTCATGTTCATCTCCCAAGTGAGTTAGTTACCTGCTAGTAAGAGCAGTGAGCCTTTCTGTGGCCTCTGCCCTGGTCTCATGTTTACTGACCTAGTGATAGTGAGTTACTGAGATTTAACTGTTATGTGTGCTTCTAAATGCTGTGTTTATTAGCATATGCAGTTCTTACATTTGAGGTTAACTGGCACTTCATCTGAGGAAATTGAGCGTTAATGTTTTTTTTTCCCTTGTGTCCTATACTGTTTTGCAAAGCCCTGATGGTCTCTAAAATCTGGACGTCCTTTACTCAGTTCTCACCGTTACGTAATCTGACATTTCTCCCTCCTTACCATCAATCAGATCTTGCCAAAAGTTCATAGAGTTGGTGAGAAGCTGGAGTGTAGCTCAGTGGTAGTGCTTGCCTAATATGCAGGCCCTACATTTGATTAAAACCGCAGAAGTTGTTGGCATGGTGCTCCCTCTTGTGTCGAGTCCTTTATCTGGAGTAGCAATCTCACATTTTGGAGACAGACAAGCTCATACCATCTCCAGACTGTACCGTGTAGTTTCAGCAATTATCTTTTTCATGAAACTTGTCATAAGCATCTGCACATTCTTTTCATCCTTCCTGTAAGATATTTTTTAGAGGCTCTGATCTTTAAGTCCTTGGCACTTATCAGTGGTGAAAAGCTTGAGTGAAGTGAATCAGGAACACTGCAAGTTTCTCAAACTGAAAATTTTCCTTGCCAGGCAGTGGCGGTGCACACCTTCAATCCCAGCACTTGGGAGGCAGAGGCAGGTGGATTTCTGAGTTCGAGGCCAGCCTGGTCTACAAGGTGAGTTCCAGTCTCAAAAAAAAAAAAAAAAAAAAAAATCCTCAAAGTTCACATTTAAATTGTTTTAGTTGGGTACAACCAGACCTACAAGCCCAACAACAGGATGGTCAGGAATTCCAGGAGTATAGAAAAACTCTTTAAGTCACTGCACATAAAGTTTCCTTGGAAAGCAGCTGAATAGGGCTAGGACATGTGTACATATGGTACAGAGTAAAGGGACAGGCTTGTGTGTCCCACTTTGGAAACAACTAATGCTCACTGAAAACTCCCTGTGCACAAAGTTCTCCATTCCACTGACTCCCACACTTCGAAGAAGGCTATGCCACTGGGCAGGGTGGCACATGCCTTTAATTCCAGCACTGGGGAGGCAAGAGGCAGGTGATCTCTGAATTTAAGGCCTGCCTGGTCTACAGAGTTTCAGTTCTAGTACAGCCAGGGCTACAAAGAGAAATCTTGTCTTGAAAAAAATAAAAGGCCCTGCATATCACCATAGCACCTTTTTGGGTAATGGTTATGTAACATTCCCAGGCCAAAGATTTTTCCTTATTAATGTGACTTTTTAAGTGTTTAATATTAAAACTTTTCTATGGCCTAGACAGGGTCCTATCTTACATATACCTTTAATTCCAGTATAGAAAGAAAAGGCAGGTCAGAAATCTGAATTCTAGGCCAGCATGGTCTATAAAGTGGGAGACTCACTCACAAACAAGAGCACTTGTTCCCAGAATCCACATGGAGACTTACAACCAGTTGTAGTGCCAGTTCTGGGGGTCTGACAACACCTTCTGACCTCTGAAAGGACCATGCAGACATGGTGCACATATACATACACAGGCAAACACTTATAAACTAACAAGAAAAACCCAAAATGCACTTTGGGCCATTGAGACGGCTGTGAAGGGGTCTACTCTATCAAGCATGACAACCTGAGTTTCACCTTTGCGATTCCTGACCTCCATACTCCCCTTCCCCCAAAATAAATAAACATAATTTTACTTTGGTTATTCTTGGGTTTTAGCTTACTGCCCCTAGGAATTTGGCAGAAGAAAAGAATCCATGATTTTGTCCTCAGAGATGGTTGCCTGGTCAAGATTAAGCCTAATAGAATGTTTTCAGAAGTTTACTTGTCAACCCTAAGAAATCACAGCCATTGGCACATGTTTAAGTCAACAGACCAGATAGGCAGTCAGAGCAGGGTCAGTTGTTCCTAAGGCCATCGAGAGCTTATCAGCAGCCACACCTGGTAGTCACAGGAATCAGCCACTGGTGACACTGGCTCGGCGGGCCCTGTGCCCTGTGATGCACTACTCTACAGTCTACTGCAAAGCTTCAGCTTTCACAGCACTCAACAGGCTGTACTGCCACGCTCAGCTCAAGGCACACCCACAACCTAGGTGTGGATATCTTTCCTCCCTTCACTATATGCACACCTGGTGCCCAGAGGCAGAGTCGGGGTCAGATGCCTTAGGACTGGAGCTACAAAGAGTTGTGAGCCATCTGTCATACATGCTGGGAACAGACCTGGGTCCTCTGTGAGAACAAGTGTTCTTAACTTCTGAGCCATCTCTCCAGCCCCTGCCACCTACTTTATCTTGGGTCACCTAAGTGAGTCAAACGTTTCCAACACAAGATGGATCCTTCAACTTGACTTACTCACACAGGCCTATAGGGTAATCCCACAAACATAGTCACCATTTTATACAACCCCAAGGCTTTCTTATTTTGCCTCTTTAGGGCTTAAAATGCCCTCTACTGCTTAATAAAAAACCCTACATTTTCAGGTGAGACTCATCCCTCCATTAACTTTTACACCTGGACTGATTGAACACATGTATTTCACAGTACAGCTTTATACAGAATGCTAAGAGCACTTTTCTTCATATTTTACAGAAGGGCTTAAAACATAGGGACTTTCTTTAATATACCAAAGTACATCCAACTCTAATTCCTAAATAAATGTGTTACAATTTGTTGAAAATTTAAAGGCTTAATGGCAAAGTCCAGGGGAAGAAAGGATTAAGTAAGTTTATTTTACAAACTGGCTGAAAAATAACTTCAAGAAAGTCAATAGAATTCAGTACGGTCTCATCCTCCCTGACGAAGGCGGTGCCCGATTTGGAGGCGTGATGGCTATGTCCAGATAATCCCCTATTTGGAACTTCTGTGACTGCAGGGTCATGGAGTCATCAGTGCCCTTCCTGCCAGACATGGTGCTGCCAATCTCCTTAACTCTGCAGGAAAGAAAGCCAACGGTTAATGTACTAGAACTGCATCAACAGAACAACAGTACAGACTACAGAGAACACGAGACAATTTCCACATGACAAATTTCCAGAATTTAAGCAGTATATTCAAGTTAAGCCAGATCTGAATATAACCCTATAGACACCACTACTGCCACTGAAGACAGACACTAAAGGCATTATCCCAAGCCAGGCATCATGATGACATATGCTTATAATTCCAACACTGCTGCATCTTATCAGAAAGAGAATGTGCGTGTGCGTGTGTGTGTGTGTGTGTGTGTGTGTGTGTGTGTGTGTGTGTGTGTCTTGCTGGGGGAGCAGGGCCTGACTTGCAAAATGCAGACATAAAAGGAATTAAAGTAATAAGTCACCTACCGATATCCAGGTCTTTTAAGATCCATAAACACAATTGCGAAATTGAAGTGCGTGCCCTTCTTTCTGGCTTCTGGGTAGACTTCCTTTACTAAACTAGTCAGTTCTTTCAAGGTTGCATCCATCCTGAGTTTTTTGAAGAGATAATTATGATTAATAAACAGTATAACAAGGACATTACACACAGCAAGCTGTGCATCCTTGAGTCGCTCGCTCATAGTCCAGTGCTTCACACTATCTGATTTGTGGCTGCCAAGATGACCTGGCAGGGAAGTCAGTTTGCTGGACGATCCTGTGTCAACCCAAGTAAGGGTCAAAAGGAGAGAACCAACTGCCACAGTTGTCTTCTGACCTCCTCAAGCATCTCATGGAATGTGCACAAATACACACATACACATCCCTAATAACAAAGAAAAAACTGCCTTGAATACTTCCTGTGCTGTCCTCCATGTGGAAAAACATCAATAAATTAAAGAATCCTGCTACAAGGGCTTAGTTCTAAGACTACATAACATCTGGCTCAGCGGATCTACTTATCTACAGTAACCAGTACAAATTATTCAACTACACAAAAATAACTATTTTCTAAAATACACAATCTCCTATACATTACAGCATCTAAAAGTGGAATGCATCCTAAAGCCAGTGTGCTAGGACAGCATCTTCATAAGGAGATGGAATAGAATTTCTTGTTCTCTCTCAGAATCTTAACAATAGAGGTAAGGCAAGATGGCTGCTGAGCGGGCAAACCTGCTTCCTGACAACCTTAGTCTGATCCCTGGAACACACTCAATGCAGAGAACTGTCCCAAACCTGCCCTCGACCTCACACATGTGCTACGGCACTCCCACAGGCCAACATAGACACACAAGATAAATTTGTCAGTGAGATGGCTCAGCAGGTAAAATCATTTACTGCATAAGCCAGCTGTCCTGAGTTCAATCCCCAGAACTCTCAAGTAAATGTGGAGAGAAATACCCCAAAAGATGTCCTCTGACCTAAGAGCCGTAGCACCTACACAATGCACACACAACACAATAACAAAAACATGTTTTGAAGATGATGGAATCCTAAAGCCAAGGACATGAAATTTTAAGACAAACTGAAAGCTCCTTTTATAACTTAAGCCATTAACTTAAAAATACTTATCTGAATTCAGAACTGAATATAGTCCCTTGTGCTAATACAGAACAATCTAGAGCAAAGTAACTGAAAATGTAAACATTGCAGCAACAATTAACCTAGTTCACTTATACTGGTTTTGCCAACAAGGAGGAGGTAAGTGAACTGCAAAGTCTAAACTTGAAATAGCATTCTGTGCAAAGTACTGGAAAAAATGGTAGAACCCTAGAAAAACACCTCAGAATGAGAGCACTAATGTAACGGTACCAAGGAGAGAACCAAAGAACCCACTCCATTTTTGCTGTGAATGTTATAAATCTCCACACCACTGTACTCAATACACAGAGTAAAAATACCCAGGAGAACTACGTTGTCCCCCATTTTCTATTTCAGGTATTTCTCAATATTCCTGTAATAGAACTCAGTCTTTCAGACTCAGGAGCACTGTTGTTCTTGCAGAAGAACTGAGTTCAACTCCAAGTGCCAACATAGCAGCTCACAACCATTTGTAACTCCAGTCCCAGAGATCTGATACCAACTTCTGACCTCAAAAGGCACCAGGCATTATGTGGTGCATACACATACATGAAGGTAAAACACCCACATACACAAAAAATAAATAAAAATTTGAAAGATATAATATTGAAACTGATACAAAAATATAATTCATGGTATGTATAGTTCAAGCAAACTCTTATTTTTTCAGAACTGTATGTAGTTCACTGTGTAATCAAATAAATTGTAAAACTTCAGATAAAAAGACAACTGTTACCTTCTTATGTAATTTTGCAGTTAAATTTTACTTTGCAAGAATTCATACTCTATTCTGCAATTAACTCTGAAATTTTACATTTTATCCCTAGTAAACGTCAATGCTTGCAATAAACTCTGAAGTGAAGTAACTCTGATTTTCTTTTGAGGCCATTTTTAAAAATTAAACAAGCTTTTACAGTCTGCATTGCCCTAGCAGAAGGAGGGCAAGCTTTTACAGTAAAAAACTTGATCTCAAGATTTTGGTATCCATGTGGTTCTGGAACAATCTCTACAGATAATCGAGAGATACCCCTCTCTGGAAAGAGGAGCTCACTGTACAGAAAAGCAGTACTTTATACCCTCCTCAGGATGTAAGGAAAGTACTGGCAAGCTGAAAAACTTCTTTGTTGGGAGACATGAAATTTTAGTATTTGGAACGTGGCTTACATTAAGCCGTTACTCAATAGTTCTCCCTTATAAATTCAATCACCATCTCGTGTTTTGGGTGGGCGGGGGTTGTTTGTTCTCCCGAGACAAGACCTCTTTGTGTAGTCCAGGCTAGCATCAAACTCGCTTGCAATAAGAAATCACTGTTTGCTTAAGAGGTGCAGAGTTCCTAGCTGTGAAGTGCGTGAAAAGGTTTTATAAGTAGATGCTGCATAACTTTCAAAAGTTTAAGTGGCAAATTTTATGTTATACCTTACCACCTCAACTAAAATATATTAAAGTTAGCCTTTGCTGCGTTTCCAAAGCTATTAGTGTCAATCTGACACAATCCGAAGGACAAGCCTGTAACGGTCCTAGCTGGGTGGGCAGCAAGGCCGATAAAACACTTGGACAGCCGTCCTCACTGAGCAAACACCAGACGCTTTTACATCAAGTACCGGAGCGGAAAGGGCTTGGGGTTGATGGCGCTCTTTAATATGTTTGTGCTACGAGACTTGAGGCTTCACACTGCCTACACTCTGAGAACATGGTACACTCTACCGCATCTTAAACTATCTACGGGTCATTTTGTACCAGGTTGCCAGACGGTGAGAGCAACGCTGGTCAGTTCACTCCAACCTAACGTTTCGTCCCTACTGGGAAAAGCCCGCCCTGTCTGTCCCCGAGGGCGCAGCCCGCAAGGCCCCGGCCCCGCGCAGCTCACCAGGTGTAGATCTGCAGCTCGCTCGAAGGCACGTTCCCCCGGGAGAACTCGTCCATTCGGTGGTGGCGGCCGTTATTGGTGGTGAAGACCCGCAGCAGGAGCGGGCAGGTCTGGGGAGAAGCGGGGAGTCAGCCTCGGACGCGCATTTGGCCTTCCCGCCCACCCGTCCGCAGGCCGCGCCCGAGCGCCCGAGCGCCCGCCCTCCGCCTCTGCCCCGCAGCCGCCCGCGACCCGCACCTTCTCGCGGTCGATCGGCTTCTCCGGCTCCTTCTTAATTTCCTCCTGTGTAACGCGCGATTCCACCGCCATCTTCCTCCTTCGGCCCGGGAGACGCTCGCCCTGACCTCCGACCCCTGCAGCGAGCATGAGCTAGTCGTCTCTCGCGAGGAAAGGCACGAGGTTTTATAGCGGACTAGTGACAGGGCGGAGCGTCGCTTGGCGCAGGCGCACTTCCACTATGTATGTACGCGCGGGCGCGTAGTACGTGTTGCCCTGGGGAGAGGGGCGGGGCACACGCATGCGCAGTGGTCTACGGGCGTCTCTAGAAAAGTTGATAGTTTTCTTACGTGTTCACTACCCAAGTAAGCTTAACGTGACATTTTCATGTGTACTGATGAAAATGTGTAGCGAACACGAAAAGCTTAAGAACATTCACATGACATGTAAAAATATGAACAAGATAGTCATAGTGATGATAAACCGATTGGATTGGTTTATATGGACCCCCAATGTAGACAGGTACTGCAAGGCCGACGAAACAAGAGGTTTTCTGTAGGTGATAGGGTGAAGCCGTCTGTTTTGGGACTGTGAATGAACTGGGCTCTGTTTGTTTGTTTGTTTGTTTGTTTGTTTGTTTGTTTGTTTTTTCGAGACAGGGTTTCTCTGTCCTGGAACTCACTCTGTAGACCAGGCTGGCCTCGAACTCTCGAACTCAGAAATCCACCTGCCTCTGCCTCCCAAGTGCTGGGACTAAAGGCGTGCGCCACCACCGCCCGGCCGAACTGGGCTCTTCTTTTTTTTTTTTTTTTTTTAGGTTTTTCAAGACAGGGTTTCTCTGTGTAGCCCTGGCTATCCTGGAACTTAATCTCTAGACCAGGCCGGCCTCGAACTCAGAAATCCGCCTGCCTCTGCCTCCCAAGTGCTGGGATTAAAGGCGTGCGCCACCACTGCCCGGCGAACTGGGCTCTTCTTATGTCACGCAGAATTCAAGAGAAGCAGACCCAGCGGCATGGTGGTGCATGCCTTTAACCCCAGCAATTCTGGAGGCAGAGACAGGTGGATCTCTGTAAGTTCAAGGCCAAACTGGTCTACAGATTGTCAGGACAGTCAGGACTATGTAGAGAGAGCCTGTTTCAAACCAAAAACTACAAAAGTACGAGTGGGGAAGACTGATTGAAAAAACATTCACAATATGCTATAGATAGTAAAACATAAACCCTATACCTCCATTTTATTTTTTTAAGATTTATTTATTTATTATATATGAATACACTGTATCTGTCTTTAGACATACCAGAAGAGGGCATCAGATCTCATTACAGATGGTTGTGAGCCACCATGTGGTTGCTGGGATTTGAACTCAGGACCTCTGGAAGTGCAGTCAGTGCTCTTAACCACTGAGCCATCTCTCCAGCCCCCCTATACCTCCATTTTAAAGCAGTTGCTTTAAAAAATGAAATCTAAGATAACAATAAGCATATAAGGTTCAAAATCTCACTACTAATCCAGAGGGCTTGCTAAAGATCTGGTGACTGCTTTTTGAAGCTTGCTTTAAAAACAAATCGGATGTAGTATATCTGCAAAAATTAGAAACTGACATAGCAGCTGTTGATCTTGGCACTTCTGTACTCTGGTGAGAAGGCAAACTGGCACACACATTTTGGACTCCCTCCAGTCCTTACAATCCCCTTCTTGCTGTTTAGACTCTGGAAGAAATCTTTGCTAGGAGTATATCCATAGACATTATAAGAACGATCTTTACTTGCTGTTCTTACAGAGGACCAGGTTACAATTCACAACACCCGTAACTCCAGTTCCAGAGGATCTGATGCCCTCTTCTGGCTTCCTTGGGCACTACATGCATGTGGTGCATAGTCAAAACAGCCATATACACAACATAAAAATAAACAGATTTAAAACGATGTAGAATGCTCTTAACTTCAGACAGAGGCTGCTCCTGTAGAGAGGGCCAGCCAGGCCTTACATCCTCTATCTAGGGCCTCCTTCCCCAAACTGCTGTGCTCCTAGTGGTTAGCAGACCCAAGTCAGGGTGGGGCAACATGGATTAGCTTGCTAAATCTCTGCCTAAATTCCTATCTTGTATCTTTAATATCTGCTAAATTCAGAGGCCCTCCTCCTCTACTTCAACATCTTTAAGTTACTTTCCTTTCTCCTGGGACTGCTGTTGGATCCCCATCATATTCCTATATCCTCTGCAGAGGAGTGGCCAGATTACATAAAATCCATCGCAGGACACCTCTCTGCCAAATCTGGAGCCAGGACTACACAGACCAGTATGGGGGGTGGGGGGCAGACAGAGAGACAAAGTGACAGAAGAATTAAAGAAATCAGAAAAGAAACCACCAACAAAATCCACACCTATGAATTGATAAAAAGAAAAGTCAAAAAACTAAAATGTCACTCAATTTGGAGAGTTCTTGCTTAGCATACTCAAGGTTTGTTCTCCAGCAATACAAAAAACTAGGCATAGTTGCATATATGCTTTTATTCCTTTATCTCAGCATTTCAGTGATGAAGGCAGGAAGATCAACAGTTCAAGTCGTCTTTGACTACAAAGTAAACTTGAGGCTAGCCTGGGATATATGAGACACTGCTTCAGAACACAAGAGGAAGGAAAGACTATACCAAGGGACAACATCTAAATGATTTTACTAAACACAAGTAACAGGCAACAGATACACAGCAGCATGAGCAGTCTCAGAAAGAGAGCTTTTGAGACAAAGTGTTGCCATGTACCATCGGGTGGCCTAGAGCTTTCAGTGACCATCCTGTCCTTTAAATGGGGCATAATGGGCCATCCTAGTAGAAATATGGAAGAGTTTGTTGCTGAGTCTGATTTGAACTGTGCAGATCTGACCCAAGAGGTTTCAGTGGAGAAGAATTTCATAATGTGGCCTAGAGACTGTTTTTGTGGTATTTTGGAGAAGAATGTGGTTGCTTTTTGCCGTTGTCTGAAGAGTCTACCTGAGTCTAAGGTAAAGAGATTTATATTCATTGCATTGACGAAGAAACTCTCAAAAAAGCCCAGCAGAGACTTTGTTCTCTGGTTAAGCTTCATGAAGAGTGTTTTGAACAAGCATAGTGTATTAGTCAGGGTTCTCTAGAGGCACAGAACTCATGAGCGGTCTCTATATGGTAAGGGAATTTGTTATGATGACTTACAGTCTGTAGTCCAACTCCCCAACAATGGTCAGCAGCAGCTGTGACTGGAAGTCCAAGAATCTAGCAGTTGCTCAGTCCCACAAGGCGAGCAGGTGAAGAAGAGAGAGAGGATCCTTCTTCTTCCAATGTTGTTATGTAGGTCTCCAGCAGAAGGTGTGGCCCAGATTAAAGATGTGTGCCACCATGCCTGAATCTGGGACTTGCTTTGTCCCAGATGACCTTGAACTCAGAGATCTCCTTGCCTTGGTCTCCTGCTGGGATTCATAGCCACTATGCCTCAAGATCTCCACACCAAGATCCAAGTCAGAAACTTATATCTCCCAGCCTCAAGATCAGGATCACAGGTGAGCCTTCCAATTCTGAATTATAATTCATTCCAGATATAGTCAAGTTGACAACCAGGAATAGCCACCACAATCCACCCCTTGTCAACCTGACACAAATAATATCTCATGTCCACATGAAACAATAACAAGGTCATGAATATGCCTAACACAATTCCTCATACAATCACAAACACATTTGTAAATTTACAATGGGGCAATGTCACTTGGGAACATTCTTTTAGTGTCTCAACTTAAATAACAATTGATGTTAAAGAAAATGGAAGAAAGGCAAATATATTCTTAGCAAAATAAAACAGAAGCATTCATATTACTTTATAATCCTCATTTCTGCAACTGGTTACATGGACTGAGCTGGCATTTATAACTACCTTCCTCTACCACCCATTCTGATTTCCTCCACCCTCGGCAAGCATCTCAGCAGGTCCAGGCTCTTTTCCTGGAGGAGTGACCCATGCCTTCATTCCTGATGGGTCTGCGTCCTTTGTCATCCTGCTTGGGTTAGGCTGTTGCAGTTTCCCATTGACTTTAATCACAGGACATGGTGGAACTAAGAGACGCCTTAACGGATCTCCTGCACTCCAGACATAATCCTGCTTACCTCCACTGTGGAGAGGCAATCCAATTTCCCCATGGTAATCTGGAGCTATCACCCCTCCTAACACTGTTATTCCTTTCTTACCCTGTTGGTTTAAGGGTATTAGAAGCCCAAAATGACCAGGGGGAAGTCTGAGCTTCCAGTTCAATGGAATGTTTGTTGTGGCTCTTGGTAGGAGCACTTCACCCTCTAGAGCCAAAACTTCTAGGCCAGCAGAACCTAGAGTTGTGGGGACAAGAAGCAAAAATTTTCCTAGAGGGTCACTAGGAATGATAGTGAGTGGAATTATTACCTATTCCACCCCTTGATTCCTGGACCCATGGATCCTGGATATGGGAGAAACTGTACCATATATCGGACACTGATTCAAAGCATATACTCCCTTCTGAAGAACTCTGCCCCAGCCCTCCATGCTGCTGCCACCTAATTGGCACTGTAACTGCATCTTCAAAAGGCCATTCCATCTTTCTGTCAGACCAGCTGCTTCAAGATGATGGGGAACATGGTAAGACCAGTGGATTCCATGATTGTGTGCCCACTGTCACACTTCTCTGGCTGTGAAATGAGTTCCTTGGTCAGAAGCAATACTGTGTGGAATACCATGATGGTGGATAAGGCATTCTGTAAGTCCACAGATGGTGGTTTTGGCAGAAGCATTATAGGCAGGAAAGAAAAATGCATAACCAGAATAAGTATCTACTCCAATAAGAATAAAACATTGTTCTTTCCAAGGAGGAAGTGGTCCAATGTAGTTAACCTGCCATCAGGTTGCTGGCTGGTCAACTTGAGAAATGATGCCATATCTGGGGCTCAGTGCTGGTCTCTGCTGTTGACAGACCTGGCATTCAGCAACAGCTGTAGCCAGGTCAGCCTTGGTGAGGGAAGAAATGTACAGTTAAGATGTACATTTTTTGTGTATCTACATAATCTCCATACAAACTAAACATTTAAGGTTTCCACCCTACTTCTGGTACCAACTTTTGTATTAGTCAGGGTTCTCTAGAGTCACAGAACTTATGACAACCAGGAATAGCCACCACACATGCAAGCTTAGAAAGAAAAATATAAAATATATGATTTGAGTATTAAAGGGGCACCAGGAAGTAAAATGAAAAATAGAAGGGACTACTGGGACAATGGCTGCTGGTTAGCTGGAACTAAGAAGTTAGCGGTGATTAAGAAGAGACCAGCATCACTGAGGTGAAGTCTTCTGGGAAGTGTTTTCCAAGAGCACAAAGAAGTTATTTTCCAGAGCTAGCCAAGGTTGCACTTCATGCTGCAGCTGTACTTGGTAATGTGTAAGAGTCACCCAAGGGTATTGGTTTTGAAGGCATGAAGGGGTCATGAAGAACAGCTGAGGCCTGGCTCATTGTAGCTGTCTTCAGACGAACCAGAAGAGGGCATCAGATCCCATTACAGATGGTTGTGAGACACCATGTGGTTGCTGAAAATTGAACTCAGAATCTCTGGAAGAGCAGTCTTAACCACTCTTGACCACTGAGCCATCTCTCCAGCCCCAACTTAAGCATTTTTAATGTGCTCATTTGGCCAACAGACACTTTCAGCTTTATCCCAGAACTTCTTGACATCACCTTAAATCTCTCTCAACTTCCCTGCAATTGGGCATAAGGAGAAATTCCAGCTCATTCCTCCTGCTTGGCCCAAGCTCTCCTGTCATAGAGAAATGCACAGGGAAGAACAGGGCAAGACCAGCCAGATTGTAGTTCCGATATCCATGATGGACCCTGGCCTCTGCTTACTAACTACTTCAGGTTAGATAATTGGCAATCTCTCCCTCTCTATCTTTCTCCTTCTCTCCCTCTCTCATTTCCTCCTTCCCTCTCTCTCTCTTTTTTTTTTTTTTTTTTTCTGGCTTTTTGAGACAGGGTTTCTCTGTGTTGCCCTAGCTGTCCTGGAACTCACTCTGCAGACCAGGCTGGCCTCAAACTTACATAGATCTGCTTGCCTTTGACTCCTGAGTGCTGGGGCTAAAGGTGTGTGCTACCACTGCCCGGCTAACTTTTTCTCTAATTTCCCCATATTTTGTCTTCCAACTTCAGGACAGCAACAAGTTGGCCTCTGAAGCCACATTTGGCTTCTGAACTTGTGTGAGAAGGATCTGTAACCGGAGATAATTGTATGCTGTTACTGTCAACATCTTTGGTGACAACTACATCTTTATTTTATCTAACTTCCCATTAAAACTGACTTTCTTTTTTGTGTAAATATCTTGATATCACTGGCAGTCCCAGTGACCTTACCACCCATAGAAATTCTAGGTATTGTCATATGACCTTGCAATTGTCGCCATCATTCCTGTAATACTATGGACAGCCATTGCTGCTGCAGACCTCTGAACATGTCAGATCTGCCATCAGAGCCTGATGCCAGCACATGTCACATAACCAGATGATCAAGTGTGTTTAAATTTTCCTTTTTTTTTTCTTTTTGTTTTGTTTTGTCTTGAGAAAGCCTAGGTAAGTATTGGAATATATACAACCCAGGCAGGTCTTGTGGCCATTCTCCTGTCTCAGCCACTTAAGTGTTGAGATTACAGGTATGTGCTATCATACCCAACTAAAAATATTCTCATAAATTATTATTAGTTTTCTGTTGTTGTTATTTAGTGTTGGGGTTGAACCTATGATTTCACATATCCCAGGTCAGTGGTGTACAGCTACTCCCAGCTTTGGGAGACACTGAGGAGAGTCCACAGGCTCTGCAGGTTGCTAACAGAGCTCATGGCTGGCTCAAAGGATTCAGAGTGGAACTCCATGGAGATTTCCTTAGGAATATGGGCACCCTGGAAAGCATGCCCAGGTCCTTACCAGTCAGACTTTGCAATTATTCTGAAGTTGAAGGAGCTGAGGAGAAGGGGCTGCAGAGAACAGTCTGATAGAAATCAACCCTTCCCGGAGGAGCCAGAGCATGAGAGGAGGCGTCTGGCCAAGTCGTCTTCTGTCACTTCCTCTGGCCTCTGCAAACTTCCCATCTGGGTCTGGTGATTTGCTAATATTTCATTGATACATTTTGTTCTGAAAAACAATCTTCACATTCCTCAGTTTTGAGATGAATCTCAGTGTTTTCAGTGGTATAACAACAAAAGTAGGTTTATTGCAAATGTATTGCACAGATTTCAGTAAGACTCAATCTTGGCCTGTTGTATAGAAAGTAACAGCAAACTTCTCTTGGTTTGGTGGCTGAAAAGTCAACTAGAAGCTGCTCCAAGCTCAAGATGTACAGTGTGTTTAATTTAAAGAAAGAAGAGGAGGGAGAAGAGGAGGGGAGAAGGGAGGGGAGGGGAGGGGAGGGGAAGGGAAAGGGAAAGGGGGGAGGAAGGGGGAAGGAAGGGGAGGGGGAGAGGAGGGAGGGGAGGAGGAGATAAAATCCTGATGCTCCTCATTCAGGGCTCTAGCTTTATATTAAAGGTGATTTCTTGATTTCTGGTTCCTATGTCCTGATTATGTTTTTTTTTTCCTTTTTTTCTTTATTAAAAAAAGTGCTAAAAATGCTTAATATTGTTAACTTGTTTCCCTCCCCCCCTTTTTTATTGAAAATACTTTTTTTCATACCAATATATTCAGATTCCAGTTTTTCCTCCCTTATCTCCTCCTAGATCCTCCCCACCTCCCCCACTCATCCAACTCCAAGCCTTCTTTCTCTCTCTAGAAAACAAGCAGGCAAAGAGGAGAGAGAGAGAGAGAGAGAGAGAGAGAGAGAGAGAAGAGAGGAAGGGGAACGACACATGCATGCCATAAAAGTACAAATCCAGTAGCTATAATATACAAAGGTAATATATATATATATATATATATATATATATATATATATATATATATATATGATACAAAATGCCCAAACAAAACAGCATGAGAGACAAAAGGGAAAAAAAATCTCAAAAAATACCATCGAGTCCGTTTTGTGTTGGACAAGTACTGGTAGACATGGGGCCTACCCCTAAGTGTAGTTTGTGACCCAGTGAGACTCCATTGGAAAGAACTGATTTTTTTCCTTTGTAAGTGGTTGTCAGGTGGCGATGGCTTCTTGGTTAGGGATGGAAGCCCTGTCCACTTCCCCTTCTTAGCACTGGGACCCCATCTGGCTTGAACCTGTGCAGACCCTGTGCATGCTTCCACAGTCTCTGAATTCATGTGTGCATCAGTTCTGTTGTGTCTGGAAGACACTGCTTCCTTAGAGTCATCCATCCCCTTTGACTCTTCATCTTTCTCTCTCCTCTTCTACAGAGTTTCCTGAGCCTTGAGGAGAAGCATTCAATGAAGGCATTCCTCCTAGGACCGAGTGTTCCAAAGTCTCTCACTCTCTGCATGGTGTCTGGCTGTGGGTCTCTGTATTTGTTCCCTTCTGCTGCAGCAGGAGACTTCTCCGATGATGGCCAAGCAAGACACTGATGTGTGAGCGCAGCAGAATGTTGTTAGGAGTCATTTTATGGCTATGTTCCTTGATCAGAACAATAGTTTTTAGATTTCCTCTAGCCCTGTAGTCTATCTAGTCTCAGATTCTTGGCCATGGGAGCAGTGTCAGGTACGGTTCCATCTCATGAAGTGGGACTTAAATCTAAGCAGACCGTGGTTGGCTACTCTTACAACGTTTGTAGTCACATTGCACTAGCATATCATGCAGGCAGGTCACTATTGTAGGCTGCAGACTCTGTTGATGGTTACCTTTCTCCTCTGGTAGTGTCCAGAGTACCTTCTAGAACAATGAACACTAGTCAGTAGGAATGAGGCTTCTCATTAGGCACCAGTTTGACTTCTCTTTGTTCAATGAGATATAAGATACGTAAGTGTCTCCGGAAATAGGGACTTACCCCCAAGATGTAGAGAGCAACCAATAGCCTTGGTAATTGTCTGTGATGTTTTAGGGTTTTCATGGGATCCCTTTGGTCAACAACCTAACAAGATGTAACCCATACGAAATACTGGAGGTTTTTACTTGGTGGTATAAGATGCGTAGCTGGGTATTATCTCCTCTATAATTTGGTGACTCCATTTAGATTCCTTTCATCCATGTATATATTAGAAAGTGTCTACAGTAGTAGGTTTCCATGTGGTTTTTCAAATAGCCTTTAGTGTTAGTTTTCCTTCCCCATATTTTTTCCCAAATATTCTATTTCTCCTTCCTTGGGAGATCATCTCTTCCCACTAGCTCCTTACTGTACTCCTAACCTCTGTGGTTATACAGGTTGTAGCCCGCCAACCAAAGACTTAAGTGCTAACATCCATATATAGGAACACATACCAGTCTTTGTGGCCTGGGTTATCTCAACCAGGATGGGGTTTTTTTGTTCTAGCTCCATCCATTTAGGATGCAAAATTTATGATTTTAATTTTTTAACAGCTGAATAGTATTTTATTGTATAAATGTACCACATATCCATTATCTGTTCATTAGTTGATGGGAATCTAAGTATTTTTCCAGCTTATGGCTATTCTGAATAGAGCAGCAATGAACATGGCTGAGCAAGTGACTCTATGATAGGGTGAAGAGGCATCCTTTGGATATATGCCCAACACTGATGTGACTGGATCTGTTTTGTTTTGTTTGTGTTTGTTTTTTTGTTTGTGTTTGTTTTTTGTTTTGTTTTCGAGACAGGGTTTCTCTGTGTAGCCCTGGCTGTCCTGGAACTCACTCTGTAGACCAGGCTGGCCACGAACTCTGAAATCCACCTGCCTCTGCCTCCCAAGTGTTGGGATCAAAGGCGTGCGCCACCACTGCCTGGTAGAGATTTTCTTTATATCCAAGTATGTGTTCAATTTTGGAGAAAGTTACGTGAGCTGCTGAGAAGAAAGTATGTTCCTTTGTGTTGGGGGTGAAATGTTATACAGGTATCTGCTAGATCCATTTGATTTATGATGTTATTTCACATCAGCATTTCTCTGTTCAGTTTTGCCTGGATGACCTATCTTTTGATAATAGTAGGGTGTTGAAGTCACACACTATCACTGTGTGAGGGTTGACAGGTGATTTTAGCTGTAATAGTGTTTCTTTCATGAATGTGGGTGCCTTGTGTTCATTCAATAAATGTTTAAAATTGAAATATCCTCTTGGTGGACTTTTTTTCTTTGACCATCACATTCCATTCCCTGTCTCCCATAGGCTTGTTCAAACACATGAGTCTATTAGGGACATACCTAGCCAAAGCATAATAAAAAAAAAAGTACATTTAGTTCAACTTCCAAAGTCCCCATAGTCTAAGGCAGTCTCAACAATGTTAAAAGTTCAATATTCAAAGTCTCTTCTGAGATTCATCCAATCACTTAACTGTAATCCCCAAAGCAAGACAGAAACCAGCTGGGCAAACTCTAAACTTTGCATCTCCATGTCTGATGTCAAAGCGGTCTTCAGATCTCCACTCTTTTTTCCATCTTTGTTGACTGCAATGAACTTCTTTCTCCCGGCCTGGCTCCACTCCCTGTTAGCAGTTTTCCTTGGCAGGTATCCCACGGCTCTGGCATCTCGACTTCAACTTCACAGCTTCTTGTTTCGATGTCTGGGATCCACACATGATCTTCTGGGCTCCTCCAAAGGGCTTGTGTCACTTCTCTAGCTCTGCCCTCTGCAGCACCCTAGGTTCTGGTTGACTTCACTCCACTGATTCTGCTGTTCTTGGTGATCATCCCACGGTACTGACATCTCTAACATGGTGAGGTCTTCAACTACAACTAGGCTTCACCGATATAGCCTCTCATAAGCTCTCTTCTTAGTGCCAAGCCTCAGTTTCTCTCCATGACCCCTTTATATCTTAAAAACCAATACCACCTGGGTGATGCTTACATATTACCAAGCCTAGCTGTATAATGAGGTACAACTTTGACTATCTCTTGAACACAGCTTCTTTGTGCTCTCAGAAAACACTTCTCAGAAGATTTTACCTCAGTGCTGCTGGTCTTTTCTTAATCACCGCTAATTTCTTAGCTACAGCTCACCAGCAGCCATCGTCCCAGTAGTCTCTTCTATTCTTGATTCTAAAGCCAGAGCCACGTGGCTGAAGCTGCCTAGTTCTGCTACTTTCTCGGGCTGGAACATGTTCCCCCCCCCCCCCCACACACACACCTTCTGTTACCAGCTTTCTGTTTTCTGACTCCCTTACTGCCTAAGTTTGGCTGTCCTAAAACTTGGTCTGCAGACTGACCTTGAACTGAGATATCTGTGTGGCTGTCTCCTAACTGCTGGGATTAAAGGCATGTACCATCATGCCTAGACTTAAGCACTTCTTCACCTAGAACTTGCACTGTCCTAGGCTGGCCTTGAACTGAAAAATCTACTTGACTTTGTCTCCTGGGATTAAAAGTATGTAACACCATTCCTGGACCTAAGCTTTTCATGCCCACTGTTCCTCAAGATCCTGACCAAAAACCTGTGTCATGTGTTCCAGCCTCACGATCTGGATCACAAGTGTGCTCTCCATTTCTGGATTTTAGTTTATTCCAGATTAAAAGTCCAAACTAAGCCGGGCAGTGATGGTGCACGCTTTTAATCCCAGCACTTGGGAGGCAGAGGCAGGCGGATTTCTGAGTTTGAGGCCAGCCTGTTCTACAGAGTGAGTTCCAGGACAGCCAAGGGTACACAGAGAAACCTTGTCTCAAAAAAAAAAAAAAAGTTAAAAAAAAAATCCAAACTATTCCTTGTTCAATTGTAAACACAAACAGTAAGCTTGGCTGGGTGGGATCTTGTCCTGAGGTCACCACTCCCTTAATCAGTTTATCTCCTTGAACATAGGCTTCAGCTCCATTTCACTTCTTGGAGCCCCTTTAATACTTGAACCATACATTTTATATTTTTCCTTTCTAAACTTGCTACGCTTGTTCAAAATGATGTTCATGAGACTTAACCAAAAAACAAAATCTCTGTTGGACTTTTTTGAGATTTCATTTGTCAATTCAATTAATATAAATCTTTTTACTTTAACCTCAGGTAGACTCTTCAGAAAAGGCCAAAAAGCAGCCATATTCTTCATCAAAATATCACAAGAACAGTCTCTTGGCCACATATTAAAATTCTTCTTCTCTGCAGCCTCTAGAGTCAGGCTTCCACAGTTTAAATCACTCTCAGCAACAAAGTCTTCCATATTCCTTCTAGGATGGCTCATTAAATCCCACTTAAAGCATTCCACTGCTTCCAAATCCAAAGTCTCAAAATCCACATTCTTCCAAACAAAAGCATGGTCAGGCCTATTACAGCAATACCCCAGTCACTGGTACCAACTTCTGTCTTAGTTAGGGTTTTACTGCTGTGAACAGACACTATAATTACGACAACTCTTATAAGGACAACATGTAATTGAGGCTGGCCTATAGGTGCCTAAGTTTAGTCCATTATCATCAAAGAAGGAGCATGGCAGTATCTAGGCAGACATGGGGCTGAAGGAGCTGAGTTCTACATATTCATCTGAAGGCTGCTAAGAGAAGACTGGCTTCCACAGAGCTAGGATGAGGGTCTTAAAGTCCATGCCCACAATAGCACACCTACTCCAACAAGGCCATTCCCTGGGCTAAGCGTATACAAACCATCACACATGGTGTTGAAGGAGCTGAGAATTCTACTTCCTGATCCAAGGGCAGCCAGGAAGAGACTGTCCCCTGCAGGCAGCCAGGAGAAGGGTCTTCTCAGCTTTGGGTGGAGCTTGAGCATAGGACCTCAAAGCCCACCTTGACAGTGACACACTTACTCCATCAAAGCCACACCTACTCCAACAAGGCCACACCTCCTAATAGTGCCACTTCCCATGGGCCAAGCATATTCAAATCAGCACATTATATGGATCACTTTCAACAATATAATCATTTTCATGATATTCTTTTCCATCTCCTCCTATTTATATTGTCATTTTCAAATAGGGATAATTTTGCTTCTCCCTTTCCTATTTATATCGCTTTGATGTCTTTCTTTTGTCTAATTGCTCTAAGACTTTTGACACTATATTAGTTAGAGGGGGGAGACTGGGCACCCATGACTCATACAGTGTTCTAGAGGAAACATCATTTTCCTGTTTCATCATTTCTACTGTTAGGTGCACGTCTTGCACATATGCCCTCTGTTGCACTGAGTCAGGCCCCTCCTCCTCATTTCTTCAGGGCTTTGATTCTGAAGGGATGCTGATCTTGTAGAAGGTCCTTTGTGCACCACCAGGGTCAGTGTTGGAAACTTTCCTGCTGCTTCTCCTTATACTTTTATATTTTCAGGTTTTGTGAGTTTTGAATCTGCTCTCTCTCTCTCTCTCTCTCTCTCTCTCTCTCTCTCTCTCTCTCTTTCTCTCTCTCTCTCTTAAAAGCAAACCATTAATAGCAACAAAAAAGCAGAACAAACTTAAAAAACCCAATAAGAAAAATGCCAAAACAAAATAAAAACACAGCATAGAGTCTGCTTTGTGTTGGCCTAGTACTCCTGGGTATGGGTGTGCTCTGAAACGTGGTTGATCTACCCAGTGATATGCCATTGGAGAAAACAGATTTTTCATTCCCAGCAGGTTTCAATTTGCATATAGCTTCTGGGTTTTGGGTGGGGCTTTGTGTGCACCTTCATTCTAGTACTGGGATGTTTGGCTTGAACCTGTGCAGGTCTTATGTGTGTTCTCAGTCTCTGTGAGTTCATATGTGTAACAGTCCTGTTTGTTGTGTTTGGAAGACACTGTTTCTTGGAGTCATCCATCATCTCTGGCTCTTACAATCTTTCTACTTCCTTAGGGACATTTCATTGCTAATCGATGTACAAGATCCAAGCCCAATAGCAGGAGGCAGTCCTGGGCTGTGTAAGGTAGCTGAACAAGTCAAGGGAAGCAAGCCAGTAAGCACCATTCCTCCAGGGGCTCTGCTTCAGTTCCTTCCTCAGCTTCCCTCAAAGATGAACTGTAACTGTGAGCCAAATAAACCCTTTCCTCCCCCACACTGGCACTGGTCAGTGTTTCTTACAGCAACAGAAAACGCAAACCAGGACAGTCCCATTGTTCTGTAAGAGCTTGCATCACCATTTGTTGAAAACATTATTCTTTCCCCATTGGGCATTCCTGGTACTCTTTTCACAAACTGATTGATCACATGTGGATGAGTTTGTTTCTGGGCTCCCTATTCTGTTCCATTCATCTATATGTCAGTAATAATAGCAGTTTAATACTGTCATATAGTTTTAATTACCATGGTTTTGAAATAGATTTTGAAACCAGCAACTGTGCTGCATGCGGTTTGTAACTGCCCAAGATTTTTGTCTGTTTGGGACCCTTTGCGATTCCAAATGACTCTGAAAGTTGTTCTTTTTATAACTGTAAGTTAGTATTGGGGTGTTGGCAGTGATTGTATTGATTCCATAGGTTGCATTGGGAGTATTGGCATTTTATCAATATTAAATCCAAGGCCATGAATATAGATCTCTTTCCTATGTTTCAAGCATCCAAGTCTTTCTCCTCCTTACTTAAACATATTCCTAAGTACTTCAGTCTTTTTTATTTTTCTTTAATTTTTAATGTTTATTTTTTATTAAAGATTTACTTTAATTGTGGGTATATGCACGTGCATGCAGGTGCCTGCAGAGGCCCAAATCTTGAGAGTCCCTGGATCTGGACTTAGATGGCTCCAAGTTGCCTGATGTGGGTGCTCCCTGGAAGAGCTATACATGGTTTTAACTGCTGGGCATTTCTCTAGTGCCTTCTTGGTGTTCTCCTAACTTCATCATTAGCATACAAAAACACAACTGAATTGTATGCTGATCTTGTCTTTTGTAACTTCATCTTATTTTTTGCAACTTTAAAAAATAATCTGTATTTTAATTCTAACAGGATGTGTGTGTGTGAGTGTGTGTGTGTGTGTGTGTGTGTAGCCTTTAGAGTTTTCTTCAATTAAATCATGGTGTTTACAAACAGATAGTCTGGAATGTGGTTGATATACCCAGTTTCCATTGGAGGAAACTGATTTTTCCGTTCCCAGGAGGTATCAATTTGCAAATAGCTTCTGGGTTAGTTATGGCTAGGTTAGGGTGACTTTGTGTGCACCTCTCTTCTCAGTGCTGGGATTTTTGTGTGGTTTGAACCTGTGCAGGTCTTCTGTGTGTTCCACAACCTGGAGTGTGATTAAATATACCCAGTGACATTCCTACAAACACATTCTTTTTTTCCAGTGTAGATAGTTTTTTTTTCTCCTTACATATTTACTCTGACTAGAATTCTTCCATGTTGAATAGAGGTGGCAAGAGCAAGTGTGCATACCTCTCTTGTTACTGATCATCAAATGAAGACAAGATAGTCAGGTATTTTCCTCTAGGATAGTCACTGTGCACTTTTCATGTGTGTATTTATTACATTGAGGGAATTTCACTTGTTCTCATATAACTGAGAGTTTGGTCATAAAAGGATGTTGGGTTCTATCAAATGCTTTTTCTAAGTCTAGGGAAATGATAAGGATTTTATTCTCTGTTCACCCATTGTTCTCTCACCATGGTAACTGATTCTTTTCTGCATCGCAGAAGTCTACGTGATTTTATGCCAAAGCACCCTCACATCTCCAGAGACAAAAATCCACTTGGTGACAACAGTCCTTCCAATGTTGCCAAGGTCAGCTTGCCTGCATTTTGTTGAGCTGTTCATGACACTTACCAGCAACATTGGCAGAAGGCTGTTGGTTATTTGGTAGCATCTTTGGCTTTGGTGTTGGGGTCATGCTGACATCATAGAATGAACCTTAGAGTGTTCCTTCCTCTACAACTTTAGAGAGATTGTTTTGAGAAATTTAAATGTGGTAGAGGGGCTGAAGAGACAGCTTTGTGATTCCGTGCCCAGACTGCTCTGCCAAAGGACCCAAGTTCAGTTTCCAGCACCAGCACAGTGGCTTAAACCACTGTAACTCCAGTTTCAAAGGTTCAGATGCCCTTCTGTGGCCTCCCTGGGCTAATGTATGCATGCCATACAGACTCATACACACACATAAAAATTAAAAAAAATAAATAAACTAAAAAATAATAAATGTGTCAGAATTCACCAGACAAGACATCTGCTTCTGGCTTTTGTTGCTGTTGTGGGTATTTTATTACTGACTCAACCTCTTTATTAATTATAGACCTGTTCAGATAGTTTATTTCTTTCTGGTTCTGTCTAAGAAAACTGCATCTGTTGGAATTCCTCCCTTTCTCTTAAGGTTATCTAGTACTGATGTAAATTACTTGTAGAATGTTTTTACAGTCTTTTTAATTTCTGTGGTATTGGCTACAACACCTCCGTTTCCATATGAGCCTTTCGTTAATGGAGTCTGTGCCTTTTTTTTTTCTTAACTTAGTTTAGCAAAAGTCTAGCCAATACTACCTTTCCAGAACCTCTTAGCTCTGTTGATTTGTTCCTGATGATTGTTGACTTTGTATTTCTACTCTTTATTTCCTTTAATCTTTATTTCCTTCCCAGTCCCCTTTTCCTTGACTGATCATTCTAGCACGTTGAGCATACAGCCCGTGTTAGTTCTGTGGTGCCAGCCCACGTCACTGCAATCGTTCCTTAGCATTGTTTATGCTGCACTACAGTAGTCTGATTTCTGTGTTTCTATTCATCTTGAGGTTCCTTATGTATTTTCCCTTTTGATTTCCTCTTTCACCCGTTGATGCTTCGGGAGAGTGTTCACTTCCACACATCCAGGAGCTTACCACTTTCCTTCCATTGATTTCTAGTTGCATCCTGTTTTGCTCAAAACATGTACTTGATATGATCTCTGTCTTCTAAGATTGCTGAAACTTGTTCTGTGACCTAACCTGGGACGTCGGATCGAGTGGCTGGGATGATTTTGTCCATCTTGTCCTGATAATGAAGGGGAAGTATCTCAGCGTGCTTTTTGTGGCTGTGACAAACACTGTGACCAAAATCAGTCTGGGGAGGAAAGGGTTTATTTGCTTTATTTGCTTTATTTGGTTATAGTCCATCCTCAGGAGAAGCTGAGGCAGGAACTGAAGCAGAGACAATGCAGGGATGCTGGGCAATCCAACCCCCTCCTTTCCCAGGAAGAATCTGTGGGCCGTATTCTCCTGGTCGTATGGAACCTTGCTGAGGGTAGTGACTACGGTCACAGAATATTGTGGCCTTTCCTACTACTTTTGTATAAGTGGCTCTGCACTTGTTAAGGGTGCAGGAGTCTCTCACCTAGTTTCAAACTTCTCATGAAGAGAAAACATGTATTTAGCATTGTTGGATGTGTAGATCCAAGAGAGAAAGAGTTCTGGTCTTTCCTTTCCACTGTCTTGCTGACATCATTGGTCTGATTAATTTCAATGTAATAACTTGGGAAAGCAGGTTAGATACAAACTTGGAACTTTGTTTGACAATTGCCTTGCTGTAAGATGTCAGGCAAATCAAAAGCTTCCTGCTTGGGACTAGAGACATACCTCGAGTAGCTACTGCTCTTGTAGAGGATCTGGATTCAGTAACCAGCACCCACACACCACCTTACAACTAACTATCTGTAACTCCAGCGCCAGGGAATCCAAAGCCCTCTCTGGCTTCTGAAAGTCCCAGGGCTCTCCTGGTGTACACATATACATGCTTGCAAACATTCATACACATAAATAGAAATCTTTTTAAAAGGCTTTGTGCTTAATTTTAATTTACATCAGATGCTGTGCTGACTAGTTTTCTGTCAAGTTGACACAAGCTAGAGTCGTTTGTGAAGAGGAACCCTCAACTGAGAAACTGTTCCCAGCAGACTGGCTTGTGGGCAAGCCCGTGCTACATTTTCTTACTTGGTGAATGATATGGAGTGACTCAGTCCACTGTGTGTGTGGTGCCATCCCGGGGCTGGTTGCCTCGGGTATTTATAAGAAAACAGGCTGAGCCCTGAGAAGCAAACCAGAAAACAGCATCTACCACGACTTCTGTATCAGTTTCTGCCTCCAGACCCTTCCCTGACTTCCTTCAGTGATGGGCTGTCACCTGAAAGCATAACTGAAATCAGTCATTTCCTTCACAGGTTGCTTTTGATCAGAGCAATAAACACCCTATGACAGCTGGTATTTATCAGATTGGCCATTCCATAGGGTGTCTCTGAAGCCATGATGAGAAAAACTCTTTAAGGAATTTACGCTGAGACTTCATCCATCCTGAGCACAACTCCATTCCCAGAGGCTCTGATGCACTCTTCTGACGTTCAAGGGCAGCAAGCACATGTGGTATATATATATATATATACATATATATATATATATATACATGTAGACAAAACATTCACATAAAATGAATAAATCTAATTTTAAAAAAATTTTAAAACCAAAATAAAGCAAAACAGCAAACAATAACAGCCCACCACAAGGAAGCCAGAGGCAGTACTTTCTGAATGCACTCACTGACAACAATTAAACATAAAGGTTTCAGCTCCTTAAGTCTGTCCTGCCACCTAGACTCCATGAACCTATTAAGGAAGAAGATGAAGAGAACTGAGTTCTTAGGTGTCTCAGCCGGCTTTCCATCAATACAATGAAACTGGTTTCATTAACTTAAAGGGTTTGTGTAGCTCACAGTTGTGCTCCATCCAAAACCAGAAATCACATGCACTGAGCTGCTGCTGGGAGTGCTGGACAGTAGTGACCAGGGGCCTGTGGCAGAGACAAACTTCATGTCTTTATGTCTTGTGGTCCAGGAAGCAGAGAGAAAGAGAAGGAGGCCAGGGTCTTGGTCTCCAGTGACCCAAGGACCTCCTATTAGTCTCTACCTCCCACAGAGTCCACCATTTCTGAGTAGTGACACCAATGGGACTTAGCAAGTGGACCTCAGGGGGACATTCAGCATCTAAACAATAATGCTTGGCACTAGGACACACAGAAAGCTCAAATTCCCAGAGCTGATCTCCATCCCACTTTCTTTCTTACTCCCTTTTCCAATCTTTTAAAAACAGTTATGAGCCGGGCAGTGGTGGCTCACACCTTTAATCCCAGCACTTGGGAGGCAGAGGCAGGCGGATTACTGAGTTCGAGGCCAGCCTGGTCTACCAAGAGAGTTCCAGGACAGCCAGGGCTACACAGAGAAACCCTGTCTCGAAAAACCAACCAACCAACCAACCAACCAAACAAACAAACAAACAAAAACAGTTATGATGACAGTGTTGATGGTGGTCATTTTATTGGTTTTTCAAGACAGGATATATCTGTGTAGCCCTGGCTGATCTGTAACTCACTCTGTAGACCAGGCTGGCCTCAAACTCAGAGATTTCCCTGCCTCTGCCTCCTGAGTGCTTAGATTAAAGGACTGAGCCACCACACCCCACTTAAGTTCATTCATTCATTCATTCATTCATTCATTCATTCATTCAGGTGTGGAGAGCACACTCATGGTACAGTGTGAGCTCCAGAGCAGAAGACAACTTTCCATAGTTGGTTTTCTCCACCCTCCTTATGGGCCTGGATATGAAACCGGTTATGCTTGGTGTCAAACATCTTTCCCAAATGAGCCACCTCCCCAACCTTTCAAAAATAAGTCTGTATGTTTTCGATTATTTGTTCCTTTCGTGTTTTTTTTCCCCTGATCAGAAAGGTAACACGTGTTCTTGAAGGTCATCAGATAAAGAAAGGGGCTGGTGGGGAGGCCCAGGGGTTTAAGAACACTCACTGTTGCATCGTGAGAACAGGAGTGTGTATTCCAGCTCCAGAGTGGCCCTCCAGCCTCCATAAGTCCATCTACACACACAGACACACACAGACACACACAGACACACTTTTTAAAATTAAAAAAGAAATCATGGGGCTGGAGAGATGGCTCAGAGGTTAAGAGCACTGGCTGCTCTTCCAGAGGTCCTGAGTTCAATTCCCAGCAACCACATGGTGGCTCACAACCATCTGTAATGGGATCTGATGCCCTCTTCTGCTGTGCATGAAGACAGTGACAGTATGCTCACATACATAAAATAAATAAATTATTTTTAAAAAATCACAAATGTCATATTAAACCTTCCTGTAGTGTTTTCAAATGACTCTAGCCCTCTGAAATCTTTCTTCTGCCTGCCTGCCTGCCTGCCATCTGCCCATATGTCTACCCTGGGTAGCTTTAGTTCAGAGCATCCTGCGTGGCCTTTAGCCTTCTGCTCACAGTTTTAGGAAACAGTTTTGTAGAGCTGGAAGGCTCTGTTTCCTGACACGTCCGTGTCACATCCTCCTCCCGCTTTGCTCCTGTTCACGTTCTTAGCTGGAACAATTGTACTTCAGCGGCGTGAAGTGCCCACAAGGGGAAAGGCTCCGTCTGCTTAAATATTTTTAACTGCTTCCAGAGAAGACTCTGATTTTCCAAGGTGCTTTTTATAATATGCTTCCTCACAAAAGAAAAAGTGAAAACCAGTAGCTGTCATGAATACTGGGCAAGTGTCTCTTCTCAGAGGGGCTTGTGGGTGGGTGGGGTGGGGATTCTGATTTCCTGTGATGGGGTCCTGATTTCCTGTGATGGAGATTTTAATTTCCTGTGATACATTCTGATTTCCTGTGATGAGGGTTTCGATTCCCTGTGACAGGAGTCCTAGTTCCCTGTTATGGGGGTCCTAATTTCCTGTGAAGGAGGTTCTAACTTCCTGTGATGGAATTCTGATTTCCTGTGATGGGGGTCCTTATTTCTTGTGAATCTGATTAACTTCTAGCTATAGCTTTAAAATTCAGGCCTTATGAGGCTCCTGCTTTCATACTCTCTTGATGACAAACAGCTCTTCCCTGTCACCTAGAGCTTGAGAGCGAGTGGTCAGGGAAGCCGCTCTGGGGCTTGCTGTGGGGCTGTTCAGCTCTTGAAACATCTTCTTTCCCAGGCTGCCCTCCCTTCCCACATGCCTTTCCTTGAAGAGAAGGAAGGTTGCTTGGAAATTGCCCTGCTAAGAAGCCAGAGAAGACAACACAAGCCTCAGTTTCTTTGTTTCTAAATGGGATACTACCAGAGGGCCAATGCAAAAATTGAAATTATTGAGTTTATTTAATAAACTTTTCAACAGGGAAGGGGCCATGGTAGGCACAGAATGAAGAGCTGTTACTGGCATCCTCTCCTCCTCCTCTTCTTCCTCTTCTTCCTCCTCCTCCTCTACCTCCCCCCTCCCCCTCATTAGCGTCACTCCCAGCACCCTCGCTGTCTGTGCTGCGCTGCCTCTGGTACAGCTGTGGTAGGTTGCTCAAATCCACCTTACGTTTATCTCTCCCCAGGGAAGGATTACTGAGAGGACTTTTAACCCTGACAGTATGGTCCCAGTATGTAGCATCTTCTGACAGGACCCCCTTTAATCAACACAGACAAGCATGTCATTAAATACATCTAAGTGACCTTGTTAAGAACAAGTAGCATAGCTAAGCTAGACAAATTTCTTAGTCTTACATATTTTATGTGTCTTGTTAGCATATATTGATTATGCATAATAATGCTTCATTATGATTTTATTACATGTTCTCTTAGTCAAGGTTTCAATTCCGACACAAAACATTATAACCAAGAAGCAAGTTGGGGAGGAGAGTTTATACAGCTTACACTTTGCTGTTCATCACCAAAGGAAGTCAGGACTGGAACTCAAGCAGGTCAGGAAGCAGGAGCTGATACAGAGGCCACGGAGGGAAGTTACTTACTGGCTTGCTTCCCCTGCCTTGCTCAGCTTGCTTTCTTATAGAACCCAGGACTATCAGCCCAGGGATGACACCACCCACAATGGGCCCTCCCACCCTTGATCACTAATTGAGAAAACGTCTTACAGCTGGATCTCATGGAGGCGTTTCCTCAAGGGAGGCTCCTTTCTCTGTGATAACAGCCTGTGTCAAGTTAACACATAAAACCAGCCAGTACACATGTATGTAGTGCATTTCGGTTGTATTTAACCTATCCCCGTGACTCTGTTTCCTACATCCGACTCCTGAAAATCCCCACCCTCTAGCCCTCATTCTGCATTCATGTCCTTTGTGCCTGTGACTCGATGAATTTCATTTGGGTTATTTATAGGATGGGGGTACCTTACCAGTGGATACACACTGACGAAGCCCCTTGTACCCCCATCAACATGAACTATTTATAAACTCTGGGGGGAGGGTTATCCCCACAAGTCCCTCCCTTCTACGTGTCAGGGTACTGACGGCCTCAGTCGTTTGTAGATCCTCTGCAGGCCATGGCAGCTACTATGAGTTCACCAGCGAACGAGCCAGGTCCCGCTTAGAAGTCAGTGTCCTGTGGTGCTCCCCACTCTTTGCTCCAGCTCTCGTGCTCTCCCCGCCTCTTCTTTCCCTTGGAGTAGTTGAGGGAGCTGCCCCACTACAGCTGTGCATTCAACAGTCGTTTGCTTCCAGCACTCTGACCAGTTACGAGTCTGTGCAGTTTCCAGTGATCACTGTGAAAAGCTTCTGGAACCAAAGCCGATAGGAGCACTAATGTGTGGGCAGAAACAGTTTGGATTAGACAGGCACGTTGTGTCCATTGATTATGATAATGGCAGTGTTGTGCCAGAAAACCTTCGGGAACCCCCAAAAGACCACCAAGGAGCCAATTCCGATACAATCCCATTAGGGTTTCTTTATTCAAGCTGGGGCTTGGGATCCCTGCCAACCCTGACACAGCAGGAAGGTAGAGCCCTGAACCTAGATTTAGGCAAGCATTTATAGAGGCAAGAAGGGGGTATCTAGCTTGATACATATCTGACTGGGGGTGGGGGGGCGGCATTATGACCTTCAATATAATTGACTGGTGCTGGGAACCTGATTGGTGGTTGTTAGGAAGTGAAGTGTCAGGAGCAGGCTTATAACCTGGAGGCGCAGATTTGTTGGGGAAGAACCTGGGAACTGGTGCTAGATGCAGGTCTTGTTGGGGGATAACCTGGAAACTGGTGCTAGGTACTGGCTGACCTGTTAGTTAACTCAAGTTCAACCTTAGGTCAGGTTCTCTAAGATGGAGTCTGAACCCAAAAGATCTGGTCTCTCAACAGGGGCTCCCTACTAGGACCTACAGTCTCTCTAGCCATGGGCTTTTGACTGAGTTTACAATATGCAACACAAATTCCCACCTGTGGAGTGGGCGTCTAATTCAACCAAAAGAAGTGTCCCCATAATAGACTTGCCATTTTCTATCATATTCATTCTACTATCTCTCCCCATTCGAAGAATCATTCTTCCCTCAAAGGCCCTTTTCTGGTTTCCTGGGCTCCATGCACACACACAGCCCAATATAAGTTAGAGTCTATGGTTTGCACATGAGAAAGAACATGTGTTTGTCTTTCTGAGCATAAGTTACCTCAATATATTTTCCAGTGGCATCCATTTTCCTGAAAATTCATTTGTATCACAGTTGATTAAAATCTACATAAACCACATTTTCATTATCCATTCATCAGTTGATGAGCATCTAGGTTAATTGCATGTCATTGCTTTTGGGAATAGAGCATCAGTAAACATGGCTGAGCATGTGTGTCTGTGTGCATTCCTAGGAATGAGAGAGCTGGGAGGCCTGAGGGTTCTGTTTTCATTGTGTTTTGTTCTAATCATGTGTAGGTTATATCTGCCCGTAATTATGTATGCACGTGTGCAGGTGGTCTCAGGGCCCAGAATCCCCTGGAGCTGCCTGATGTGGGTGATGGAAACCAAACTCCAGTCCTCCGGAGAAACAGCAGTGAGTGCTTTTAACTGCTGAGTTCTCTCACAAGCTTCTGGGTTGGTTGGTTGGTTGGTGGGTGGGTGGGTTGGTGGGTTGGTTGGTGGGTTGGTGGGAGGTGGGTTGGTTGGTTGGTTGGTGGGTGGGTGGGAGGTGGGTTGGTTGGTTGGTTGGTTGGTGGGTTGGTGGGTTGGTTGGTTGGTGGGTGGGTGGGAGGTGGGTTGGTTGGTGGGTTGGTGGGTTGGTGGGTTGGTGGGTTGGTTGGTTGGTAGGTTGGTTGGTTAGTTGGTTGGTTTTTTACAACCCCTCACACTGACTCCATAGTGGCTGTTCTCATTGACACTTTCACCAGCAGGGGATGTGGTTTTTATTTCTCCACATCCTCACTAGCATTTGCTGGGATCTCTGTTTCTCTCTTTCCTTTTATTCCTTCCTTCCCTCTTTCCTTTCCCCTCTCCTCCTCCTGTTTTTTTTTTTTTCCTGTTTCAAGTCAGGGTTTCTCTGTGTAGCCCTGGTTGTCCTGAAACTTACTCTGTAGATCAGGCTGGCCTTGAACTCAGAGATCTGCTTGCCTCTTCCTCCCTATTACAGGAACTAAAAGCATGCACCACTACCACCTGGCAGGATTTGTTTTCTTGGTGACGGCCTTTCTACCTGGGTTTAGATAGAATCTCAAAATAGTTTTAATTTACTTTCCCAGATAACTAAGGTTGTTGAACACTATTAAAACTATTTATAGGCATTTGTGTTTCCTCTTCTGAAAATTCTGTTCTGTCCCATTCATTTGTGTTTATCTGTATATGTGTGTCTGTGTGAATGCCGTGTGTGTGTGTGTGTGTGTGTGGTGAGTGTGTGTAATGGCACATATGTGTGTGTGTGTGTCTGTGTCTATGTGAATACCATGTGTGTGTCTGTGTGAATGCCACGTGTGTGTGTTTGTGTGAATGCCATGTGTGTGTGTATGTGTGTGTGTTTATTTGAGTGCCAGGTGTGTGTGTGTTTGCATGAATGCCATGTGTGGGTTTTTGTGTGTCTCTGTGAATGTCGTGTGTGTGTGTTTATGTGAATGCCGTGTGTGTGTGTGTGTGTGTGTGTGTGAATGCTGTGTCTGTGTGAATGCCATGTATGTGTGTGTGTGTATATGTGTGTGTGTGTGCGCGCGCATGTGTGCCCACGGGAACCAGAACGGGAGGAGAGCCTATGGAGATGGGAGTTACGGGTGCTTATGAACTGCCCATTATGAGTGCTGGAAACCCAACGAGGGTCCTCTGGAACGGCAGTAAGTGCTCTTAATCCCTAAACTATCTCTCAAGCCTCCCTTAGTCTATTTCTTGACTGGCTTGGTTTTGTTTGCTTTTTTTTGTTTTGTTTTGTTTTTCAGGTTTTTGTTTATTCTATTATATATTAATCCTTTTAAGATATGCAATCCACATAATTCCAGCACTTGGGAGGCAGAGGCAGGTGGATTTCTGAGTTCGAGGCCAGCCTGGTCTACAGAGTGAGTTCCAGGACAGCCAGGGCTACACAGAGAAACCCTGTCTTGAAAAACAAAAAAAAAAAAAAAAAAAAAAAAAAAAAAAAGATATGCAATCCACAAAGGTTTTCTTTAATTCCACAGGCTGTCTCTCCACTCCGTTAACTATTTCCTTTGTTATAGGAAGGCTTTTAGCTTCATATTGTCAATTATAAGCCTTCTTTTTTTTGTTTTGTTTTGTTTTGTTTTTCGAGACAGGGTTTCTCTGTGTAGCCCTGGCTGTCTTGGATCTAACTCTGTAGAGTTTCTGTTTATATCTTGCCCTTTTCCTCCTCATCGTCCAGGTCTGGGAACCCAGGAGGGGCTGTTCAGCAATAGTGTAATCTTTTTTTTTTGGGGGGGGGGTTCAAGACAGGGTTTCTCTGTGTAGCCTTGGTTGTCCTGGAACTCACTCTGTAGACCAGGCTGGCCTCGAACTCAGAAATCCGCCTACCTCTGCCTCCTGAGTGCTGGGATTAAAGGCGTGCGCCACTACTGCCCGGCTCAGCAATAGTCTAATTTGTGCTCTTTCCATCTATCTGGTTTCAGACCCAGGACAAGGGACTGAGGTGCATATTTTACATACCAAACCAGAGCTGGCCTCCAGATTCTCCTAGCATCCCTCAGTCCCTACCCGGCATATCCTGCCTCCAACCCGGAACTTTTCAGCCCAGAGGCTAGGGGCTGCCTTTCCCCAGAGGCTCTTCCCTATATAATCCAGACATTTTGGTCTCTCCTTTCAGATTGTAATACAGTCTCTGGTTTGTCCACCATTCTGTACTCATGTGTGAACCCCACTCATCAGGAAGGCTTGTCATTGCATACCACATAGAGGAAGACACCCACCCCAGGATTCACGCAGCAGCGTTAGCTGCACGTCTTCATTCGCAGTGCAACTGTAACTGCAGCAAGAGGGCGTGACAGTCCACATCATGTGGAGGACAACATATTGGGATTGTCCCATGAATGCTGAACCCTCAAACAGCTTAGCTTCAGCCGTGTGCCCCATCACTCAGAACAGAGACTACACAAATGTCTTTCCTGAATTCATCGCTGGTTCCGCCAGGCCCTTTGCTCAGGTTCCAAGGAGACCTGAACAAACCCACGCTTACCCTGAACAGAGTACCAACAAGAGGAACAAAGAATGACTCTAGCCAAGTGTGGCTTGGTGAGTCAGTACGTGTAACTAGGCTTTCCTACGAGAGCATGGGAAACGTTATGGGCAGTTACAGCACCGAAGAAAAATGTCTTCTTCCAGCAACCATTAATTGTCTATTTAAAAAAAAAATAACCTTGGGGAGGGGAGGCCTCCTGAGCGCCTCCCACTTCCATGATAGAAAGGAACAATGCTATCTATGCAGGCAGATCCCTTGCCAGCTGTCACAGCTGATGACAGCTCAAATGTGCAGTGGCCACCTCACACCTGGAGGGCAGTGTGCCATAACAGCTCCTAAATGTGGGCAGCGCCCTCATGGCCTGGAGCCCCTAGACAGTGTAAAAATGAGAAAGGAAGCTGAGCACCAGCCCTCCAAGCTGTGGACGTGCTGTGTCCTATCGTCTTTCAACTGTGAGCCACACCAAGTCCTTCCCTCCTTAGCCGCGTTTGTCAGGTGCCTAGTCACAACACCACCACTTCTACATAACACTCTGTGTCTACGCATCACTGCACACTGCATCTCTGCCCAGCCTGTGTCTCCTTCTGTCTGAGAGCCACTCCCTGGTCTTTACCTCCCTGGTACTTCTGCAAACCAAAGCTTGTATTTGGGAAGGCATGATGAAGGTGCCCATCCACCTTCCCAAAATGCTGTATTGCCTGGGCTGGTCTCAAACTCATGATTCTTCAACCTCTGAGTCCCAACTACCATGCCCAACTCCGCATTGTTTCATCTTAACTATGTATTTTGGTTGCTTGCAAATGTTAAAATTGCATGCACTTACCATTCAATTAGAAAACTTCTGGGAGTGAGGGACAGTTGTGAAGTCAAGGCCCAGTGGCTGAATACACTCTGCCTTTTTTTTGTTTTGTTTGTTTTTCTTTTTCTTTTTTTCTTTTTTTTTTTTTTCCCATTTTTCGAGACAAGGTTTCTCTGTGTAGCCCGGGCTGTCCTGGAACTCACTCTGTAGACCAGGCTGGCCTCGAACTCAGAAATCCGCCTGCCTCTGCCTCCCAAGTGCTGGGATTAAAGGCGTGCGCCACCACTGCCTGGCCACTCTGCCTTTTCTTAATGTTTGTTCTATTACCATCAAGCAACATGTATCCAACCATGTATTCACCAGTTGTCTTCAACCAAATGTCAGTTAATTATGCAGTCACAAAACTCAGTATCTTACATTTACTAACTGCAGTTCAGTGAAGCAGATACTGCTTCTGATAACACAATAGAAATTAGATACACACAGGTGAAATTACAGTTCTCTGAGGCCTATTTAGGGGTGTGATTTTAAAAAAAAAAAGTATGTTTCCAGGCCTCTGGACCTATGTTTGAATGACTTGAGCTGCCCCAGCACTGACCTGGCATGAGAGCTGTGCTCCTTGCTGCTGTTTTCTATGCAGTAGCCCCATTCAAACTTTAGTTTCCAACTGAGCCCTCAATTACTGTTAGATGCCCTCTGGGTGCTTGAACCTTTGTATTTTGCTCTGAACTTCTTGGTGGGTTGCTCTATAAAAAGCATCTGTCATTATTTCTTTTCTGTGTGGGACTTCCTCCTCTCCCCCTTACAGCTTATTCCATTCATTCTGTTCCAGCTCAGTGGATGCCTCCGGCTGACATTCAGTCCTCTCCGATCGGACTCAGTGACTAAACACCTACAGAAACAGAGTCTTGCACCAGCAGAGGGCTCTGCCCATTGCCAGGAGCCATAGCCCATAGCCACTGTGCTCAGAAAACTCCTACCTCAGTGGCTCTCATTTTCTCAGTAAACCCAGGAATGCAGGTTCAAATAAGAAACTCAGTTTCAAGAGAGGAGAGACATGCACATTAGCTTAAATGGAGCCTGTGTGCCAGAGTTTCATTTGCTCTGCTTTTCTGATAACTTGTAGGCTATAACTTCATTGAAAATTATCGTCCAGTGAATGGTCCATTGCAAACAGCTGCCAGGGAATTCTGGGGGCCTGACCCCTCAGGCTGGCATGTGTCCTCAGTCAGCCCATTTGGCACAGAACACGATGCCCATTAGATAGGAGGGCTGTTTCCAGGAAGAAAAAGGGCAAATTCCTCTCAGCATTCCTTGTGGTGTGAGGAATGGCTTCTCAAAAGGAAGGAATTGCAATCATCTGACCAGTTTGCTTCACCCAGAGTCTCAATTTCCTGACATTCTGCAAGCTTTTCAATGATACATACTGTGAGCATGTGAACTGGGGAAGTTGGGTGCTGCCTGAAGCATTCTGTAAACACCATGCTGTGGGGACTCCTGCTCAAAAGGCTAGTGCCCTGCACTGCCACCTGAGGTGTGAGTTCCCACACATGTGGATATTTTAAGTAATTAATGTAACCTAGGCTGGCCTTGAACTCTCAATCTTCCTGCTTTGACCTCCCCAGTCCAGAGATTATAGGCCTACATTATCAGGTCTGGCTTGGACTCTTAGCAAAGCACAGGACAAGCACAGGGCTTGCTTGCCTTTGATCAGTTCAGCTAATTATACAACGAATATAAACACAAACCTACCAAGAAAGGAAGGAAAGAAGGAAGGAGAGGGAGAAGAAGAGAGGGAGGGAAGAGGGAAGGAGGAAGGGAGGGAGGGAGGGAGGGAAAGAGCAAAAGAGGAAAAGAAGGGGAAGGAGGAAAGTAAGGGAGGGAGGAAGGAAGGTGGGAGGTAGGGAGGGAGGGAGGGAGGGAGGGAGGGACATAATGTTATGGGTCCCCAATAGGTCAAATTGTGTATTCTAGTCTAGTGAGTCCTGTTTCTTCTCTCTGCATACTAGTTCCCACAAACCAGAACCCCAAATTTCAGATCCTCCAGTTACCCACGAACCAGAACCCCAAATTTCAGATCCTCCACACACAGGGTTCTACTCTTGCCAAACAAAATACTTGTCAGGACTCAAAATGGTTTCAAATGAATTCCACAGCTGCAGTCGTGACACTCAGTTGGTGGTGCTCCTTTCTAAGGCTTGGGAACTTCCATTCCAAGTCCCCAAATTCTTTTAGCTTTTCTTGGCATGAAAGGCTTGTAGGATTTAATATAGCTTAATAGATTTATTTAAAACAAACTATTCAAAAGCTACAGGATGTTTGTTATAACTATGCCTTTCTTAAAAATCACCAAAATTGCCTTTTTTTTTAGAGGCTGTGTTCATAACTTCCAAGAACATGAAGCTCTGGGCTGTAATTGGCAGCACATGGGCCATCACCTTCTGTATAATTCCATTTCCTCCTTCAAACTTGGTGCTAATAATTTGACTCACAAGACTGAATATTCACGGAGAGTTTCCAACCTCCCATCTAGAATGTTCTTTCTACTCTCAATGCTAAGCTTCTGTTGGATGAAAGGTTTACTCAACACCTACTCTTGAGCAGGGGCTTCACGCATATCACCTCGCTTGACCTCCTGACACTAGGGACAGCTGTGGATCTCTGTTTTACAGATGAGAACAACAACATCCTAAAAGTTAAGAACTATGGTCACCATTCCACCACTGTCTGGTTATGTTGGCTCCAAAGCTGGGTGGGTGGCGTCTTTCTAGACATGCAGATGTCTCTCAAACTAGAGGCCATATGCCTCCATCCAAAGTTAGGGAAGCTCTTCTTGGAGAGGGTGGCAGGAGGCAGATACACCCCCCTTCATTTCATGTATATGAGTGTTCTATCTGCATGTACTCCTGCATGCCAGAAGAGAACATCAGATCATATTATAGATGGTTGTGAGGAGGCCAGGCGGTGGTGGCGCATGCCTTTAATCCCAGCACTTGGGAGGCAGAGAGAGAGGCAGGCGGATTTCTGAGTTCGAGGCCAGCCTGGTCTACCGAGAGAGTTCCAGGACAGCCAGGGCTACACAGAGAAACCCTGTCTCGAAAAACCAAAAAAAAAAAAAAAAAAAGGTTGTGAGGAGACACTGCAGTTGTTGGGTTGTTGGGATTTGAACTCAGGACTCCTGGAAGAGCAGTCAGTGCTCTCAACTGCTGAGCCATCTCTCTAGCCCAAGAAGGGAGTGTTTAAAGGTGAGATAAATGAGATCTTTTTCTTTGAGAAAAGAAAAGATTACTAAAAACAGAACCCATACATGTGGAAGGCACGGGTGCTGTTATACACATGAATCCTGGTGTTCAGGAAGCTGGGGCAGGAGGGCTACCCTAAATTTGGGGGCTAGTCTGGGCTACAAATTGATACTTTTGTCTCAAAAAACCCAAACCCAAACAACAAACAAAAATCCATATGGAAAATAAAAACTTCTAACCGTTCTCTCGGGCACCTGACCTGACCGTGAGCCCACGATACCACGATACCGGCCTTATCCATCCTTCAGCAGCCTGCTCATTTCAACGTATCGCATCACGCTCACCTCTGCCGTCAACTCTGGTGACCTCTCCGTCGTCCAGGACCATTTCTTTTTTTTTTTTTTTTTTGGTTTTTCGAGACAGGGTTTCTCTGTATAGCCCTGGCTGTCCTGGAACTCACTCTGTAGACCAGGCTGGCCTCGAACTCAGAAATCCGCCTGCCTCTGCCTCCCAAGTGCTGGGATTAAATCCAGGGCCATTTCTATCTCTGTCCAAAAAGAGTGGGCTCTGCACAGCTTCACAGCAGGTCCTGGCTGGAGGCAGGGACCGAGAGGAGCAGAGGCACCCACAGCACCAACCTCTCACACTGGCCTCAAGCCAGATGCAAGACTCAAGCAGCAGGCTGGCAGACGGAAAGGCCCACTCACACCCACTGGGCTTCCTAGTGTCTCCATTTGTCCATTCCCTTTGCTCAGTCTGTGGGCTTGGCCCGGCCCTGGAGAAGCTGCTCCACCCACTTTCTCTCCTAAACTAGGCAGTTCTTCTAAGAAGTCATCTCTATCTTCTCTGCTGCGGCGCCAGACTCGGTGTGCTGGGATCAGCTGAGTTTGGGGGATGGAGGAAATAACATTCCAGAAAACATGAAAAGGCCTTCAGAAAAAAAGATGGCGGCTCTGGTGTACATCATTACCAGATGGGCAGGTATCATAGTAGTCTGGTTTGTACATATGGAAGGTTTTTTTGTTTTGTTTTTTGGGGGCTTTTTTTTTTGGGGGGGAAGGGGGTGTTGGTTGTTGATTTGGGTTTTTTTTATTTGTTTGGTTTGCATGTGTGTCTGTGTGCACGAATACACACACACACACACACACACACACGCACATGTTGCATGTGTAGTATGTCATGTGTGCTGGTGCCTGCAGGGGTGGGAGGAAGGAGCGGGAGTCACTGAACTGCAGTAAGCACTCTTAACTGATTGGCCATTTCTTTGCCTCCTGTTCAAGTTCTTACTCAGATCACTAGAGCCTGGGTAATTTATAAAGACATTTATTTTCCGTAGGAGTCTTGAAAATCCACAGAGTACCACCAACTGTCCAGAGCCTCTTACTGCTTCCATCATGGTGAAAGGGAATTATAGTAGCCTGCCATACTTGGCGAAAGCTAGAGGAACCTGGAGGAAAACAAAATGAAAAAAACCTAAAACCATGAATTGAGGAATTGCCTACATCAGATTAGCCTGTAGGCAAGTCTGTGAGGACTTTTCTTCCTTCCTTCCTTCCTTCCTTCCTTCCTTCCTTCCTTCCTTCCTTCCTTCCTTCCTTCCTTCTTCCTTCCTTCCTTCCTTCCTCCTTCCCTCCCTTCCTTTCTTTTTCTGTTTTTTTCAAGATATGGTTTCTCTGTATAGCCCTGGCTGCCCTAGAACTCACCCTGTAGACCAGGCTGGCCTTGAACTCAGAGACCTACCTACTTCTGCCTCCTGAGTACAGGGCTTAATGGCATGTGCCACCCCAGCCCAGTTTTTTTTTTTTTTTTTTTTTTTACTGGTTTCTTTATTTAATGTGTGTGTTTTGCTGCAAGTACATCTGTATATCACCTGTATGCCTGGTGCCAGCAAAGGCATCTGGTCCCCTGGGACTGGAGTTACAGATGCTTGTGAGACATCGTGTGGGTGCTGGGAATAGAACCTGGATTCTCTGCAAAAGAAGCCAGTGCTTTTAACCAGTGAGCTGCCTCTCCAGCCTTGTGGGCATTGTCTTGATTAGTGATTGATGCGAGAGGTCACTGTACAGAGCCATCCCTGAGCACAGGGCCCTGGGTTGTGTATGAAAACAGGCTGAAGTGAGCCATGGAAGGCAGGTCAGTGCTCCTCCATGGCTGCTGCTTCAATTCCTGCCCTGAATTCTTTCCAATTCCCTTCATCATGGACTGAAAGCTATAAAAGAAACCCTTTCCTCCCCAAATGGCTTTTGGTCATCCTAGCAAATGAATACCCCTGAAGATGCAGGGTTCCCTTCCTCCTCTCATCAAGACAAGGGACTTGGTCCTCTTTTTCTTTAGTCTAACTCTAATCAGTTTCCAAAGGCCCCACCACTAAATGCCATCACCAGATGCTTTTGGGATTAAGTTTACAGCATGAGCTTTTGTGAAGATGCATCCAAATCATAGCATAGGGGACCCTGGGGTTTAACTGACAGAAAGTATCACCCTGCCCTTGAAGGCTGGTCTTACTACCAACAAGATGGTAGAGTGGTGGTCTAGCAGGTCAGCCTGGATTGGGTTTTATATGTGTCTCATTTCATCAGTATAGTCATTTTCACAGGAGAAAAAAGTTGTTGTTTTTTTTTTCCTTTCAATTTTGTAGGCTAAACATTTGTATATTAGTCTAATACAAGTTTAGTTACTGGGCACCTCCTGGACTATATGGTAATGTAGGTAGGGGTAGGGGATGCTAGAGAAACAAGAGTCATTGATCCCCTTCCTGCTCTGTCTCCCCTGCCACACTGTGTTGATCTTGCCTCCTCAGTGACTCTTCATCCTATTCATAGATTTCCATGCCTGTTGTTGTTGCTCTGGAGCAGAGGTTGGTAATTATTATCTGTAAAGAACAGACAGCAAATATTTAGGGTATTATAGGCCATATATGTTGCAATAGTATCTGCTGTAAAGAGAAAGCAGCCATGAGAGATATGAGACGGGATGTGCATGGCCCTGTTCCAGTTATGGCTTGCATCATAGGCACTGCACTATGGATTACACACTCTGTTCATAGGTCATGAAATGCTTCTCTTCTTTTGATTTTCTTCTCCCAGTGACTTATAAATCTTAACAATTCTTAGCCCATATGCTATATAAAACAATGGACCAGACTTGCTCCATTCACCCTCATGATGGGTGGGCCTGTGTTCTTCCAAAGTGCATATGTTGGCATCCTAAGCCTTAGTACCTCAAAATATCACCTTATTTACAGATAGGGTCTGTATAGATGCAGTCAAACCGAAGCCATCAGGGCAGGCCCTGATCAAGCATGACCATGTCCTAATACAAAGCGTATGCAAACAAGCACAGAAACACAATCATGTTGAGAAACACAGGCAGTGGCCACAGACATGGAAAAGACTACCCAAGTGTTGTGGTTTGAATAGGCTGGCCTCCATAGACTTATGTGCTTAAATGCTTGGCTATAGGGAGTGGCATTCTTAAGAGGTGTGGCTTTATTGGAGTAGGTGTGTCCTTGTTGGAGAAAATGTGTCACTAGGGGTGGGGTTTGAGGTCTCCCATGCTCAAGCTATGCCCAGTGTGGTACACAATCTCTTTATGCTGACCGTGGATCTGGATATAGAACTCTCAGCTCCTTCTCCAGTACCGTGTCTGCCTGCATGCTGCCGTGCTTCCCACCATGACGATAATGGACTGAACCTCTGAACTGTAAACCAGCTCCAATTAAATGTCTTTTATAAGAGTTGCCTTGGTCATGGTGTCTGTTCACAGCAATAGAAACCTAACTAAGACACCAAGGCTAAGTGGACTGGGAGAACAGACTGAAGTAGATTCAGCTTGTCAGCACCATCTTCTCCACACCTTGCTGTTGGATCTTCAGCCCGTGTAAATTTGAGGGCAGTTGGTTTCTGTTGCTCCAGTGACTCCATTTGTAGCACAGATGATCGATCTTAATCCGTGATGGGATAACGTCCCCCAAACCACCAAGAGCTGAAAATACCAAGAAGTGGCAAGTGCAGCTAATATTCCAAGCCACCAAACATGGCAGCTTAGTCCCACAGCAGTTATAGCACTAGTTCCATTCATGATTTCAGGGCTGACTAGGAGCTCAGGTGTTTATCCCGACACTTGACCCTGCTTCTGTGAGAAGTACATTTTCACTTAGCCATGAATGACTTAGCTTGTGAACTTCGGCCTCAGTGCTGAGACTGAGCATTGTGGTGAACAGCAAACACACCCTGTCTTCACAGAACATGCACTTTATGGGATGAACTAAGCCTCTGTCAAATAATCATAAAGAAAAAAGTGCGGTGAGCAGCAGTACCGAGTGCCACACACAGAGAGAAACAAAAAGGAAAAAGTGCTACGGGGAGTCATGGAGGGTTCATTCTATTGGTCTTCGTGTAGAGCTGCAAGTACCTCATGGCAGATGTGAGGAGGAGCTCGGCTCATGGCAGATGTGTGGAGGAGCTCGGCTCACTACCCAGCAGCTGGGAAAAAGGCACGCAGGAGGCACTGGAGTCCCTGTTCCTTCCTCTTCACTTCAGGTGATAGGCTTTTTTTTTTTTTTTTAAGTTGCTTGTTTTGTGCTTTGTTTTGCATTTTTTTAGACAGGCTCTCCTCTTGTAGCCCAGGCTAGCCTTGAACTTACTATGTAATTAAGGCTGACCTTGAACTCCTGATTCTTATGCCTCTGCTTTCTAAGTGCTGGGATTACAGGTGTGCCCACTGTGTCCAGCTTTGTAGCTGATGGTGGTGGTTGTGGTCTGTTTGTTTATTCAGGGTCTTCATTACCCCCCAGACCTTGAATTTCTGGGCTCAAAGGAACCTCCCGCCTTAGCAGCTTGGGTAGCTAGGGACCACAGGCATACACTACCGCCTTGTTAGCTTTTAATTTGACAGTGCTTAACCACAGAGCTATGTCATCTCTTCTACCCACACTGTTTACTTCCTATTCCCAGCCCTAACCTCCTCCCGACTCTCTGAGTCCACTGTCTGCATGCCTTAAATACCAGCTCTCCTCCTGACTTTGTCTCAGCCCCTTTCCCTTTCTAAGTAGCTTTATTTCACATTCTGATCCTTCCTCTCACCTCTGTCCTTTTGAAAGGGATTAGTTCTGGGGCATTCGCCCAGTTCCAACTCTTCTTGGCCTTCAATTATCCATAATCAAATACGATCTGCAGCAACTGCTTCCCTTTGCTCTGGAATCTGGCAGCCAGGGCCTCATAGGCCTGCATCCACTTCTGCCCTGGAGTGGACTCATCACGGTCTCTTCATGGCTTTCTTCTGGTCATGTTTTTCGAGCATCTAATGCTAACATACTTCATTTTTCTTTTTCTGCTCTGGTATCTGGTAGATAAAGCCAAACAGCTGCTGGTTAAAGTAACAGTTAATAACCCAAACAGCAGCTCACTCACAGTTCTTTTTACACTCGGAGTTAAAAATAGATCATGAAACCGGTTCCTTTACAATCAATTATACAGTTAAATATTTTTGGTAGATTTAGGTTAGCTGGATCTTCCCAAGTGACTTGGAAATGTTTATTTTGTTACAGAAACTGTGATAAGACAAAAGCCTTGGACTTATTCTTCATAAAGTTAACCAGTATTTGTTACAAAACAGTATATTAAAATTTTTAGCAGGTGTGGCAGCACACATCTATATACCAGCAAGTAGAGGGGGGCGGGGAACAAGAATTCAGGCTCATCTACATGAGATCCTCTCCCCAAAATAAATGAATAAACAAAATGGTTTTAATGAACCAGCTGAAGCTACCAGCATGTAGCTCCAAGATTTGGGAGACTGAGTCAGGCTGTTTGGACCCGGAAGTTTGAGACCAGAGTAGGCCAGAGATACTATTTCATTGTTTTGTGTTTTTATGTTTGTTTCTGAGACTAGATCTTACTATGGAACCTTAACTGGCCTGGAACTCACTATACAGGCCAAGCTGGCCTGGGATTCACCCTGATCTACCTGCCTGTGCCTCCCAGGTGCTGGGATCAAAGGCATGTTCCACCAAACCTGGCCCGTTTCATTCTTTTTCTTTTTAAATTCATTTCATGTATTTAAATTATGTATGTCTGTGCACCTCTTTTGTGTCTGGTGCCTGAAGAGATCAGAAGTTGGTATCAGATCCCCCAGAACTGGAGTTACAGCTGGTTGTGAGCCTGGAAGAGCAGCCATTGCTCTTAACCATGGTGCTACCTCTCTGGCCTGTTTTGTGTTTTTGTTATTATTTAGATAGGGCCTCACTGGCCTGGAAATCATTCTGTAGACCAAGATGGCTTAAGCTCAGAGATCCTCCTGTCTCTGCCTTTCAGTGCTGGGATTAAAGGTGTGCGCCCCGCACCCGAGCCTTGTTTTACATCTGTTGTTGTTGTCCTTTTAAAGAATGATTTATTCATTAAATGTAGGTGAGTACACTGTCTCTGTCTTCAGACACACCAGAAGAGGACATAGGATCCCATTACAGATGGCTGTGAGCTGTGGTTGCTGGGAATTGAACTCAGAACCTCTAGAAGAGCAGTCAGTATCTCTCCAGCCCCTTGTTTTACGTTTTTAACGGAAGATTTTAAAACACACAAAAGTAAAGTATCGCCTTTTCCGTGGAACTTTTCCAGATATAGACCTGGGTGTGACACAGAACTTGCAGCCAACCATAAATATAATAAGGAATATTCAAATAAAGTCAACCAGCACCAGGGGAGTGCAAAAGGGGATATGTTAGGAGACTCTCTCCCTGACTAATTCTGTCTCTTACTAATACAAACTGTCAAAAGAATTGTTTAAATCAGAATGTGATTCCATCTTCATGAGGTTGCTGCTGTGAGCTTTCCTGGGAACCAGACTTAGCTCATTGAGCAAGGCTATTTGTGCAACTCTATATGTTATCACTTGTCTGAGAAGCACAGAGACTATTTGGAAAATGAAAATACCTGAGCATGACTAGAGGCATCCGGACGAGCAGGTCTGTGGGGTCCTGAGTTGCCCCAGCTACACATAGGAAGCTTGTGTGCATTTTCTAGGGCGGTCTCTCTCTATAATAACTAGAAGTAAAGCTATTAGAAATCATTTAAAATCAGGGAAGAGTTCACACTTTAAAACTGCAAAACAAGTGTGAGAACTGATATCCTAGGAATTTAGCTCTGATGTCCAAACTATTTCATTGCTGAGAAAAATACTTAAAGGTGACTAAGGGCCTCCGTGGGACAGCGCTTGAAAGGCTCTGGGTTAAGATTCGAATTGGTGTTGTTTTGTCTTTTCTTTTTTTTTAATTTTTGTCTTAGGGTTGTACTGCTGTGAAGAGACACCATGACCAAGGCATGGTGATACCATGACTCTTATAAGGACAACATTTAATTGGGACTGCCTTATAGGTTCAGAGATTCAGTCCATTATCATCAAGGTGGGAACATTGCAATGTCCAAGCAGGCATGGTGCAGGAGGAGCTGAGAGTTCTACATCTTCATCTGAACTGAAGGCTGCTAGCAGAATACTGGCTTCCAGGCAGCTAGGATGAAGGTCTTAAAGCCGGAATACACAGTGACACACCTACTCCAACAGGGCCACACCTTCTAATAATGTCACTCCCTGGACCAAGCATGTACAAACCATCACAATTTTTATTTTTTAATATTTATTTATTTATTTTATGTATATGAGTACACTGTAGCTGTCTTAAGAGGGCATCAGATCACATTACAGATGGTTGTGAGCCACCATGTGGTTGCTGGGAATTGAACTCTTAACCACTGAGCCATCTCTCCAGCTCTGTTTTGGCTTTTCTTTAAAACAAAACAAAATTCACATTTATTTGTCTGCCTGCCTGCCTGCCTGCCTGTCTGTCTGTCCAACACTGTGTGTGCCCAACACTGCAGTCAGTTCTCTCTATCCAACATGCAGATCCCAGGACTGAACTTGGGTCACCAGGCTTGCTGGTAGCCCCTTACCTGCTGAGGTGTACACCACCTTTTTTTTTTTTTTAAGATACCATCTTACTTGCTATGGGGCAGAGGATGACCTTGAATCAGTGCCTCTTGCTTTTTTCTCCCATGTGTCGGGGTTACTGGCCTAAACCACCACACCGACAGCCAGACTTCTAATAGGAGAGAAGAAAAGGCTCCATCGACTAACTGAAGAAAACGGAGGCAGAAGGAAAGCGAACAGAAGAATGAAACTGTTTTCCAGTCTCCATTTCTACTCTACCTTCTCCTGTGTGTCAAAACATGGGGAGTGCTCTCCATCCGCCAGGTAAGTCTCTGCAGATAGAATGTCCTATAAATACTTCCTGTTGTCATTGGGATTAAGAGTCAAATTCTGCAGCTTGAAGGCTGGCCTATTTTAGATGCCATTGGTTTACAACCATCTGCAACTCCAGCCCCAGGGGATTGTTGTCCCTCTGCAGGCCTTATTGGCCAATGCATGCAAATGGTACATAGACATACATGCAGGTAAAACACCCATACATATAAAATAAAACTAAGTAAGCTGGGTATGGTGGCACACACCTTTAATCCATGCACTGGGGAGGCAGAGGCAGGTGGCTCTCTGTGAGTTTGAGGCCAGCTTGGTCCACAGAGTAAGTTTCAGGTCTGCCAGGGCTACCCAAGAAACCTTGACCAGAAAACAAAACAAAATAAAATAATTTTTTAAAAAGTTTTCAAGCCGGGCGGTGGTGGCGCACGCCTTTAATCCCAGCACTTGGGAGGCAGAGACAGGCGGATTTCTGAGTTCGAGAGTTCGAGGCTAGCCTGGTCTACAGAGTGAGTTCCAGGACAGCCAGGGCTACTCAGAGAAACCCTGTCTCGAAAAACCAAAAAAAAAAAAAAAAAAAAAAAAAAATTAAAAAGTTTTCAAAAGGAGCTTAAGACATCATGGAAACATAGGAGCTAATGAGCAAAGGCGATATGGTCAACTCTCTCCTCAAAGCTCTACACCTTTGAACCCAAGTAGCCAAAGATCAACAGAGAAGGAGTTCCTTGGAGCTGACTCAGAAATAGATAATATTTCATTCATGCATTCATACAGGGCTCCTGATATAGTCTAAGATGGCCTGGAACTTTCAATCTCCCTACCCCAGTATCCTGAGTGCTGGGATTGTGGGGTCTGCATCACCATACTTGAGCAGAAATGGTTTGTTCTTAATCTTTGATATTTAACACAGTAAAGATGGCTTTAAAGTGTATTTGATGTGCTTGTCAGTTAGGAGGTTCTGTATGGATTCCTGTTGTGTAGGAAGCTGTAGCCTGGTTAATGAGACAAACACATGAGGAAAACCCAACTCCTAATGAGACGGATCAGTGTGGCATGGCTCTTCCCAGGTACCCAGGCCTTTCATCATCTGATCCTGCTCTACATTTTCATGACTGTCTAGAGAGAACAGCTTTGCAGTGAGACAAATCCGACGAGTCTCCATCACACTGGTGACAAACAAGGAGACAAGAATGTGCCTCAAGACCAGACCCTGCTCTCCAGACACCCATGGCATGAAGGAGGCTGAGTCAATAATCAGGATTTTTGCACTCAGAGACACCATGAGCAGGGTGTCAGTCTTGGGGGACATTCTCCTTGGGTGGACCCTTAAACTATTCTATCTTTACTTCAGGAGCCTCACTGGAGAGTTGAAGCCCAGCCCCAGCCAAGTCTACGACAGATGTCTCTGCTTTGACTGAAACAAAGAGAGGGTTCTTGTGCTCCTCTCTTCCTCCATCTGCAGACATTTCTTCTTTCAGTCACACTCCTCTCTTCAGACACTGCTAGGGGACAGCTTAGTGGCATAGTGCCTGCCTGGCACCTGTGAGGCCCTGGCTTCCATCTTCAGCATCCCAACAACAAGCAAAGAACACTACAAGCGTAAAGGGGTTAATTTGGCTTGTTTCCGTATTTATAAGTACATTGTAATCATGACATCTTGTGATCACCTGAAGAGAGCCTTGTAATTCAGAGCTCCTAAGCTCTGCAGTTAGATCTACCTAGATTCAAATCTCGGCTCTTTGATCCTGGGCAAATGACTTGGCTCTTTGTACGTCCAGGTCTTCTTCTGTCAGAAAGGGTTAATGTATGGTTCCTCGGAAGACTGGATGAGACAAAGTGTACGTCTAGACTGTCACTCTAGGCTACAACACAGCACACACAGATAATATGTCAATCTATACATGGTAATTTTGTCACTAAAGATGATGGTGTGCTCAGCTGGCCTTGTGTTCTCTCTCTCTCTCTCCTAAGCTACATACATCATGTAAGTGTACTTATTTTGCTAATTTAAAAATTTTTTTTGTTGTTGGCTATCCTCCTATTGATGTATCAAAAAATAGAAGACAAAAATAATCACCTAGAATCACTATGTCCAGATAATATACTTATCTATTATTATTATTTTAAACATAGAGTCGCACTGGCCTCAAAGCTGGACTAGAATTCACTCTGTAGCTGAGGATGGCCTTAACCTGATCCTTCTCCTGCTGACAGCTCCTGAGGGCTGGGTTTCACGGGCACCCGGCTCACATCTGGGGCACACACCTACATTCAAGCAAAATACTTGTACACATAAATAAATCTTTTAAAAAATTAAATGTTGACAGTTTACCTTCAGCTTTTTAATAAAAGCAGAGCCAGGCGGTGGTGGCGCATGCCTTTAATCCCAGCTCTTGGGAGGCAGAGGCAGGTGGACTTCTGAGTTCGAGGCCAGCCTGGTCTACAGAGTGAGTTCCAGGACAGCCAGGGCTACACAGAGAAACCGTGTCTCAAAAAACCCCCAAAAAAGCCAAACCAAAAAAAAAAACAAAAAACAGAAAGCATTGTAGATTAAGTTAAAACGCTAGTTTTCCCTCCTCGGTCCACTTTCCATTCCTTCTAAACAGGCCACAGCTACCATGGATGTGGTACGTAAGAGTTCACACTTAGACAAAGAATGAGGTGCGTATAGGCTCCGAAGCCTCTGTTTATTTATAGATATGGTGTCATAATGTATGCACAGTTCTAAAATTTCCTTTTGTTCACCCCACATTGGTTCTGAATTCTGTCTGTAATCCTTTGTCCTTCGGCAAAAATAAAGCCAGCCTTTTACTTAGCTGCCATATGTATACCACCGTGTGACTTTTCCCTCTCTGCTCCTGCAGTCCAGTTGCCCTTGGCGGTTGGTTCACTATTATAAACAAAGAGTTCTTGTTTATGTTTCTTTGTTTATTAGAGACAGGGTTTCTCTGTAGCCCTGGCTGTCCTAGAATTAACTTTGTAGATCAGGCTGGTCTGGAGCTCAGAGATCAGCCTGCCTCTGCCTCCCCAGTACTGGGATTAAAGGTCTTCACAACCACTGTCTAACAAAAAGAAAGATGTTTTTGTTCTTTTTTTTAAAAAAAAGATTTATTTTTATGTATGTGTGTGTGTGCTAAGTGTATGCACATGCGTGTGTGCATATATTCCCACAGAAGCCAGGACAAGGCATTGGATCCCATGGCACTGGAGTTAGAGGCATTTGTGAGGTTTCTGCTGGAAATATAGCAAGTGCTTTGAACTGCTAAGCCATTTCTCCAACCCTAAGTGCAAAAAAAGATTAAGTATTTTTTTTTAAGTTTTATTTATTTTATTTATACGAGTACACTGTAGCTGTCCAGACACACCAGAAGAGGGCATCAGACAGATCCTATTACAGAAGGTTGTGAGCCAACATGTGGTTGCTGGGAATTGATCTCAGGACCTCTGGAAGAGCAATCGGTGCTCTTAAATTCTAAGCCATCTCTCCAGCCCAAGTATTTTCTTTCTTTCTTTCTTTCTTTTTTTTTTTTTTTTTTTTTTTGGTTTTTTGAGACAGGGTTTCTCTGTGTAGCCCTGGCTGTCCTGGAACTCACTCTGTAGACCAAGCTGGCC
>NW_021620459.1:710678-721597 GCF_004785775.1 Grammomys surdaster | reverse complement strand
CCAGGACAGCCAGGGCTACACAGAGAAACCCTGTCTCGAAAAACAAACAAACAAACAAACAAACAAAAAAGAGCAAGAGGTGGGAACTTTGAACACATAGTGAAGGTTGCCAGTGACTTCGGGATGGGGGAGAAGGTCACAGGTGAGTGCCAGACTCCTCTTTTACAGAGTATTACTTGATGCCTTGGTTTCTTTCCATCACTGTGCAAGACATCAGTGTAGCACACAGGGTCAGGCCGACTAAAGAAAACGAGGGTAATCTGCAGGAGGCTTAATTACTAAAGTTCAAAGAACAAAAAAATGAGAACTCAGAGAAGATTCTCTGGAAGAAGCCTTAGGGGAACTACAGAGGTGGGGGGTGAGGGGCAGTCCAGAAGAACTAAAGGCTGGTGTGGCAGTTAAAACAGTCCTGACAAGGGTCCCTCTGATAATACTGTCTGAATTTGGCACAGGAGAGAGGACATGAGTTCCTTCCCGAGGACAAAAATAAAAACTGGTACAAATGATCTTCACTCTTGTGAATTTCTTCCGGAATTGAAACTTCAAATGTCACGTTTGTTAATTAAAGAGGAAACCGGGTTGACTTTTAAGACTATTAGTCCTCACCATCACTTACCACAGACCGTAGGTGGTGGGGAGTGTGATGTTAGACAGCCAATAGTAAACGAAGGACTTGGCTTCCACGCTGTATTTCTCCAGCGTCTGTCCCTGGACCAAATCCCCAAATGGAGGATAAAGGAGTGGCCGAAGTGTAAAAACGCCGGTCTCCCTGGTTGGTTCGTGCACCACTGATGTGTTTTATAAAACCATAAGGCACTTTTCTAAAATGTGACCGGGGAGGGAGCTGGTTAACCTGCGTCCTATTAATCTCGGGTTGTCAAGCGTCCTGGTTTTTTATTTGATGCCCGGGTCTCAACAGCCCGCTACACTTTCCGTGGCTGGCACCGGGGCCTGGGAACTTACTTTTCTCACCGACTGGTACGAGGCGTTAGGGAAAACCGGCGCTCCCGGGCTGCCGACTTCCGATAAGAGCCCAGCGCTGGGCAGGTGGCGGCCGGGCCAGGGGGCGCAGGAAGCGGCCGGCTGGGCGGAGCGGGCGACGGGGAGCAAGGCCGCGGGCGCCCCGCCCGGGCTGGTATGCGGCCGGGAGTGACGCGGGAGGAGGGGTCACGTGACGCTCGTGGAATGCCAACAATGTAGCGAATGTCCCGCTCGGGTCTGCGCTTCGGAACCGCGGCGTGAGCGCCCCGGGAAGATGGAGCCGCCGCCACCAGAGCTGCCGCCGCTTCCCCGGGCTCCCCCGACCCTCCGGGGTCAACAGCCACTGCCGCCACCGGCGCCCGGTCTCCCGGCGCGGGAAGTCCCAGAGCCGCGGACCAGGACGCCGCCGAGGGTGTAGAGCGCTCCCGGAGGTGAGGGGCCGCGGCCGGGAAGTTTGTCGGGACAGGGCTCCGCCCGGTCCCACGGGCGAGCCGCCCTGCGAGGCACGGACAACCCGTCGGGTGGGTCCCGAGCGGGTGCGGGACAGCGGGTGGCGACGGCGGGGCTGCTTTGTTGTGCTCGCGCGGCGGCGTCCGGAGGCCCAGACCCCGAGTCCCGTGGCGCCGACCCCGCCCAGCCTGGGCCTCCGTGCGCCGCGCCGTCCACCACGCGCGCTCGCGGCCTTGCGCGCTGCACCTCCGGCCCTCGGCGGTGCAGTGCCCGCCCGGTGCCCCGTCCTCGGCAGCGCCGTCCGGCGGTCGGTGCGGGGCGGTTGCATAACGCCTCTCTTGAGCCGACTTCTCCCGGACCGGCCTCCGCTGCTCCTACCCGCCGCGGCTCCACGGCCCGAGTCCGTAGCGCCGGTCCCCAGCCCTGATCACGCACGCACGAGCCTCGCCTGCGTGGTCAGGGTCTCACCCGGCGACCTCGGCCACCAGCGACGTGTTGGAGGCCGCCGGGTGAAAACATGCTAGGGAGCGTGAGCGGGCAAGAACTGGACGTGCAGATTTTGTTGACAAAAAAGTTTGAGCGACGACTTTTCACGCCTTTAAATTTCCCCTGCTTGCCCGTAATGTAGCCGTTTATTGGGGAATTTGTACCAAATCTTGCTCCGTATTTTTAGTTTAACCCCAGGTTAGGTCTGTAAATGATGCTCACCAGTTTTGACTGCTAAATCTGGAGACAAGACTACTTTTTGTGATTTTCATTTTAGCAACTATTGTAATAAGGCGCTAACAAAAAAATCTTCCGGCCCAGGAATGCAGACGCTGCTTAGAAAGCCTGTTTTAACTTAACTATAATTAACAATACATTCCAGTATTCAGCCTCTTGTAAACTTTTGTCTGGTTATTCAGGTATAGAAAACGCTGTTGAACGAATTCACCATGGTTCCTTTGAAATTGCTTAACTTTTACCACATTTCAAAATGTCAGCGTCACTTGGTTCAAACAGAGGCTGCTATGCAGAATTAGAACAGAATTACAGAATCCGAAGTTTTGAACTGAGAGTTATTCTTCAGCTTCGCCATCTAGTTGGAATAGTGTAAGTGTAAAATGGATCTGTCGGTGTTTCTTAAGTGAATCACGGCTTTGATGGGAGGGCCTTTCAATGGTGGGAGGGACTTTCAGTGGTGGGCGGGGAACACGTTTACAATAAAATGCCTTGTTATTTTAAATGCTATGTTGTAAATAGCCTGCCCTAGGCTCTTAAAACCCACTGGAGAGTGGAATGGAGGTTGGAGCTGGTAAATCCATACTAAACTCCTACGAAAGCTATTGGGGAGCCGGGAGGGTTTCGCAGGGGGAGGGGAGGGTGAGGATGTTCTGTTTGTATTGGGAAACCTAGATCAACACAAGGATTTGTATTTATTTCATGTTTGTAATGACGCGAATCTTTTCAGCAATATTCCATACTATTTAAAAATGGTATTGCTTGAAGGACTACAGATTATAAATTTAATTCATTTATATTGTCTTGGCTGTAAATGTGTTCTACAAACGGTTGATACCTTCCAGTCCACAGGAGGAGTGGGTCAGCTTCCCAGAAATCTCAGTCCTTCTAAAAAGCCTGTTGCTTGGTGTGTTCTCTGGAGCAGCTGGAGTTCAGAGTGGTGTAAAGGCACAACTGTCGTGTCACCTTCTAAGGGGCTTTCCGAATTTTTAAGGATCTGCTTGGGCTGCTAATATCCCTGAATGTTATTTAACTGCTCTCTCAATGCTTTTAAGCCAAATGCTACTTGATTTATTGTTTCATCTTGAAGCTATAATAAAACAGTAAGGTTGGAAGTAAAGATAATTGGTGGAGATGCTAAAATTAGGAGGGAAATTTGGCACTGCTTAATGCTCGCCGTTCACTTGGCAAGTACTTTATGTTGGTTAATGTCTAGACTGTGTCGACTTAATTGTGAGAGTGGTGGATTTTTTTTTGTAAAGTTAATTAACAAGTACTTTTTGTTTGTGTGCCAATATTTGACATACTTAGGATTTTTTGGAGGAAGAATGAAAAGTGTCATGTTTCATAGCAGGACTTTGCATTTCTTGTTAACCGTGATTGCTAAGATACCTTTGCAGACCCTGCAGATCTCTAAATCAGTTAGGGTGGCACAGACCTTGAAGAATGGAAGTTGGCTTTGAATGAAGTAGGCCTGGGTTTAGAAAATGAAGGCCTCTGCCTCCCTGCAGTTATCTGAAGTAGGAATACTGAGGGCTAACACGTTCCATTACTAATTAACTCCATCCCACCTCCCCGAGTCTTTCTCCTGTTTAATTGTATTTATTTCATAAACATTAAAAGTCCCCAGGCAGCACCTACCCTCTCCCCAGCATTGTCTGACTGCTTGGATACATTCTTCACTCTCGTGTGTTCAAGCTTTTACACAGAAGTTGGAGACTCCCAAGGGTAGCTCCACACTCCTCCCTTAGCCGCAGCCCTTCAGATTTTCCTGTTGGTGCAGAAAGTGGTCTTAGACCTGAAAGAATCATGCTCTTGCATTAAAACAGGCAGGCGAGCACACACAAATACTTGTGCTAGGTTGATCCCCTCTGGGGTTCTTTAATAGAATGTACATTGTGGAGACCTTGGAGAGGGGTGGGTTTAGAGGAGGCCAAGCTTGCTCAGATGAGGAGCGCAGATGTAGGTGGTCTGTCCTCTTTAGCTACTTGCTCTTAGATTCTGCTCTTAGTTTCACAGTGGACCGCTTGTCCACTGTGGCCACTGCACATAGACTCACCAAGGTCTTATGGTGACCTGATTATTGGACGGTGGGGAAACAGTGTTTTCCTGAATCTCTAAGAACACAGACACTACTTTCCTTGGGGAGACCCTTCTTATGAAAGGCAGTCTTGTGACTTTCTGGGGTAGGCAGGACTCGGGTGATACATCTATGTTGTGGTATATAAATCTGATATTTAGCGTCTGGCTCAAGGCCTGGCCTCTCTGATTTAGTTTCATCTTTGCTAGTTACTTACAGTGGGAATGTGATTTAAAAAAAAAAAGATTTATTTATTTTTATTTATTTGAGTACATTATCGATGTCTTCAGACACACCAGAAGAGGGCATCAGATCTTATTACAGATGGTTGTGAGCCACCATGTGGTTGCTGGGAATTGAATTCAAGACCTCTGGAAGAGCAATCAGTGCTCTTAACCACTGAGTCATCTCTGCAGCCTGGGGAGTGTGATTTTACTAATAAGTGGAGGTTTGGGTCTAACAAATGCTGTTTTAAAATATGTCCCCCCCCAATACATATAAACAAATGAAGGGAAATGGGAGCCGTGGCAAGCACTTGCCATTCCAGTGCAGGGGAGCTGAGGCAGGCAGACTGTGAGTTTGAGGTGAGCCTGGGCCAAATAGACCATGTCACAGACAAGGCTGGCAAGATAGTCCAAATCTAATGATGTGAGTTTGAGTCCCTAGAACCTAGATGGTAGAAGGAAAGAACTGACTTCTGCCTTCTTAGGTGTGCTGTGACATTCATACACACAAACAAGTGTAAACAAACAACAACAGAACCCCAGTAAAATAGAGCCAACCTGTGTACAGGTACAGGTTTTGGCTGGTTCACTAGTTGATGTTTGATGTGTGTTTGGCAGCCTGTGTGGGATTGGAAAGCATGAGGAGAAACTATGGAGAGTAAGAATTCTCTCGCATCTGCTAGTGTTCTCCTGGATCTCGGAGGACTGGAGCTGGGTTTGATAGGAAGCATGGAAGGAATGCTTACAATGCTGCACTCAAGTTGTTGGTAGCCGCCCAGCTCAGTAGAGCGTTTGGTAATGGGCTCTCAGTTTGCAGTGAAGTGATTTTGTTTCCTGATTTGTTGCAGAGTTTTTGTTTGTTTGGGGTCTTTGTTTTTGCTTTGCTTTGAGGTAGGGATTCACTGGGAAGCCCTGGCTGGCCTGGAACTCACTGTGTAGAATAGGCTGGCCTCCTGAGGGCTGGGATTATAGGTGTGAGTTACTTAGTTGTTTGTGGTTTTCAGTTTCAGTGTCTTCTTTACTCTAAAATATATTTAAATCAGTTGTTATTGCTAAAAAAAATTTCAAAAGCTGGATTTACTTATTTTATATTCCCAAAGGTCATATTTATAGACTTATTAATGAAGGAAAAATTCCTGTCTGTCAGGTCTTGTTAAATTGGTGTGGGGGTAGTTCAGTGTAGCTCATCCCCAGCTGTAGTCTTCATTTGACTGATCAGTATTTCCATGAAAATTTTCATTTAAAAGTTCAAGATTTAGTTTGGAAACTAAACCTTAAAATACAAGGTCTCCAAGCTGAGACAAGAACTTTTCTTCTTTATGACACTGAAAGTCTGCTTCTTTCTAGATGATTCTGCCTGTCAAAGGCCAAGGATACCAGTAGGTGCTGTTTAACATAACCTCTTAAAAAGACAGTGCCTGGGGTATTCTAGGACCAGTACTTCCTACAGAGTGTTGAGGAGAAAAGGAGCAAAAATGAAAACACTGAAGAAAACCAGGTGGTAGCTTTATGAGGTGTCACTGAAGAATCCTCTTAGCCTGCGTGTGCTTCAAATTGTTCATGAGTCTGGAAAGGGCAGCCAGAACCAGAACACTTGACCCTTGCTGTTCCAGGTCCCTAGCTCAGCTCCACTCTGACACAGGAGGGTCTTGACCTTTTCTGCTCAGGTCAACTGTTTATATTTTGAGACAAGGTCTCATATGGCACAGGCTGACCACAAACGCAGTGTAGCCAAGGATTCTGAACTCCTGCTCGTCCTATCCACACTACTTCATTGGGCTGGATTTGTTTGTTTGGGGAGGGGTGGGTTATGCAGAAGTTGCCATGGCTGGAACTCAGGGCCTCCTGCTTGCTATGTGGGTGCTGTACACTGAGCTACACTGCCAGTCCCTTGGCTGGCTTTATGACTGGAGTGTTTGCAGAACATATGGGGATGTTGTGTGGAAGTCCTCCCTTGGTGTGTTTCTGTGTCTGAGTTAAGAGTGACAGAGGGATAGGATGGTGTGTGAGCTGCCCCTGGGGTTTAGATTTCCAGTCAGAGTGGACTTTGCTTCACTATTAGGACCCAGTGTCTAGGGCCAGGAATGTCATCTAGGAACCGTGGTTTTAAAAGAGAACCATTATTTGTGTGTGTGTGTGTGTGTGTGTGTGTGTTTGTAAGTATGTATAGTTTAGTTTCATGACATTAAATGTATTCTTGACACTGAGGCAAATAGCAATTGTCTATTACCTAAAACTTTCTCATGGGCATCAGGACATCACTTCCTGTTTCCTTGCTTGTGATTAGTCTCTGTTCTGTCTCTGGATTTGCTTACCCTAGGCATGCAGCGTGAGCAGAGTGGTACAGTGTATTTTGTGAGCAGCTACTTCATTCAACACCATGTCTCTAAAGTAATCTATCTACCCTGTGGCCTGTAATGGGACTTTTGTGTTAGGACTGAGCACTAGGGCATAGCCATGTAGGCTTTGTGAGGGTCTTGTGAGAACTGTCCTTAACCAATATATAATTTTTTGCTTGTTTGGTTTTATTTTGGTTCATTTTTGAGACAGTATGTCACAGTATGTATCTCTGGCTAGCCTGGAACTTGCTATGTAGACCAGGCTAGCCTTGGACTCAAAGAGACACACTTGCCTCTACCTCTGGGATTAAAGGGGTGTGCCACCATGGTTGGCCCTACACAGTCACACTTTGTTTGGCCATTGGAGTTATGCTCACAGAAAGAGCGGTGCTGTGGATGGAGTGCTCTCCCTGCCCAGCCCAGTTCTCTGTGCTCTACAGCACCTGCTAAGGACTGCTTTTGTACAGGTATATCCTGGCTGTATGTGGCCATATGTCAGGTACTGGGGGATGGGGGGAGGGGGTGGACAGAGTGCTCCTGCCTGTTTCAGACACTGTTTGCAGAAAAGCCCACTGGTCCATCATATAGGCAGATAGTGTATTGGGGTAGGTGGAAGTGACAGTTGGTCTGTTAAGTTACTGACTGGGGGAGTGAGCCACTTCTCAGTGAATTTGTTCTCAGTGGAGTATAGGCCTGTGCCATTTAGAAGTGAGGAAAGACCTGGTGCTTTTAACTTGCATGGGATCTCAGAGTCTACTCTGCCCTGGCTGTTGAGCCATGGTCACTTCCAGAGGCCAAGCCACTGCTCAGGCATGTGCACCCTGGTGTCTGGCCGCAGGTCTGTGTTCAGTGGGCTTGGGACATGACTGGATGGCTTTTCCCTTGGACTTTTCTCCTCCTCAGAGTATCCTCCCACCCCAACTGACAAAGGAGGACACACCTGCTTCCGTGTTCAGTGTTGCGTCTTTTATGCTATCCATCTGAATTTGGGCTGGTTCTTGTCTCCTGACTTGATGAAAACTTTGCGCTTACTTGTTGTGAGCCCTTAGATGTGTGCACTGTAGTTCACTCTAGCCTGTCCTGTGAACATCGACACTTCCAATCAGCCTCGGCCACTTATCTTTATCTCCAAATGCTAGCCTGGGGTAGAGCCCAAGGGGTTTTAGTTTTGGGTTTTTTTTCCCCCCATTTTTTCAGAACAGGTTTCTGGCTGTCTTAGAACTGGCTCAATAGACCAGGCTGGCCTTGAATTTAGAGATCCATTTATTTCTGCCTCTCTAGTATTGGGATTAAATGGATGCACCACCATGCTTGGCTTTTTTGTCAAATTTTCATTAGCACATTTCATACAGGTCTTAAATAATTGACTGTTTTGTCTGTCTCTCATCTTAAAGTTTAAGTTGCACCATCACAGGCTGGTCAATTTTAATTCCTAGTGAGAAAGACACCTTGATAGATGTTCAGTTTGTGAACTGATCCAAAGTCCTACCTGTATGAGGGTTAGATTCATATGACAAATATAACCATTCTTTTGAGAGTATGTTTAGCATATTTGAAGACTCTAGGCCACTCTCAGAGGACCTGGACAGCAACCAATCACTATCCTTGATAGTATCATGCACATTTTCTACAGAGTATACATGATTACTCACTTCTGGGACATGTGCTGGAACTATTCCTGTTTTTCCAGTGCCTGGAAGTTGGTCCAGTTTCTACCATCCCTTTGATTTAGACTCTTCCTGCCCGACTCTGTGCCAGACTATGGCAAGTGGTATCAGCGTTGGCTGTATGTGGTCAGGTCTGTGCTTACAGGCCCTGAGAAATACCCAGGGCAAGAGCTGATGTGTAATAGAAATGAACCGCATTCTGTTCCTTCCTCACAAGGGTGTCTCAGCAGCTGCCATGCACTCGCCAGGACTGGAGGAAAACATTGGTGTGGGAAGCAAGGCCTTGGAGTGGAGCACTCACTCACTCCTCCTCACTATAGACCCTGAGCTTATGCCAGCGTGGCCTGAAAGGCACCGTGCATTAGTTCTGGGAAATCTGCACAGGAGAAGAGTACCTAGCAATGAGCGATGGCTGCTGTCATACATGGCATGGTTGAGTGAGCAAGAATCATGCCCTAAGAAGTGAAACAGAAGCCAGAGGCCACATAATCCTACAGTAGAATGGCCAAAAGCTGCTCAAGTTGATTGTCTTAGTTAGGGTTCTACTGCTGTGAGCAGACACCATGACCAAGGCAACTCTTGTAAGGACATTTAATTGGGACTGGCTTACTGGTTCACAGATTCAGTCCATTATCATCAAGGCAGGGACATGGCAGCATCCAGGCAGGCATGGTGCAGGAGAAGCTGAGAGTTCTACATCTTCATCTGAAGGCTGCTAGTGGAAGACTGACTTCCAGGCAGCTAGGATGAGTGTCTTAAATCCCACATCCACAGTGACACACCTACTCCAACAAGGCCACACCTACACCAACAGGGCCATACCTTCTAATAGTGCCCACTCCCTGGCTGAGCATATACAAACCATCATACTGATCGTAGATATTGGGTTTGGGCAGGAGGTGGTAGTGGCATGCCACTTGATGGAGCAGCAGCTTCTGAGCATGTGAACTCCTTGTGAATGCTGTCAGCTTAATGATGTATGCACTAGGAAAAGATTGCACGTGGTCCCCAGTCCTTCTGACTTCAGCAGCCTCTGTTTCAGAACAAATTCCAGGGGAAGCTTGGAAGGCTTGAGCTCACCAGGGAGGGCCTCCTTTGTTGCCCCGTGACCGGGCCTTGGCACTGGGATGGGCAGGAAATGTGGCTTAACATGAAATATGGTTTAACAGAAGTTTGTATGGCTGCTTTCTGCATAGCCCTTGCCTTTCCTGGTTATGTGAAAGGGTTAGTAGTCTTCTCTGTAGTCTGCTAGCATCCTTGGTGGTAAACTCTGGCTGTCCCAGACCACACCTTCCCAAAGGAATGTTCCAGGAGGAACTTCTCTCCTCTGTCCTGACGACCCTATGGCGTGTGTGAATAGGTTGCTACAGGCTGATTAAATGCCTGGAACTAATGGTTGCTACTTGTGCCTTTAAGCCTAGACCACTGGTTCGTGTGACCAGGCCCAGGAGCTCTTCTCTCTTCCACATCCCAGCATCTGTGGACTGGAGTGCTGCACTGGCTCTAGTCAGCCTCTGAATTCCTGGCCAGGACCCTACTTCTAACCCAGCTTTGTGCACATTTGCCAAAAGCCCTTCTAAATGGAGTCCTGCTGCCTCTAGTTTGTCCCCAGTCTCCAGGAAAGCCCCAGCCTCCCTGTTGTAAGCCCTGTGGAAGAGACTGCATTCTTCCCTCCAGCTGGAATTCCACTCCCACCCCCTCCCCAGGCAGACTCCTTATCTATTCAGTTTCTCTGAACTTCCCCTCCATCCTCCTGCCCTGTGCAGTGGATTCCTCTCCTTTGGGCCTCTCCTTCTCTGCAGCTCATTTGCTTACCTTACTTACCCTCTGCCTCACTTCACTGTAAATTGCTGAAGGTGAGGTTCTTAGTCACTCTGTCAGTGCCTGAGTCTTAATAGGCATGCATGCAATCTAAGCTATGGGGAGGCTGAGTCAGGAAGATTGTGAGTCCCAGGCTTACCTTGGCCATATAGCAAGGCCTTACCTCAAAAAAGATGCCACGGGGAGGGGGGGGGCGCAAAGAGATGGCTCAGAGGTTAAGAGAACTTGCTGCTCTTTTGGAGGACCAGTGTTCCATTCCTAGTACCTACATGTGTCTAACAGTCCTTCATAACTCCATTACCAGGAGTCCAATGTTTTCTGACTTCCAGAAGCACTAGGTGCACATACATACGCAGAGGCAAGGTACTCAAACTCTCAAAATAAAGACACTCCTTCCCCATTTACAGAGTAGATGGGGTAGGTACAGAGCAGAGGGTGGGATGAATGCGTTGTGTCAGGTCCCTTTCTTACACTGTCATTTGTTATAAACACAGACGGTGTTAGTTTTAATTATGAACTTGACACAACCAAGTATCACGTGGGAAGAGTCTTAGTGAGGGGTTGCTTGATCAGTGTAGCCTGTAGGCCTATCTGCAGGAGTCAGTGTGTCCTGTGGGCCTGTCTGCAGCAGTCAGTG